>NC_072441.2:130381287-130684318 GCF_028878055.3 Symphalangus syndactylus | reverse complement strand
GCGCCCGCCACCACGCCCGGCTAATTTTTTGTATTTTTAGTAGAGACGGGGTTTCACCGTGGTCTCGATCTCCTGACCTCGTGATCCACCCGCCTTGGCCTCCCAAAGTGCTGGGATTAGAAGCGTGAGCCACCGCGCCCGGCCTTGGACTTTTTTTTAATGGCGTCTCGCTCTGTCTCCCAGGCTGGAGTGCAGTGGCACGATCTCGGTTCAAGCGATTCTCCCTGCCTCAGCCTCCCAAGTAGCTGGGATTATAGGCACCCGCCACCACTCCCAGCTAATTTTTTTTTTTTTTTTTTTTTTTTTTTGAGACGGAGTCTCGCTCTGTCCCCCAGGCTGGAGTGCAGTGGCGCGATCTCAGCTCACTGCAGGCTCCGCCCCCCGGGGTTCACGCCATTCTCCTGCCTCAGCCTCTCCGAGTAGCTGGGACTACAGGCGCCTGCCACCTCGCCCGGCTAATTTTTTTGTGTGTTTTTTTTTTAGTAGAGACTGGGTTTCACCATGTTAGCCAGGATGGTCTCGATCTCCTGACCTCGTGATCCACCCGCCTCGGCCTCCCAAAGTGCTGGGATTACAGGCATGAGCCACCGCGCCCGGCCCCAGCTAATTTTTTGAATTTTTAGTAGAGACGGGGTTTCACCATTTTGGCCATGCTGGTCTCAAACTCCTGACCTTGTGATCCGCCTGCCTCGGCCTCCCAAAGTGCTGGGATTACAGGCGTGTGCCACCATGCCTGGCCTACCACTGGACTTCTAAGCAGGATATATATTTAACACTATGCATAAATACTTTTTGACTGAAATGAAAAGTAATTATTGACTTCATTTTAGGATTGGAATGATTCAGCGTTATATTTAGGAGAGCTTGGAAGTGACTAAAGAGCTTATTTCCCCAGATGTTTTCTTTTTTATTTTTTTGAATTATAATGCAATAATCAATAGCTTTGGGGATCTGACCCCAACTCTGCCATTTGATTTCTCTGAGATTGATTTTCCTCATTTGCATATTGTACATTATCATAAAAAAGAGTTAATGCATAATGAGTGTGAAAGTTAAAGGGGCCACCCATATATTATTATTAGTCTAGGTGTACTGGCAACTGACATTATTAATAAATGAGCAACACATTGCCCTGTGTTCAAAGAGATTAAGGGAACTGATTTGTTAAATTAGAAAGAGAATAAGGCTGGGCGCGGTGGCTCACATCTGTAATCCCAGCACTTTGGGAGGCCGAGGTGTGCAGATCACCTGAGGTCAGGAGTTTGAGACCAGGCTGGCCAACATGGTGAAACCCTGTCTCCACTAAATATACAAAAAAATTAGCCAGGCATGGTGGCAGATGCCTGTACTCCCAGCTATTCAGGAGGCTGAGGCAGGAGAATCTCTTGAACCCGGGAGGGGAGGTTGCAGTGAGCCAAGATCGTGCCACTGCACTCCAGCCTGGGCGACAGAGCGAGACTCCGTCTCAAAAAAAAAAAAAAAAATTAGCCAGGCATGGTGGCGCACACCTGTAGTCCCAGCTACTCGGGAGGCTGAGGCAGAAGAATCACTTGAACCCAGGAGGCCAAGGTTGCAGTAAGCCGAGATTGCGCCACTGCACTCCAGCCTGGCGACAGAGCAAGACTCCATCTCAAACAAAAAGAAAGAGAATTAAGTTTAATGGAATAAAATCTACAAATGCTATACCAAGGACCTACTATACACTAAGCTTTGTGCTAGCTGGTATGGGGAGTTGAAAGGACATGATAAGCATAGAACAGGGAAGGCACAATTTTATAGGCTGTGTAATAAGAGGTAATTACCCAAAGCAAATATGAATAATTGTTAGATGACAGGCCAGTTTAAATAGACTGAAGATATATCATGCTAGTCTTTGATCTCTGTTTATATATATTTATGTGTCATTTTTGTTTTTTCTTTTTTTTTGAGATGGAGTCTTGCTCTGTCACCCAGGCTGGAATGCAATGGTGCCATCTTGGCTCACTGCAATGTTCGCCTCCCAGGTTCAAGCAATTCTCCTGCCTCAGTCTCCTGAGTAGCTGGGACTACAGGCACCCACCACCATGCCCAGCTAATTTTTGTATTTTCAGTAGAGACGGGGTTTCACCATGTTGGTGAAGGCTGGTCTCAAACTCGTGACCTCAGGTGACCCATCCGCTTCGGCCTCCTGAAGTGCTGGGATTACAGGCGTGAGCCACACCGCACCTGGCCATTTATGTGTCATTTCAAGACACTGTGGAATTGCTATTACTTTTGGCCCTTACAGAGAAAAGCTACTGGTTTTATTTTTAGAATTTCCAAGTTCTTTAGTTTGCTTCACAGATAACCATTTCCAGTTTGTCATTTTTTTTAAAGTATGAATTTGTTGCATAAACAATGTTATAACAAGAAAAAAATTATAAAAGGAAAAATTCATCCAGAATTCTATATTCTAACTGCTGTAGACTGAATATTTGTGTTCCCCACAAAATTCATATGTTGAAGTCCTAACCCCTAATATGATAGTAAGTAGGTGGAGCCTTTGGGAGGTGATTAGGTCATGATGGCACAGCCTTCATGAATGGGATTAGTACATTATAAAATAAACCTCCAGAGAGCTCCCTTGCTCCTTTCTGCCCTGTGAAGTCACACGGAGAAAATGGCTGTTTATGAACCAAGATTGCAGGCCCTCACTAGATACCAAATCTGCCAGCTCCTTGATCTCTAACTTCCTAGCTTTGAGAGCTGTGAAAAATAAATTTCTGTTGTTTATAAGCTACCTGTTTATGGTATTCTGTTATAGCAACCCAAAGACATCAATTGTTTTTCCTTATTCCTTTTCAGTCTCTGTCCAAATGACATGGTCTTTATGATTAGACTAAGTAAATGTTCAGTGCTATAAACCTTGATGGTGCCTGCTAACAGACTGGCTATGGGGATTAAAGAGCTATTGTTATCACCAGGAACAGGGAAGTTGGAATCGGTTATTTCTCCTCTTCCTGGTTCTGTTACTTATTGCTGTACTAAGTTTCTCCAAACACCCAACTTTCCCTTTCTCAATTTACACTTCTAAGCTAAATTGTACTACTGGTTTTTAAAAACAACTACAGCTTTGCTTTTAAGACACATATTTTTATTTTATTTATGTTTATTTTTTTTAAAAGATGGGGTCTCTCTCTGTCACCCAGGTGGGAGTGCAGTGACAAGATCTCAGCTCATTGCAGCTTCAACCTCCTGGGCTCAAGTGATCCTCCCACGTCAGCCCCCTCTCCGCCCCAAGTAGCTGGGGCTACAGGCGTGCGCCACCACACCAGGCTAATTTTTGTATTTTTTGTAGAGATGGGGTTTCGCCATGTTGCCCAAAGTGATCTCAAACTTCTGAGCTCAGGAGATCTACCTGCCTTGGCCTCCCAAGGAGTGCTGGGATTACAGGCGTGAGCCACTGCACCTGGCCTCAGGAAACATATTTTTAAAGAAGATTGCTAATCTATCAACTTATGCCAAATTCCTTTTAGACACTTAAAAATCTTAGAAGAGTCAACAATTACAATTTATGTCTCAAGTCATGTTGACTTATTTTACTTATTTTTTAAAGTTTGGATTATTTGGAATGAATACTATGATCAAATATCACATACTGGTAAATTGTCTAAAAGTATTTACTAAACTGAGCTAATGTACCATCATCCTGATTTTGCAGACAAAGAAATTGCAGGTATAACCAACCTACCTAAGCTTGTAAAGTTAGCAAAGATGCTGTAAATTCAGCTAAAGACAGTCAGTCTCCCTTCACTGGTCTGCCTGCAGTTCTGCAGTATGAAGCTAAGCTCGGCTGACAAAGTCACTCCCAGGAGAGCAGTCATATTGTCTGCTGCCAGATTTGTCACATCACATTTTTTTTTTTTTTTGAGATGGGCCAGGCGTGGTGGCTCAGAGATGGAGTCTCACTCTGTCACCCAGGCTAGAGTGCAGTGGCACGATCTCAGATCTCGTCTCACTGCAACCTCCACCTCCCAAGTTCAAGCGATTCTCCTGCCTCAGCCTCCCAAGTGGCTGAGATTACAGGTGTGTACCACCACTCCCAGTTAATGTTTGTATTTTTAGTAGAGATGGGGTTTCACCATGTTGGCCAGGCTGGTCTCGAACTCCTGACCTCAGGTGATCCACCCACCTTGGCCTCCCAAAGTGATGTGATGTGGGCCAGGTGTGGTGGCTCACACCTGTAATCCCGGCACTGGGAGGCCGAGGTGGGCGGATCACCTGAGGTCAGGAGTTCGGGACCAGCCTGGCCAACATGGTGAAACCCCGTCTCTACTAAAACACAAAAAATTAGCTGGGTGTGGCGGCGTGAGCCTGTAGCCCCAGTTACTGGGCAGGCTGAGGCAGGAGAATTGTTTGAACCCGGGAGACAGAGGTTACAGTGAGCCGAGATTGCGCCACTGTATTCCAGCCTAGGTGACAGAGCAAGACTTCGTCTCCAAAAAAAAAAAAACTATGTTTCCCTGAACTAATGTTCAGAATCTTTGAGAACAGGTCCTTTGATAAAGTCTCACAACAATAACCAAGCAAATCTGAGTAGCAGGGACCTTCATTTTAGAAACTCTATTAAGTATCAGGTTATGCGATGTACTAAGCATCACTCCAGGAAATAGATTACAATATAATAGACGGCTATGAAGGCCTGAAGACAAAGCACGCACCTGCTTGCTTAAGAGAGTGAATCATGTAACAATAACACACGGTCATGCTCTTAGTTCAATGCTGTACAAAGAGTAATCAGAGTCCCTTCCTTCATAGAGCTCTAAATCTAGTGTGGAGATACCCATAACAACATAGGCCTACAACAGAAATAACAAGGGACAGGCCGGGCGCGGTGGCTCACGCTTGTAATCCCAGCACTTTGGGAGGCCGAGGCGGGCGGATCACGAGGTCAGGAGATCGATACCACGGTGAAACACCGTCTCTACTAAAAAAAAAAAATACAAAAAATTAGCCGGGCGTGCTGGCGGGTGCCTGTAGTCCCAGCTACTCGGAGAGGCTGAGGCAGGAGAATGGCGTGAACCCGGGAGGCTGAGCTTGCAGTGAGCCGAGATCGGGCCACTGCACTCCAGCCTGGGTGACAGAGCGAGACTCCGTCTCAAAAAAAAAAAACAAAAAAAAAAAACAAGGGACGTGGTGGGGGAGGGTAGAAGCACAAAAGAGGTGCACCTAACCCAGGCTTAGGAGGTTGATTTTTTTTTTTTTTTTTGAGATGGAGTTTCGCTCTTGTTGCCCAGGCTGGAATGCAATGGCATGTGCCTGTAATCTCAGCTACTTAGGAAGCTGAGGCAGGAGAATTGCTTGAACCCGGGAGGCGAAGGTTGCAGTGAGCCGAGATCGTGCCACTGCACTCCAGTCTGGGCGACAGAGCCAGACTCTGTCTCAATCAATCAATCAATTTTTCAAAAGAGATGCGGTCTCACCATCTTGCCCAGGCTTGTCTTGAACACCTGAGCTCAAGTGATCCTCCTGCCTTGGCCTCCTAAAGTGCTGGGATTACAGACATGAGCCACCATGCCCAGCTTTTTTTCTTTTCTTTTTTTTTTTTTTGAGACAAGGGCTCACTCTGTCATCCACGCTGAAGTGGCATGATCACGGCTCACTGCAGCCTCAACCTCCTGGGCTCAAGCAATCCTCCTGCCTCAGCTTCCTGAGTAGCTGGGACCACATCTGTCTAATTTTTCTAATTTTTTCTTTTTTTTTTTTTTTTTTTTTTTTTGAGACGGAGTCTTGCTCTGTCGCCCAGGCTGGAGTGCAGTGGCCCGACCTCAGCTCACTGCAAGCTCCACCTCCCGGGTTCACGCCATTCTCCTGCCTCAGCCTCCCAAGTAGCTGGGACTACAGGCGCCTGCCACCACGCCCGGCTAATTTTTTGTATTTTTAGTAGAGACGAGGTTTCACTGTGTTAGCCAGGAGGGTCTCGATCTCCTGACCTTGTGATCCGCCCGTCTCGGCCTCCCAAAGTGCTGGGATTACAGGCGTGAGCCACCGCGCCCGGCCCTTCTCTAATTTTTTCTAAAGACATGGTCTCACTAGATTGCCCAGGCTCAAGCTGAATTCTGAAACATGAATATAACATAGGCAGCAAAGGGGAGTATTTAAGGCTGGGAAAATGAAAGTATGGGAACAGATATCTATCTCTAAGAGGCAATTATGATAAATAGGATTGATCAGTGGTGACAAAGCTTATTTCCTAACCCCCTACAAAGGGTGCTAGGAACATAGATACACCCTGGGAATATTAAGCAGGTACTGAATGTATGTGAAAAGACCTAATGTACTCAATGATAAACATCTATGGGTAAGGGTGGGTTTTAAGGATAGCTCTTGCTATACATCTTTCTGAGATCAGTCTTCTGGTCTGTAATATAACATATTTTGATGGGATTTTTGTGAGTATGGAACTTTTCGTGGAGTCAGTGTTGTATAGAAATGCACATTTTAAAGTCATACATGCTGAATTTGAATTTGACTTTGTCATCTATTGCCTTGTGGGTTTTTTTTGTTGTTGTTGATTTTTTTTTTTTTGAGATGGAGTTTCACTCTTGTTGCCCAGGCTGAAGTGTCATGGCGCGATCTTGGCTCACCGCAACCTCCATCTCCCAGGTTCAGGCGATTCTCCTGCCTTAGCCTCCCGAGTAGCTGGGATTACAGGCACCCGCCACCACACCCGGCTAATTTTGTATTTTTAGTAGAGACAGGGTTTCTCCAAGTTGCTCAGCCTGGTCTCAAACTCCCGGCCTCAGGTGATCCGCCTGCCTCAGCCTCCCAAAGTGCTGGGATTACAGGTGTGTGGTGAGTCACCGCGCCTGGCATTGCCCTGTGGTCCTGGCTCTATGTAAAATGATAGTACTAACTTCACAGCATTATGAGAATTTCATAGGCAAGGCAAGGCTGATATTTAACTAATACCCAACTGGAAAGGCTGTATTGGTGATTAAAATATTGAAATGCACAGGGCGCGGTGGCTCACGCCTGAAATCCTAGCACTTAAGGAGGCTGAGCTGGGTAGATCACTTGAGCCCAGGAGTTTGAGACCAGCCTGGGTAACATGGCAAAATCCTGTCTCTACAAAGGGTAGAAAAATAAGCAAGGCATGGTGGTGCACACCTGTAGTCCCAGCTACTCAGGAGGTCAAGGCTAAAGTGAGCTGTGATGCACCACTACACTCTAGCCTGGGCAAGAGTGCGACCTCGTTTCAAAAATAAAGAAACAACAAAAATATTGAAACATTTACATATGAGTTGGCATATAGCTACTTCCCTAAGCACTTCCAGTGTCCTCCAACTCTCCCCTGGGACACACTGGACCACCCCACAATCTAGCAATTAGAAGATACCTGAGGCCAGGTGCGATGGCTCACACCTGTAATCCCAGCACTTTGTGAGGCCGAGGAGGGCAGATCACCTGAGGTCAGGAGTCCAAGACCAGCCTGACCAACATGGCAAAACCCTGTCTCTACTAAAAATGCAAAATTAGCCAGGTGTGGTGGCGCATGCCTATAATCCCAGCTACTCAGGAGGCTGAGGCAGGAGAATTGCTTGAACCCAGGAGGTGGAGGTTGCAGTGAGCCGAGATTGCGCATCATACTCCAGCCTGGGCAACAAGAGTGAAAGTACATCTCAAAAAAAAAAAAAAAAAAAAAAAAAAAAAAAAAAAGCACAGAAATCTTTACAGGTATTCTGATAGATTTATTTTAAAAGTTGGAATATTGGCCGGGCGCGGTGGCTCACGCTTGTAATCCCAGCACTTTGGGAGGCCGAGGCGGGCGGATCACGAGGTCAGGAGATCGAGACCACGGTGAAACCCCGTCTCTACTAAAAAAATACAAAAAATTAGCCGGGCGCGGTGGCGGGCGCCTGTAGTCCCAGCTACTCGGAGGCTGAGGCAGGAGAATGGCGTGAACCCGGGAGGCGGAGCTTGCAGTGAGCCGAGATTGCGCCACTGCACTCCAGCCCGGGCGATAGAGCGAGACTCTGTCTCAAAAAAAAAAAAAAAAAAAAAAAAAAAAGTTGGAATATTATCCAAAAAATGCCTGGCACATAGTAGACTTTTTTTTTTTTTTTTTTGAGATGGAGTCTCGCTCTGTCACCTAGGCTGGAGTGCAATGGTGTGATCTCAGCTCACTGCGACTCCGCCTCCCAGGTTCAAGTGATTCTCCTGCCTCAGCCTCCTGAGCAGCTGGGATTATAGGCACCTGCCACCATGCCCAGCTAATTTGTATTTTAGTAGAGATGGGGTTTCATCATGTTGGCCAGGCTGGTCTCGAACTCCTGAGCTCAGGTGATCCACCCATCTTGGCCTCCCAAAGTGTTGGGATTAGAGGCGTGAGCCATCATAGTACACATTTAATAGATAGTAATCAAATTTATTTAGCCTATAGATTCAATCTATGGATATAGTTAGGAAATGCCCCTTTACTGGGTGACATCCACTTATTCTATATATATTTATTGGGGCATACTATTATTGCATATCTGGTGGCTTACCCCTAGGCGTAATTCAATGCTTCTCTGCCACCTCCAAGGAGCACTAATATATGGCTAAGACAAAATGGATTCCTTGGAGACAAATTAGGATCAAGATGCTAAGCAGTAGACCTTGCACTGTGGACAAGCAGCAGGGTTGAATTTTCAAGCATCAGTGTAGTATTGTGCCTTTTATTAATTCCACGTCCTCGGCTTGGCTCCATGTGACCGCCAGTGTGATAAAATAGGCCCAAAGCTACTTGGAGATCCTAGCTTCCTTGGCTTATTTCTCTTTTTGAGTGTTCCTGTTGATCTGGTCTAGCTTGCCAGGGAGGAGTCTAAGAGAGGGAAGGTCATCTAGGCCCGCCTTGATTATACAAGAGAGTTTTCTCTAAGCTCTATAAGGTCCATCTCAGCTTACTAAATCTAAGGTTCCACAGAGGGCTTTTGGACCCTGTAGCAACTTTAAAACATGGCACCAAAATTCCTGACACTCCTCTTGAGAAGTAGGGCCTATGTACCCTCTCCTTGAATCTGGGCTCTGTGTGTGGTTGACTGAAAGAATATGGTGAAAGAAGAGTTGCTGTGGCAGTTTCTAAACCCAGGTTTTAAAAACTGGCAGGTTCTACTCCCCATTACTCTTGAAGAGTAACATTTAGCCATCATGCTGTAAAAAGAAACCTAAGCAACTCATGGTAAACCCCATGGTCTTTAGGGAAAGAGGGTTTCCACAATATTAGGGAGAGCCAAGAAAAATTTAAATAGTGTATTTTCCAGCTTCCCATCTCTACACCAAAATTAAGTATTGACACAAGAGGAAAAAATTGTCCTCTGTCAGCCATGTGAATGAGCCTTCTTGGGTATGGATCCTCCAGCCCTCAGCTGAGCTGCCCCAGCTGATGCCATGTGGGATGAAGATGAGCTGTCCCCACTGAGCCCAGCCCAATTTTCAGGTAATAGGCAAGATAAATGTTTCTTGTTTTGGCTGGGCGCCGTGGCTCACGCCTGTAATCCCAGCACTTTGGGAGGCTGAGGCGGGCGGATCACTTGAGGTCAGGAGTTTGAGACCAGCCTGGCCAACATGGTGAAACCTCGTCTCTACTAAAAATACAAAAATTAGCCAGGCATGGTGGCTGTAATCCCAGCTACCCAGGAGGCTGAGGCAGGAGAATCGCTTGAAACCTGGGAGGCGGAGGTTGCAGTGAGCTCAGATCATGCCACTGCACTCCAGCCCAGGCGACAGAGCAAGACTCCATCTCAACAACAACAACAAAAGGCAGGGCTTGGTGGCTCACGCCTGTAATCCCAGCACTTTGTGAGGCCGAGGCGGGCGGATGACCTGAGGTCAGGAGTTCGAGACCAGCCTGACCAACATGGAGAATCCCCGTCTCTACTAAAAATACAAAAAAATTAGCCCGGCAGGGTGGTGCAGGCCTGTAATCCCAGCTACTTGGGAGGCCGAGGCAGGAGAATCGCTTGAACCCGGGAGGCAGAGGTTGTGGTGAGCCGAGATTGTGCCATTGCACTCCAGCCTGGGCAACAAGAGTGAAACTCTGTCTCAAAAAAAAAAAAAGAATGTTTCCTGTTTTAAGTCATTGATTTGGGAATGGCTGTTTTGTAGCAATAGATAATCCGAACAGACTCAAAGGGCCAACTAGTCATAAAGTGTTTTTTTGCCTCACCTTGTCATTCCTGGAAATGACTCCCTGGAAAACCCTCGGCAGAGATGGGTGTTTGGGTTTCAGTTTTTAGAAATCTTTCTGCATTAATATTTTCCTTAGTTGCCTAACATAACTGGCAGAAGGAGACAGGCAAGGAGTAGGACATTAAGTACTCAACCAATTGTAGTCATAATTATTCAGAAAGATTTTTTTCTCTGTGAAAAAAAAAATCACCACATATTGCTTTAAGTAGGTATACAAGGAAGTTTCAGACCCAAACCCCTGTGTGGAATCCTTAGTTCTGGTGTTCTATCATGGAAACAACAAAGACTGTCTTTTTGTCTCTGGCCCAAGGCCTTCACTAAAAGTATGCCAATAGCTTCCTAGCCCTTTTTCTCACAGACACCATATCCTTAAGATCTTTTAACTCTAATTGTGTGAACAAAGGAAAAGAAGGCACATCTGTTTTGGTATGGCCTTTTTCATACTCCTGCTACCCACTCCCAATATGACCGATTGTCCTTGTTCTTGGCTGCCCATGTCCTAGCTCCTCCTCCCCAGAAGCTGAAGGGTTTGGAGCCTTCTTCTTTTTTTTGAGACAGAGTCTCACTCTGTCGCCAGGCTGGAGTGCAGTGGTATGATCTCAGCTCACTGCAACCTCCGCCTCCTGGGTTCAAGCAATTCTCCTGCCTCAGCCTTCCAAGTAGCTGGGATTACAGGCATGCACCACCACACCCAGCTAATTTTGTATTTTTAGTAGAAACGGGGTTTCACCATGTTAGCCAAGCTGGTTTTCAACCTCAGGTGATCCGCCCGCCTCGGCCTCCCAAAGTGCTGGGATTACAGGCATGAGCCACTGCTCCCGGCCATGTTTTTTATGTGACAATTCACATATCTAAACCTGGGTCCCTGTTTTTGTATAGCCTTCAAGCTCAAAATAATGTTCACATTTTAAAATGGATTTTAAAAATAAAAAGAAATAATATTTTGGGACACATGCAAATTATATAAATTCAAATTTCAGTATCCATAGAAAAATGTTTTGTTTTTGTTTTGAGACAGGGTCTGGCTCTGCTGCCCAGGCTAGAATGCAGTAGCATGATCTTGGCTCACTGGAATTTGCACCTCCTGGGCTCAAGGGCTCCTCCCACCTCAGCCTCCACCTCCTGGGCTCAAGGGATCCTCCCACCTCAGCCTCCCATCTCAGCCTTCCGAGCAGCTGGGACTACAGGTGCACACCATCACCTGTAGTGTAGTGTAGGCCTGGCTGGGTGTGGTGGCTCATGCCTGCAATCCCGGCACTTTGGGAGGCCAAGGCAGGAGGATCACTTGAGCGCAGGAGTTCAAGACCAGCCTGGACAACATGGTGAAACCCCCTCTCTACTAAAAATACAAAAATTAACCAGGCGTGGTGGCAGGTGCCTGTAATACCAGCTACTTGGGAGGCTGAGGCAGAAGAATCGCTTGAACCTGGTAGGTGGAGGTTGCAATGAGCCAAGATGGCACCAATGCATTCCAGCTTGGGTGACAGAGTGAGACTCTATCCCCCCAAAAAAATTTTTTTTCCAGCTGTGATAATCCAAAATATCCCATTCTCCTTTCTGTGGTGGGAAGGAAAAGGTAGAAGTTGTGGAGAGGAAAGAGGTAGAAATTAAAGGGAGAACGGAAAAGAAGGGCAAACAAAGGCAAGTAGGTGAGGAGAAGGACAGGAAAAGAGACAGGGAGAAGGGAGGGACTTATAAATGGGAAAAGAAGGGTAGGAAGGATGGGAATAAGTAAAAACAACAACAACAAAAACAAAGCAAGGAGAGAGAGTGGAGATGGGGAAGAGCCAGAAAATGCTGAGTGAGCTAAGAAAGGACCACCAAAAGAAAAAGGAGAATGGGGGTGGTCAGACAGAGGGCTATACCACTATCTTCCTCTCCTGTTTGCTTTCATTTACTAACGTCCTGGTCACTCTGCCCTAAACAGTTTAGTTCCTTTCCCATAGTCTCTGTTCACTCCAGCACTATCTGACTTGAACTTGTACCTGTATGACAAATCTAATACCCTGGACTCTTAGTTCTAAAAACAGGGCATGCATTCTGCCTCAGCCTTCCATTCCCACGGTCTCACCCTAGACCTTGGCATCATCAGAAACTCACAAGCTGGGACATTTCAATTCCAAATATCCCACTCAGACCAGCAGCATCCATACTGCCAGGGCACTTGCTCATATACCCCACTGCAACCTTTCTTGGGCCAATGATCTAAGACGTTGGTCCCTTTCCCCACCACCCTCCAACCCCTCCACTACCAGGCTTCATGTGCCATTATTTGCTTTCCTGTATGGTTTTGATTCTACAGACAGCATCATAAACATTCTCTTGCAAACACTCTCATCACTTGGCCCCCTCTCTCTGTTGTACTTGCCAGGCAAAATCCCAACCCTCAGTAAATGCAACAAGTTGCCTTCTCTGCCTGTGCCTGAATGGCCAAACATCTTCAATTATTTTGAATCCATTACCTCAAATATCAAATGAGCTCTTAACGTTGGCCAGAAGGCCTTTTAAAGGCCTGTATGCACCAAGGCTCAGTTCTTGAACTTCTCCTTTTCTTTTCCCTTAAGACTTTTCCCTAATGAATGGGGCAGGCGAAAGGAGTTAAAGGGCTTCCATTGCAGTTAGAATACAGCCCAAATTCCTTTCCATAACCAAAAGTCCTGATCTGCCACCGACCTCACTTTCTCAACTTTTCACCTTCCATTCTCCCCTCATTTAACTCAGCTCTGGTCTCACTGTCACTGGCCTTTTTTCTTTCTTTCTTTTTTTTTTGAAGCAGTCTCATTGTCACCTAGACAGGAGTGCAGTGGTGCTATTATGGTTCCTAGGCTCAAGTGAACATCCCAGTAGCTGGGATCACAGGCACGGGTCACGGAGCCCGGCTTTTAAATTTTTGGTCGAGATGGGGTCTCGTCATGTTGTCCAGGCTAGTCTCGAACTCCTGGGCTCAAGCGATCCTCCTGCCTCAGCCTCCCAAAATGCTGGGATTACAGGCGTGAGGCACCGCGCCCAGCCAGGCCTTCCTTCAATTGCTTTAACATGCCAAGCCAACTTAGATTTTTTGCACATGCTTTTCTTTGTGGGACACTCTATCCTGGTGTTTGCCAGGTTTCGCTCTTTTCTATCCTTTTGTCTTGGCTTGAATGTCACCTCTTCTGAAGCCTTCTCTGGCGACCCTGGCCATCTTATGTCCTACTTGTTATTTCTTCAAAATCGTACTGCCTTTTGTATGTACTGGTGTTTACTCATTCACACTGGCTACCTCCCCATACCTCACTGGCTGGAATGGAAACTCACTGCGAGCAGAGACAATGGGTTTTGCTCTCCCGCAGATCACGTCCCAGCCTCCAGCTCAGCACCAGACACTTGGGGGCGCAGGATAAAATATCTGCGGTCAGAAAGCACTAATAACCACCCAAGGAGTGGAGGAAAGCTGGCGCAGACCGCACGAGTGTCGCCGAAACGCCGCCGCCGCACGAAGCTCCTCCCCTTCCGACAGCGCCGCGGACGCCTGGGCAGCCACGGCGGCGGGGCCGCGGCAGGCGCCGGCTCAGCCCGCCCATTTCTCCCGCCGCCTCCCCGCCCCGCCCCGCCCCGCCCCGCCCCGCCCCGCGCCGCGCCGGCGGCTGTCAGCTCCCTCAGCGCCCGGCCAAGGCGCGGTGTATGCTGAGCCGCTGCCACAGCCGGCTGCTGCACGTCCTGGGCCTTAGCTTCCTGCTGCAGACCCGCCGGCCGATTCTCCTCTGCCCTCCACGTCTCATGAAGCCGCTGGTCGTGTTCGTCCTCGGCGGCCCCGGCGCCGGCAAGGGGACCCAGTGCGCCCGCATCGTCGAGGTGAGGCCCGGGCAGCAGGCGGGCTCCTTGGGGCTTCACGGGACGCGGGCCGGCCTGTCCCGCCGCCCATGGTCCGCGCCCCCCGGGGTCGCCGAGCCGCAGACTACGAGTCCCGGCGGCCACCGCGCCGCCCGCGTGGCAGTGGCCGAGGGCCGCCGGCGCGCGGCATGCCGGGACTCGTAGTCCGCGCCCGCCCGCCTTGGGGGGCACCGCTTGAGGTCGCTTTGTTCCTGCGCCCCTTCTTTTCTTACATTTTGGGGACCAGATTCGTCTCTAGAGTGGGCTGGGAGAGGAATCCCGGAGGCCAACCTTTGGGGGTCCCCCAGCGCGCAGAGGTTAGCGTGTCGCTGAGCATGTGGCGGGTGAAGGCAGCAGGAGTGCGGATTTGGGTTAGAGGCCGTGTGCGCCCACAGTTGCCTAAAGGGGAGACCTATTTTTCTTCGCGCCTTCCCTCTGGTTCTCTAAACTCCGCACTGTCACCTAACCTGTCTTTACCCTAGAAAGGAGCCCCGTGGGGCGGGGTGTTATTTTAGGCGTGCTGTGGGCTGCCGCTGGCACTCTCGAGCCCCGTCCCCGCAAGCTTTAGGGCCGGGCCAGCCCTGAGGCTCGGCCCGGGTCGGGGATGGGGAAAGCCGGGAGTACTGTTCTGAGATCAAGCGTCAACCTTTGGCCCTGCTGCCAACTCACGCTTGGCCCTCGGTCACTTCCTGTCTCCCAGCCTCAGTTAGCCCTTGTAATACAGTAAAAAGAGTCTCTGAACCCAGATTTTCTCAGGATATAAAACACCTCCCAAATGTAAAATGCTGTTACTTTTTTTTTTTTTTTTTTTTTTTTTGCTTTAAGGCAGGTTACCAGTTTAATTCTTTTAACAATTTTTGGGCTAGATATATGGTTGATTAGCTGCATTGACACTGTGGGAAAAAAAAGGCTTCATGGACAGTCTGGGGAATACTTGCGAAAGAAGGAAAACAAGATATCTAGAAACAGAAGAGGCGACCATTGGTGGCCTCTAGTGAAATCACTCTGAAACTCTGTAACCAACAAAAGTTTTTTTGACCAAGAACTTCTAATTTCCTCCTCTTCTAGGATATGGCCAATATTAGCATTGGGCTTTTGCTTCTCTCCTTATATGTTCATAACAATCAACTCCTGTCCTGTATTTTATTCCCTAAATAGCATCCAGAGAAAGTTAGATGAGTTCAACAAGTCATTATGTGTTGTACAGATGTATTTATAAATATTGATCATTTTGCCGGGCGCTGTGGCTCACTCCTGTAATCCCAGCACTCTGGGAGGCCGAGGCTGGCGGATCACGAGGTCAGGAGTTCGAGATCAGCCTGGCTAACATGGCGAAACGTCGTCTCTACTAAAAATACAAAAATTAGCCTGGCATGGTGGCGGGCGCCTGTAATCCCAGCCACTCCGAAGGCTGAGGCAGGAGAATCGCTTGAAACCGGAAGGCGGAGGTTGCGGTGAGCCGAGATGGGCGAAAGAGCGAAACTCCGTCTCAAAAAAAAAAAAAAAAAAAAAAAAATCATTTTAGGTGTCAAAGTGGAAATAGTCCAACTAAAATACATTTACATCCTCTTAAAAACTTTTTTTGTTGTTGGTTCTCTTTACTTTCTTTTGTTGTTTTTTTGTTTTTGTGACCGTCTCACTCCGTCAGCAGGCTGGAGTGCAGTGGCGCGATCTCAGCACACTGCAACCTCCGCCTCCCAGGTTCAGGCGATTTCCTGCCTCAGCCTCCTGAATAGCTGGGATTACAGGCGTGCGCCACCACGCCTGGCTAATTTTTGTATTTTTGGTAGAGACAGGGTTTCACCATGTTGGCCAGCCTGATCTCAAGCTCTTGACCTCGTGATCTGCCTGCCTCAGCCTCCCAAAGTGCTGGGATTACAGGCATGAGCCACCGTGCCTGGCCTTGTCACTTGTCTTTTAAAAAGTAAAGAGCCTGGCCACTGCACTCCAGCCTGGGTGACAGAGCAAGACTCTGTCTCAGAAATAAATAAATAAATGGCAAGTGAAAAGTGGGAGTGATTTCAAATTTTTGTTTAATATATGTGATCTCTCTTAAATAGCGTGATAGGGGAAGGGGCAAAGACTTTAGAGTCAAAGAGATATAGGTTCAAACCCTGACTCTGCCATTTACTGTTTCTCTAGGCCCAGAGATGTTGTTACCTGTAGTTCCCTGTGGAAAGGGAAAACATAGAAATGGCTATTTTGTATGGTATTTGTGAATATTAAATGAGGTAAAATATCTGGCAGACAGAGACAGATGCAAATAATTTTTTTCTCCACTTTAAACTTCTGATCTTATTACCTCTACTTTAAACTTCCTGACCTTATTATATTGGTTATTTTTATTGGTGGGTTTTGTTGTTGTTGTTTGTTTTGAGATCGAGTCTCTCTGTGTCACCCAGGCTGGAGTGCTGTGGCACCATCTTGGCCCACTCCTACCTCTGCCTCCTGGGCTCAAGCCATCCTCTCACCTCAGTCTCCCAGGTACCTGGGATGACAGGTGTGCACCACCACTGTTTGCTAACTTTTTTTTAGTTTTTGTAGAAACAAGGGCTCACTATATTGCCCAGGCTGGTCTCGAACTCCCAGACTCAAGGGATCTTACTGCCTTGGCTTCTCAAAGGTTGGCATTACAGGCATGAGCCGCCACGCCTGGCCTGGTTATTTTTATTGCAAAGTAGTATTTTTCTTTTAAATTACTTTATGCATGTTATATTTGAATGCATTTAAATACAGTATGCTGTTTCTGAATCATAATATGCCTTTAAAATATCCATACCTAAACTACACTGGTTAAAACATAATCTACACATTCTGGGCTGGGCGCAGTAGCTCACGCCTGTAATCCCAGCAGTTTGGGAGGCCGAGGCGGGCGTATCACGAGGTCAGGAGATTGAGACCACCTGACAAGGTGAAACCCCGTCTCTACTAAAAATACAAAAATTAGCCAGGCGTGGTGGCAGGCGCCTGTAGTCCCAGCTACTCGGGAGGCTAAGGCAGGAGAATGGCGTGAACTGGGGCGGCACAGCTTGCAGTGAGCCAAGATCACGCTACTGCACTCCAGCCTGGGCGACAGAGCGAGATTCCGTCTCAAAAAAAAAAAATAATTAAAAAAAATACGTAAATGAAATAATCTACACATTCTGCAATTATTCTTTATTCTGTTCAGTAATGGCAAATAATATTTTAAACTTGTTAATTATCAGTTACAAGATTCCATGATGAGATATATTCTGTAATGTATTATATTATTAAGATTTCAACAATTATTTGACCTTAAACTGTTATCTTCTTTAATGAAAATGTCTTCTCTTGAGTCTAGTTGCCATAAACTTTATTAAGCTGTCAATCAACTAATTCCAAATAGTTTATAATTTAGCAATTGCTATTCCCTAGCTGGCTAGACAGACACTGGAATATCATCTTTTTTTTTTTTTTTTTTTTTTTTTTTTTTTTTTTTTTTTTTGAGATGAAGTCTCACACTGTCGGCCGGGCTGGTGTGTGGTGGGCCAATCTCGGCTCGCTGCAGCCTCCATCTTCCGGGTTCAAGCAATTCTCTGCCTCAGCCTCCTGAGTGGCTTGGACTACAGGCGCACATCACCATGCCTGGCTAATTTTTGTATTTTTATTAGAGACGGGGTTTCACTATGTTGGCCAGGCTGGTCTGGAACTCCTGACCTTGTGATCCGCCCACCTCAGCTTCCCAAAGTGCTGGGATTACAGGTGTGAGACACCGTGCCCGGCCTGGAATATCTATTGTTAGTGAAGTCAGCGGTATGTTGTTTTTTTCCTTTGTGAATCTCTTTATTTTGACTCAATATTTTATTATACAGGCAATTATAAACTAAATTCCAAAATAATGTAATTTTTGGAGGTTTTTTTTCCTGTAGGAAAAAAAGTATATAAATCCACGTTAAATTCTCCAATTAATCTGGCTGAAGCTAATGCAGCTCACAGGGCACCTGAAATTGTTACTTTAGTATGTTGATTTCCAACTCAGGCTGCCAGAAGTACATATTTGAGTCCTAGCTACAGAATCTTCAGTTGACAGGAAGAGAAGAAAAAGAGAAAACCAAAAACCCTTAGGGATATCTTGGTCTCTAAGGCACTGAAATTAGTGAAGTGGGTGTTGTTAGAGGGAAGCTGGTATTTTTTCTCTGGAGGTGAATTCTGCTCTGCAGATTGCTCCTGGAGACCTAGAGAAGGTAAAGGCAAATCTGATACAGTGTCTTCTGAAAGTGTTCTGTACTGGGAAGGAAAGATTGGAGGGAGGTTTTGGGATTCATTTTGCACATTTATTTGTACTGATGTTTATCAGTTTTGTTTGCTTTTCTCTTTCCTTCCTTCCTTCCTTCCCTCCCTCCCTCCCTCCCTCCCTCCCTCCCTCTCTCCTTCCATCCCTCCCTCTCTCCTTCCCTCCCTCCCTCTCTCCTTCCCTCCCTCCCTCCTTCCTGTTCTTTTTCTTCTTCTTTTCTTTTTTTACCAAATACCCAGACTTGAAGGATAATTTGTTTTATTTTCTAATTGTTTGTAAATCTGTATCCTCTATTACTGAATTTGTTTTTGAAAATGAGCTATTTTCTAAATCAGTGTGATACTTGAAGTTTCCAGATGGAATTATTGTGCAATAATTTATTTCTAAAATCATGATGGGAATACTGTGTCATTCTTGAATTTTTAAAATTAAGCTTTATTTATATTTGTTGTTTTGGCCCAAATGAAATTGTCAGTGTAACCTAAATTTATATTTGAAAATAACCACCATTTTACATGCATTAGTTGGAAGAAATATTTAAATCTCTCTTTTAAAGATTGTGAACATTTTGCTTACATAAAAAATTATGACTAAAGCTTATAACCATGCCAAATTGCTTTCTGTAGCACCCAGAAAACTTTTTTTTTTTTTTTTTGAGAGAGAGGGTCTCACTCTGTTGCCCAGGCTGAAGTACAGTGGCGTGACCTCGGTTCACTGCAACCTCCGCCTCCTGGGTTCAAGAGATTATCCTGCCTCAGCCTCCCGAGTAGCTGGGACTACAGACACATGCCACCATGAATGCCATGTTGGCCAGGCTGGTCTCGAACTTCTGACCTCAGGTGATCCACCTGTCTGAGCTTCCTAAAGTGCTGAGATTACAGGCATGAGCCGTTGCGCCTGGTCTCACCCAGAAAGCATTTTATCATCTGTGTCAACTTCCTCCAGGGCCTGTGTGGGTAACTCTTACTTTGCCTGGTCATCCTACTTACTGCACTTCGAAAAAGTTTTGGATGATAATTGACTTTAAGCATGTATACATCAGAAACTTGATTTCATTTATCTTTGTGTCCCCAGTGTTGAACATTGTGCCTGACACATAGTAACTGCTTATTAAGTACTTATTGAATTATAAGTTGAATATGTTGGATTCATAGAGTTTTATTGTTTGTCCTGAAGATGTAAAATTTTTAAAAATTTGATCCCCAGAGGGCACTCCAGTGGCGGTTGGCGCTCCCATTTTCAGGACCAGAAGTGTTTGAATGTCTTCTGATTTCTTTTTCTTTATTCCTTTCCTTTTTTTTTTTTAAGACGGAGCCTTACTCTGACGCCCAGATGGGAGTGCAGTGGCATGATCTTGACTCACCGCAGCCTCTGCTTCCCGGGTTCAAGCGATTCTACTGCCTCAGCCTCCTGAGTAGCTGGAATTACAGGCGCCCACCACAACGCGTGGCTAATTTTTGTATTTTTAATAGAGATGGGGTTTCACCATAATGGCCAGGCTGGTCTCAAACTCCTGACCTCAGGTGATCCGCCTGCCTCAGCCCCCCAAAGTGCTGGAATTACAAGCGTGAGCCACTGCACCCGGCCGCCCTCTTCCCTCCTCTCCCCTCCCCTCCCCTTCCCTCCCCTCCCCTCCACTCCACTTCCCCTTTCTTTCTTATTTATTTATTTATTTGAGACGAGCTCTCCCTCTGTTGACCAGGATGCAGTGCAGTGGCACAGTCGTGGCTCATTCTCACTGCAGCCTCCACCTCCCAGGCTCAACTGATCTTTCCACCTCAGCCTCCCAAATTGCTAGGTCTACAGGTGCATGCCACCATGCCCAGCTAATTTTTTTTATTTTGTAGAACATTTTTTGAGAGCCAGGCACTGTGATATTGGTTGTTGAGTTGAGTAAGAAGATACAGATGAGCCAGTTGCAGTGGCTCACGCCTGTAATCCCAGCGCTCTGGGAAGCCAAGGTGCAAGAATCACTTGAGCCAAGGAGTTCAAGACCAGCCTGGGAAACATATCAAAAGCCCATCCCTGCATGGTGGCAGGCGCCTCTAGTCCAGCTACTGGGGAGGCTGAGGCAGGAGAATGGCATGAACCCGAGAGGCGGAGCTTGCAGTGAACCGAGATCGCGCCACTGCACTCCAGCCTGGGCGACAGAGAGACACTCCGTCTTAAAAAAAAAAAAAAGCCCCATCTCTACAAAAAATTAGCTGGGCCTGGTGGTGTGTGCCTGTGGTCCCAGTTACTTGAGAGGCTGAGGTGGGATAATCACCTGAGCAGGAGAAGTCAAGGCTGCAGTAAGACATGATCATGCCACTGCGCTTCAGCCTGGGCAACAGAGCAAGACCATGTCTTAAAAAAAAAAGACGACAGACCCTGCTGCCAAAAGTTTACAATGTAGTGAGGAAACAAGGAAATTACTTGGTGATGACTACAGGATAGAATGATTAATCCTATGATATAAATATACCATTTAGGTACATTTAGGGAAGGGACATCTAAATGTCAGTTTAATGAGTCAGGGAGGGCTTCCCAGAGGAGGTGAGGTGTATGAGCTCAATTTTGAAGGACAGTGGGAAAGAAGCAGCTGGGAGATGGAAAACGCTTAAAGCAGTTATCCTTGTATAGGGTTACTGGAGGATTCAATTCTGAGTAAAATGTGAGAGAGTAAACTGACATAAGTGAGGCTGACACAAAAAAACACTCCCTTGAATGCAAACAGATATGAAAGAACTTTGCAGATATTAAAGTTTAACTGCAAATTATTTTTTTCTTTTCTTTCTTTTTTTTGAGATGGAGACTCACTCTGTCACCCAGGCTGGAGTGCAGTGGCACAGTCTCAGCTCACTGCAACCTCCACTTCCCGGGTTCAAGCGATTCTCCTGCCTCAGCCTCCCAAGTAGCTGGGATTACAGGCGCCCACCACCATACCTGGCTAATTTTTGTATTTTTAGTAGAGATGGGGTTTTACCATGTTGGCCAGGCTGGTCTCGAACTCCTGACCTCAGGTGATCTGCCTGCCTCACCTTCCAAAGTTCTGGGATTACAGGTGTGAACCACCATGCCCAGCCTAACTGTAAATTATTTCAAAACTGTTTATCTTTTAGTTTTGCCTCCCTAAGTAGAGTGTAGTGTTTTTAAGGGTGGGGACCCTGTCTTTTCCCTCTCATTTCAGTACATGTTTTTCATTTATTTATTTATTTATTTTTACAAGGACTCTGGCTCTGTTGCCCAGGCTGGAATGCAGTGGTGCGATATCGGCTCATTGCAACCTTTGCCTCCCGGGTTCACGTGATTCTCCTGCCTCAGCCTCCCGAGTGGCTGGGCTTATAAGCGTGCACCGCCATGCCCGGCTAATTTATTGTATTTTTAGCAGAGATGGAGTTTCACCATGTTGCCCAGGCTGGTTTCAAACTCCCGACCTCAGGTTATCCGCCTGCCTCAGCCTCCCAAAGTTTTGGGATTACAGGTGTGAGCCACCACGCCTGGCCTTCATTCTACTACATGGTTTTTGAAATGCCTTAGTCATCCTTCAGATCTTAAAGACTCTCAAATGTTCTCAGTTTATGATGCCCTTAGTGTCTCAGGTTTTTTTTTTTCATAGAAATCCTAGTGCAAAAGAAATACCTAATAGCTATATTAAGTAAGTAATTAGGTCCAAACAATACTTAAGAAGTATTTTCTAACAAGTTAGTAGCTGTTTGAAGAAACGATACATAGAAATTAGGAGAAAAAAAGTAGCAATTTAATTTCTTTTTTTTTTTTTTTTTTTGAGACGGAGTCTCACTCTGTTGCTCAGGCTGGAGTGCAGTGGCACGATCTTGGCTCACTGCAAGCTCCGCCTCCTGGTTCACACCATTCTGCGTCAGCCTCCCAAGTAGCTGGGACTACAGGTGCCCACCACCACGTCCGGCTAATTTTTTGTATTTTTAGTCGATCTCCTGACCTTGTGATCCCCCCACCTCGTCCTACCAAAGTGCTGGGATTACTGGCTTGAGCCACCGTGCCTGGCCTTTTTTTTTTTTCTTTTGAGATGGAGTTTCGCTCTTGTTGCCCAGGCTGGAGTGCAATGACTTGATCTTGGCTTACTGCAACCTCCACCTCCCAGGTTCAAGCAATTCTCCTGCCTCGGCCTCCTAAGTAGTTGGGATTACAGGCATGTGCCACCATGCCCAGCTAATTTTGTATTTTTAGTAGAAATGGGGATTCACCATGTTGGTCAGGCTGGACTCCTGACCTCAGGTGATCCACCCGCCTTGGCCTACTAAAGTGCTGGGATTAGAGGTGTGAGCCACAATGCCTGGCCTTTTTTTTTTTTTTTTTTTTTTGAGACAGAGTCTCACTCTGTCACCCAGGCTGGAGTGCAGTGGCACCATCTTGGCCCACTGCAACCTCTGCCTCCCGGGTTCAAGAGATTCTCCTGCCTCAGCCTCCCGAGTAGCTGGGACTATAGGTGCCCGCCACCACGCCCGGCTAATTTTTGTATTATTAGTAGAGATGGGGTTTCACCATGTTGGCCAGGCTGGTCTCGAACTCCTGACCTCGTGATCTGCCAGCCTCGGCCTCCCAAAGTGCTGGGATTACAGGCGTGAGCCACTGCGCCCAGCCTAATTTCATTCTTAAGTAACCACACTTACTAATGAAATGTATATGCCTGTTGTGCACTGTTTCTCATACGTTGGAATCAGATTGGACACTTCCACCTGCATTTCTTATTAATTTTATCTCCCTTTCTGTTTTCTTTCTCTCTCTCTTTTTTTTTTTCTTTTTTGAGTCGGAGTTTCACTCTGGCACCCAGGCTTGAGTGCAATGGCGTGATCTTGACTCACTGCAACCTCAGCCTCCTGGGTTGAAGCGATTGTCCTTTCTCATCCTCCCAAGTAACTGGCACTATAGGCGTGCGCCACCATGCCCGGCTACTTTTTATATTTTTAGTAGAGAAGGGCTTTCACCATGTTGGCCAGGCTGGTCTCGAACCTCAGACCTCAGGTGATCGCCTGCCTTGGCCTCCCAAAACGCTGGGATTACAGGCATGAGCCACCGTGCCCGGCCTGTTTGTTTGCCTTTCCCTCCCCCTCCTCATCTCTCCTCCTCCCTCCTCTCTCCTCTCCTCCCCTCCCCTTGCCTTCCCTTCCCCATGTGATTCTCCTGCCTCAGCCTCCCAAATAACTGGGATTACAGGCGCCCACCACCATACCCGGCTAATTTTTGTATTTTTAGTAGAGACGGGTTTCACCACGTTGGTCAGGCTGGTCTTGAACTCCTGACCTCAGATGATCCACCCTCCTCGGCCTCCCAAAATCTTGGGATTATAGGCATGAGCCATTGTCCCTGGCCTATTTTATTTTTTTATTTTCTTTCTTTCCCTTTCTCCTTCCGTTCTGCCCTCCCTCCCTTCCCTCCCTCCCTCCCTCCCTTCCTTCTTTCCTTCTTTCCTTTTTTCCTTCCTTCCATTCATTCATTCTCTCATTCATTCACTTTGTTGCCCAGGCTGGAGTGCAGTGGCACAATCATAGCTCATTGCAGCCTCCAACTCCTGGACTCAGGCAATCCTCCCACCTCAGCCTCATGAGTAGCTGGGACTACAGGCACATCACACCATACCTCTCTAATGTTTAACATTCTTGTAGAGAGAGGTCTCATTAGGTTGCCCAGGCTGGTCTTGAACTCCTGGCCTCAAGCAGTCCTCCTGCCTCAGCCTCCCCAAATGCTGGGATTACAGGCATGAGCTGCTGTGCCTGTCTCACATTAATTTTCATGTGATACTTGTTTTTATCACAGCAACAGCCAATAAAAAATCAGCCTCACAAAGATATGATGTCATTGAAAGGAATGTACATGATCTTGTTGTTGTTGTGGTTTTTGGTTTTTGTTGTTGTTGAGACAGAGTCTCACTCTGGCATCCAGGCTGGAGTGCAGTGGTGCAATCTCAGCTCACTGCAACCTGTGTCTCCCAGGTTCAAGGGAATCTCCTGCCTCAGCCTCCTGAGTAGTTAGGACTACAAGCATGCGCCGTCACCATGCCTGTCTAATTTTTGTATTATTAGTAGAGACGGCGTTTCACCATGTTGGCCAGGGTGGTCTTGAGCACCTGACTTCAAGTGATCTGCCTGTCTCAGTCTCCCACAGTGCTGGGATTACAGGTGTGAGCTATCATGCCCGGTCTATGATCTTAAGTTGAAAATTAACTATCTTGTGTTCACTTAGTGTCACATTGACTATTGCTGTGTTTCCTTTAAAAAATTAAACCCAGGGCACTATTGTGCATTTGCTGTACCACATTCCAGTTTAGATGCTTAATGCAAAAGGATTGTAATCACTGAAGACCTCCAAAAGTCACATAGGAGTACAGTATTTTAACAGGTAACTTTCTGAATTGAAATCCAGAGGATTAGAGAAATCAATCTAGTAGTGGGACTTTTTGTCCAGGTTAGAGAGAGAAAGGATGGGGACTCTGCTGGGAGTATAGAGACAGCACATATATTTTGATGTCTTTATTTTTTGTTTCATGTTGGCCTAGTTACATTGATTCTTACTACCTTAAAGCTAATACTTTTAGCCCAATTGCCATATGAAAATGTGTTTGCTCTTACATTTTAGTTGCTTTAACCTGACAAATTAAGAACATTTTTACAGACTAAACATGTGATAAGAACATTTAGAACTTTAATAGGGAACAGGTGTGACAGACATACTGTTTGCTGACAGTTTTATGCTGCCTGGTGTGTAAAGTTAACAAACCATCACGTTGGTAAAGGAAAAAGCACCAGTTGTTACTTACTAGTCTCAGAGGCCTTCACTTTGAGGGACTGGGTCCCATGAAACATGTTCTTCCATGCCTGGTTTCCATCAGTCTTCTCCAGAAGACGCATAAGCTGGTTCCATGCCCCGTTGGAATGTATCCTATATCAACAAGCAATTGAATATGCCTAATTTGGGGCTACACAAAAGTCTGTTTCCATACCCACTTTCTGTTTGGAGCTTCCAGAATGTGTTAGTCATTGATTGGTATTGGAAAATGTTACATGTTTAATTTAACCCACAAGCTTTACCTGTATAATTATGTATGATTTAGGTAGGTAATAACATGAATTTTCATTTTCTTGGTGCCTACTGGGAGTATAGAGACAGCACCGATGTTTTGATTGTATAATTGGGTGTTGACTTAATGGTTAATTTAGGTTTTCAAATAGAGTTTTTCCTTGCTATGTATCATTTGAAGGGCAAGGGAAGTGAAAAGTGGAAATGGTAATGTTTCAGAAGTGGGGAAAGGCAAGGAGGAAGCAAAGGAAGCAAGAAGGATGGTCAGAATCAGGCTGAATCAAGGTGGGTCAAATGTGCCTAGCTTTCTGTGTGTGGATAAAGTTTCTGATCTCATCTCCAAGCCAGGATATAACAAAATGATCAACTTTGAGTCTCTTCTTTAACTCCCACCAGTAGATTCTGTTATTCAATGGCCACAGTAGCTTGAAGACAAAAGACTGCATCTCCATGTGGGTCACCTAGGAATTATCTCAGAGGCCTGTTATGGAATAATAGAGTTATTGAGAGTGAGGAGACCTGGGTTCAAGTGCCAGATTTCTTTCCAGTAACTGGCAGGTCAGCTTATCTCAATTTCCCCTTTGTAAAACAAAGCGTATAGAGGAGTAGATGGTCTTGCCAGCTCCAAAACAGTCTGTACTTCAAAACTTCTGTGTTAGATAACATATAACCCAATATAGTCACACCCAAAAGGCAAAATATCCAGTTCCTATGAATATGTGTGCCTTCTTTGCTATTCTGTGGCGTATGAGTTGGAGCACCAAGGAATTGTGTTTAATAAATTCCTTTATTTCATGTTCATCTGGAACTTCCCAGTGGTAACATTGCACCTATAAAGTTGAGAAAAAGAAAGCTTTTTGAAATGTAACAGTTGCTTATATGTATTTTTAATTAAAAATTTTTAAGAAATGTGCTATTAGGGCCAACTTTCTAAATGTTTTTTGTTTGTTTGTTTTGGAGACAGGGTCTTGCTCTGTTGCCCAACTTTCTAATTTTTTTCTTTTTTTGAGACAGGGTCTCGCTCTGTTGACCAGGCTGGAGTGCAGTGGCACAATTTCGGCTCACTGCAACCTTCGCCTCCCGGTTCAAGTTCCTCCTGCCTCAGCTTCCCAAGTAGCTGGGATTACAGGCACGCGCCACCACGCCCAGCTAATTTTTTGTATTTTTAGTATAAATGGGATTTCGCCATGTTGACCAGGCTGGTCCCGAACTCCTGACCTCAAGTGATCCACCCACCTCGGCCTCCCAAAGTGCTGGGATTATAGGCATGAACCATCTTGCTCAGCCTTATTATTATTTATATAGAAACAGGGTCTCACCATGTTGCCCGGGATGGTCTCAAGCTCCTGGGTTCAAACAGTCTGCCTGCCTCAGCCTCCCAAAGTGCTAGAATTACAGGTGTGAGCCACCATGCTCTGCCTACTCTTTGTTTTTTTTTTTGAGACAGGACCTTGCACTGACCAGGCTGGAGTGCAGTGACATGATCATGGCTCACTGAAACCTCAACTTTTCGGGATCAGGTGATTCTCTCACCTCAGCCTACAGGCAAAAGCTTGTAGTCCCAGCTACTTGGGGCCAATTTATGGGTTGAGGTTGGGGAGGAGGTATTGTTTTGGTAGAGGTTGGGTTTCACCATGTTGCCTAGGCTGGTCTTGAACTCTTGGGCTCAAGTGATCTGCCTGTCTTAGCCTCTCAAAGTGCTGAGATTACAGGCATGAGCCACTGTGCCCAGCTATTTTGGTTACTTTTATTTAAAGTAGTGTGCATACATTATAGAAAAATTGGAAAATACAGGCCAGGTGCCATGGCTCATGCCCGTAATCCCAGCACTTTGGGAGGCTGAGGTGGGAGGATCACGAGGTCAGGAGTTTGAGACCAGCCTGACCAACATGGTGAAACACCGTCTCTACTAAAAATACAAAAAAAAAAAAAAAAAAAAAAATTAGCCTGGCGTGGTGGCACACACCTGTAATCCCAGCTGAGGCTGAGGCAGGAGAATTGCTTGAACCCAGGAGGGCAGAGGTTGCATTGAGCTGAGATCACGCCACTGCACTCCAGCCTGGGCGACAGAGCGAGACTCTGTCTCAAAAAAAAAAAAGAAAAAAAAAAATTGGAAAATACAGATCCCCCACCCTTCCCTACCTCCTGGTAAATTCTAATCTACTGTCTCTATGAGTTTGCCTATTTTAGGTACCTCATCTAAGTAGAATTATATGATATTTGTCATTTTGTGTCTGGCTTATTTTACTTAACATAATGTTTGTTTGTTTGTGACGGAGTCTCGCTTTGTTGCCCAGGCTGGAGTTCAGTGGCACGATCTCAGCACACTGCAACCTCCGCCTCCCAGATTCAAGTGATTCTGCCTCAGCCTCCCAAGTAGCTGGTACTACAGGCACATGCCACCACGCCCGGCTAAATTTTTGTATTTTTAGTAGAGATGGGGTTTCACTGTGTTAGCCAGGGTGGTCTTGATCTCCTGACCTCGTGATCCACCTGCCTCGACCTCCCAAAGTGCTGGGATTACATGTGTGAGCCACTGCGCCCCACCCGTAATGTTTTTAAGCTTCCTCCATGTTAGCATGTATCAGAACTTCCTTTTTATGGCTGAATAATGTTCCATTATATGTATGCAGCACATTGTGCTTAGCCATTCATCTGTTGATGGACACTTAGGTTGTCTCCACCTTTGGTTACTGTGAATAATACTGCAGTGATTGGTGTACAAGTATCTGTTTGAGTCTGTTTTCAGTTCTTTGGGGTATATACATAGAAATGGAATTGATGAGTCACATGGTAATTTTGTGTTTAACTTGTTAAGGAACCACTAAACTATTTTCCACATGAGCTGCACCATTTTACATATCCACCAGTAGCGTACAAAGGTTCCAGTTTCTCCACATCTTCACCAATGCTTATTTTTTTGTTTTTGTTGTTGTTTTTAAAATTATAGCCATTCTAGTAGGTGTGAAGGTTTTTGTTTTTTTGTTTTTTCTCAGAATCGTGCATTTAAAAAATTGTCTTGGGCTGGGTGTGGTGGCTTACACCCGTAATCCCGGCACTTTGGGAGGCCAAGGCAAGCGGATCATTTGAGGTCAGGAGTTGATGACCAGCCTGACCAACGTAGTGAAACCCTGTCTCTACTAAAAATACAAAAAATTAGCTGGGCATGGTGTTACATATCTGTAATCCCAGCTACTAGGGAGGCTGAGGCAGGAGAATTGCTTGAACCCGGGAGGCGGAGGTTGCAGTGAGCTGAGATTGTGCCACTGCACTCCAGCCTGGGCAACAGAGTGAGATTTCATCTCAAAAAAGTAAATAAATAAAAATAAAAAGATGTATTTTAATTGGGTTATATATCTTCTTATCGAGCTGTAAGAGTTTATATATTTTGAAGATAAGTCCCTTATCCAGATACATGGTTTATAAACATTTTCTCCCATCCTGTGGGCTGTCTTTTTATTTTCTTGGTAGTGTCCTTTAAAGTAAAATGTTTTAAATTTTGAGGAGCTCTTACATCTTGTACAATAGAACATACAGTATGCTTTCTATTGCCTATGGTGCAAAGATTAAAAAGGCTGATAAGCTAGTCCAGAACTACAAAAATAAAGATGTAACTGGTATCTATATAGTGCCACAAGTTGGGAGTGGAAAAGAGAGGGGGTAGTGGTAAATGGAAAGGAAGGTGGGGAGGGATGGGGGGTCAAAGATTCTCATTACTTCTTTGGCCAGTTCCAGGGTATAATTGAGTTCAAGTTAATTAAATCAGATTAGTGGGATGCCCATTAAGCAAAAAGTCACCTATTTTGTAAATGGTTTTCAGTGCTTTTTCTATTGTGTAGTCGTGACAGGAAAAAAAAAAACGGAAAAATTTTCCATAAGATTACCCCTTCTTAGGTCATTTTCCTTGATGAAGTTAGGCTCTAATCAGGAACCAAGAGGCCCATGTAGTCTGCTCTGCATTACAGAAATGGGTACAGTTATTTATGGTCATCATTAAATCCTATGCTGGGCTGTGATTTGATTGCGATATTGTTTAAAAATGTATTATCACTAAACTGACTTTAATTTTAGATTGAGCAAAATGTACTTATGAAGGTAAATTTTATACCAAAATTAAAAAAAAATTACTACTTTTCAAGCCAAATAATGATTTCTCTCACACTTCTATTAGCACAGTTATTGGAGTAACAATGAAGGTGATTCTTTGTTATCTAAGCAGTGATTGATTTTTTTCTAAAAAGTCAGTTAAGAGAGGTTACTTGGCACAATAAAGTTATGAAAGTGCTCCAGTGGGTTATTTTGGAGACTAAGAGTAGTATGCTTATATTGTCTATGCCATAGAAGTGGCATTTCCAGAATATCTTGCTTATAATTTTGAACTCTAATGTCTGGAGTAGAGCTTCATTGAAATATGTTTCCTTTTAAACTTTTGCTGCTGTACCTTATGGATCCTCTCAACTGAATATGTCTCTAAATTTCCATCTGTTTCTAGGCTATAAAACTGGACTGTTTTCTGTCTCCTTCTGTAACTCTTGACTTCATGCCCATGCAGTGTGTTTCTGTGTTACTATATTATACTTTTGTTTCTCCTTTGTTTAAGGAGTGGATCGCTTTCCAGAAAAATTTTTATCTAAACACTTGAATTGATTTTTGTATTTAGAGCGGTTCACCAATATGTCTCCAGAGCTGCTATTCTCTATCATGATTTAGTTTTAAATTTTAGATAAGTTTTTGATTGTGCAGGTACTATTTCCCTTTTTTCTTAATATCATATGGTGGTTTTTATATTGGGATTCTTATCCTTACTTAATGTGAGACGACTGAATTTTATTTTCCTGTGCTCTTAGGATTTGATGTTAATAAAACATTTAAATCATCAATCTTGTGATATTTACCTTTTGTTTTGAGGTGGGGTCTCACTCTATCACCCAGGCTGGAGTGCAGTGGCCTGATCTTGGCTCACTTCAACTTTGGCCTCCCAGGTTCAAGCAATTCTCCTGCCTCAGCCTCCCGAGTAGCTGGGATTACAGGCACCCGCCCCCATGCCTGGCTAATTTTTGTATTTTTAGTAGAGACGGCGTTTCACCATCTGGTCCAGGCTGGTCTCGAATTCCTGACCTCGAGTGATCCTCCTGCCTTGGCTTCCCAAAGTGCTGGGATTACAGGCGTGAGCCACTGTGCCTGGCCTGATATTTACCTTTTAAAGATTTATAGGTTGGGCATAGTGGCTCAGTCTTGTAAGCCCAGCACTTTGGAAGGCTAACGTGAAAGGATTGCTTGAGCCCAGAGTTTGAGACCAGCTTAGACAACATAGTGAACCCCATCTCTACAAAAAATAAAAAAGTGAAAAAATTAGTCTGGCATGATGGCATGACCGTAGTCCCAGCTACTCCGGAGGCTGAGGCGGGAGGGTCACTTGAGCCCAGGAGGTAAAGACTGCAGTGAACTGTGATTGTGCCACTGTATTCCAGCCCAGGCAGCAGAGCAAGACGCTGCCTCAATAAATAAATAAAGATGTATGGTGAGTGCATACTTTTTTAAAACTAAAATTTCTAAAGTTTATATGTATATGTGTATATTGTAAAAAAATTCAAACAATTTTGAAAGTACACAAAGTAAAAAATGCAAGTTCTCTTTAATCTCATCCTACCCTCCTTATGTAATCACTTGTCAGGTTTTTGCGTGCGTGCCTTTCTGGTCCTTTTTGGATGTATTTATACTCAGATATAATGCACATACACATTGCTTATTGTTTTGTGACTTGCTTTTTTTTTTTTTGCTTAACAGTATATCTTGGAGAGCATTCCATATCGGAATATACAGATAGTTCTACTTCATAATATACACAATAGTTTATTTAGCCATTCCTATATTGGTGGAAGTTTAGATTTGTTTTGTGGACATAGACATTTGTTTACAAATGACACTGCAGTAAACATTCATGTACATGTGTCTTTGTGCACATATGCAACAGTACCATAACTCCTAGAAATGGAATTACTGAGTCAAAGTTTGAGCAAACTTAAACTTTGATTGAATAAACTTAAATAATTTGCCCTCTGAAAGACTGAACTGATTTATACTTCTATGAAGTATGAAGATACTGGTTTCTCTGTATTCTTACCATTGCTGAATATAACATTTTATTTTATATTAATTTTATAAACATTAGTTTTATAAAATTTTTACTTTTAATCCAGTGGAAAATGGAGTCACATTGTCTTTTTTTTTTCGAGATGGAATCTTTGTCGCTCAGGCTGGAGTGCCAATGGCATGATCTTGGCTCACTGCAACCTCCGCCTGCGCTGGGTTCAAGCAATTCTCCTACCTCAGCCTCCCAAGTAGCTGGGATTACAGGCACACACCGTCATGCCCAGCTAATTTTTGTATTTTTGTGGAGATGGGGTTTCGCTATGTTGGCCAGGCTGGTCTTGAACTCCTGACCTCAGGTGATCCTCCTGCCTTGGCCTCCCAAAGTGCTGGGATTACAAGCATGAGCCACCATGCCCAGCCTTTTTTTTTTTTTTTTTTTTTTTTTTTTTGAGACAGAGTCTCACTCTGTCACCCAGGCTGGAGTCAGTGGTGCAATCTCTGCTCACTTCTGCCTCAGCCTCCCAAGCAGCTGGGACTACAGGTGTGCGCCACCATGCCCAGCTAATTTTTGTATTTTTAGTAGAGACGGGGTTTTAGCATATTGGCCAGGCTGGTCTCGAACTCCAGACCTCGTAATCCACCTGCTTCAGCTTCCCAAAGTGCTGGGATTACAGGTGTGAGCCATCATGCCCAGCCTTTTTTTGTGGGGGTGACGGAGTCTCGCTCTGTTGCCCAGGCTGGAGTGCAGTGGTGCAATCTTGGCTCACTGCAATCTCTGCTTCCCGAGTTCAGATGATTCTCATGCCTCAGCCCCGCAAGTAGCTGGGACTACAGGTGTGTGCCACCATACCTGGCTAATTTTTGTATTTTTAGTAGAGACAGAGTTTCACTATGTTGGCCAGGCTGGTCTTGAACTTATGACCTCGGGTGATTGGCCCACCTCAGCCTCCCAAAGTGCTGAGATTACAGGTGTGAGCCACCACGCCCGGCCAGAATCTCTTTATATGCAATATATAGTATCCCATCACCTTTGTATAGTGAAAATATTTTCCTCCAGGCTGTTACTTATTATCTGATTATACTTATGATGCCTTTCTTTGTTCAAAAGTTTTTATTATTAATGTGGTCAAACATAAATCCTAGCTGTTTTGGTTCTTGTTTAGTGCCAAGCAAGATGTCTTTTCCTATCTCAGTTTATTTTCCTCTAGTACTGTCATAGGGTTTTACTTGTTTTGTGTTTTAGAACTTTAATTCACCTGGGGTTTAGTTTTGTTGTAGTGTAATGCAGAGATCTAATTTTATTTTTTCCCAGATGGATAGCCAGTTGCACAAGTATCATTTACTAAATGGAAATAAATATTACTTGTTGAATTCTCATTTATACTTGGGTCTATTTCTGGACTCTCTTAGTTTCATTGTCCTATTTGTCTATTTTTATACCAGTACCACCCTGTTTTACTTGCTGTAGTTTTATAAAATCTTATGTCACCTGGTGGGACAAGTCCTCATTTGTAGTTGTTAATATTATTTCAGTTTTGGCCATTCACTCACATTTACTCTTTCTGATAAGTTTGAGAATCAACTTACCAAGATTCATTTAAAACAAACCAAAAAGACAAATCTGAATCAAAGTTTGCTTGAAGTTGCCATAAGTTTATAGATTAATTTGTGGAAAACTGAATAATTACAGTATGAATTTTTCTATCTAGTAATACAGAATGCCTTCTATTTATTTATTTATTTGAGACAGGGTCTTGCTCTGTCACCCAGGCTGAAGTGCAGTGGTGCAATCATGGCTCATGGCAGCCTCCACCTCCCAGGTTCAAGCAATTCTTGTGCCTCAGCCTCCTAACTAGCTGGGATTAGAGATGTGTGCCACCACGCCAGGCTAATTTTTGTATTTTTAGTAGAGATGGGATTTCACCATGTTGGCCAGGCTGGTCTCAAACTCCTGGCTTCAAGTGATCCGCATGCCTTCATCTCCCAAAGTGCTGGGATTACAGGCATCAGCCACCACACCTGGTCTGCCTTTTTTTTTTTTTTTTTTTTTTTTTTAAGATGGAGTCTCGCTCTGTCACCCAGGCTGGAGTGCAGTGGCATGATCTTGGCTCACTGCAACTTCTGCTGCCTGGGTTCAAGTGATTCTCCTGCCTCAGCCTCCTGAGTAGCTGGGATTACAGGCACCCGCAACCACACCTGGCTAATTTTTTGTATTTTTAGTAGAGACGAGGTTTCGCCTTGTTGGCCAGGCCGGTCTCAAACTCCTGACCTCAGGTGATCCACCCGCCTTGGCCTCCTGAAGTGCTGGGATTATAGGCGTGAGCCACCGCGGCCAGCCTTTTTTCCTTTCTTTAAAAAAAAAGTTTAATAGAGATGAGGTCTATGTTGCTTAGGCTGGTCTTGAACTCCTGGGCTCAAGCCATCCTTCTGCGTCAGCCTCCCAAAGTGCTAGGATTACAAGCGTGATCTACCTTGTCCAGGCTGATCATTTCTTCTAATGGAAGGTCCTATATGACAGAGAGACATGGATGATATTAGGATTTTGTTTATTCTCATCAAACTTTATACTCAATTATAGTCAGCAAATAAACTATTTAGAGTTTTCTTTTCATTTGCTGACTACCTTACTGTTACCTTACTATTTAGTAAGCAAGAACAAATTTAACCAGCAATTTCGGGAGTGAGAAAAGGAGGAAAGAATATATATGGCTTCTGTAATCCGAAAACAGAAAACTCACCATAACCTGGGTAATTGAAAGAGTTGCTTTTGTAAAATGTGCTACTGAAATACTCTTTAAAAAGGGGGTTGGGAGTGTGGGCTGCCTCAAATCTTAACATCGAAGCTAAAGATAACATTTAATTTATCACATATTTTTTTTTTTTTTTTTTTATCTTTTTTTTTTTTATTAATTTTTTTTGCATACAAAAACAATAAACATTTTCCAAAAATACATACAAACAAAAAGATGCGTATCAAACATATTAGGAAGGTTGCACATGGGAAGTTGGGGAATAGAAATGGGGGGTGGGAGTTAAAATAAATGAGAGAGAGACTTTATATGGATCAGTGATAATAATTTTTATCACATATTTATTGTATACTTGGATAAAATGAAAACTCCATTGAGGGAGTCTTAAGAATTTGGGATGATATGGTTGTTGTAACTGAGCGATAAATATAGTTATCTTGGTGTCTTTAATATTTGAGAGTAAAAGCATTTTTAAAATCAATTGTATGGTTCTTTTGATTTAATAAAAAGGAACTTGTAAGTTTATGTGGAAGAAGCTTTTCTTTTTTTCTTTTTTCATTTTTTGAGACAGTGTCTCGCTCTGTCACCCAGGCTGGAGGGCAGTGGTACAATCACGGCTCACTGCAACCTTAAACTCCCAGACTCAAACAGTCCTTTTGCATCAGCCTTACAAGTAGCTAGGACTACAGGCATGAATCACCATACCCAGCTAATTTTAAAATTTTTTTTTATTTTTAAATTTTATTTGAGATGGAGTCTCGCTGTCACCCAGGCTGGAGTGCAGTGGCGCGATCTCAGCTCACTGCAACCTCCGCCTCCCGGGTTCAAGCGATTCTCCTGCCTCAGCCTCCTGAGTAGCTGGGATTACAGGCATGCACCACCATGCCTGGCTAATTTTTGTGTTTTTAGAGAGACGGGGTTTCACTATGTTGTTCAGGCTGGTCTCGAGCTCCTGACCTCATGATCCACCCACCTCAGCCTCCCAAAATGTTGGGATTACAGGTGTGAGCCACTGTGCCCAGCCAGGATATATTTATATGAACATTATAGCTATGAAGAATAAAGATACCCATTAAGCAAACTGGATTATGGGAAATATCTTAAATTTTTCTTTATTATTTAATATACGAGCAAAACTTCTTTATTGTAGAAAAATTAGAATATTGAAATTAACACAAAGGAAAAAAAGTATAGTTCTACCACTGGGTTGAATGAATTCTGATATTTTTCCTATGTGTGCTTCTTTCAGAAATATGGCTACACACACCTTTCTGCAGGAGAGCTGCTTCGTGATGAAAGGAAGAACCCAGATTCACAGTATGGTGAACTTATTGAAAAGTACATTAAAGAAGGAAAGATTGTACCAGTTGAGATAACCATCAGTTTATTAAAGAGGGTAAGGAGTGTGAATGCCAGCCAGTTCAAACCAGCGAGGAAACAAGAAATTAAATTCACCTTTTGGCCAGGCAGTTGCTCATGCTTGTGATCCCAGCACTTTGGGAAGCCAAGGCAAGAGGATCACTTGAGGCCAGGAATTCAAGACCAGCCTGGACAACCTAGTGAAACCCCATCTCTACAAAAATTTTTTTTAAAAAGCCAGGCATGGTGGCATATGCCTGTAGTCCGAGCTGCTTGTGAGACAGAGGCAGAAGGATTGCTTGACCCAGAAGTTCAAGTCCAGCCTGGGAAACATAGTGAGACCTCCTCTCAAAAATAAATAAATAAACAACAACGATAATAAAAATAAATAAATCCACCTTTCGTATGTGTAATGAAAAATATCAGAGGTTTTTTGTTTTGTTTTGTTTTGAGACAGTGTCTTTGTCACCCAGGCTGGTGTGCAGTGTCCTGATCACAGCTCACTGCAGCCTCAACCTTCCAGGCTTAAGCCATCTTCCCACATCAGCCTCCTGAACAGCTGGGACTACAGGTGCATGTCACCACACCCAGCTAATGTTTTTCTATTTTTTTGTGGACATGGTCTCACTGTTGCGTAGGCTAGGCTGGAACTCCTGGGCTCAAGTGATCCTCTCACCTCGGCCTCCCAAAGTGCTGGGATTACAGGAGAGAATATTGCTGGGATTACCTAGCTCAGAGTATTGAATTTCTTGCTTGTGGAAGGTGGTTATGCTTGAGAATGGCAGAACTGGAAACTTCGCTTTCACCTGGGAGGAAAGCGGACAGTGGCAAGGATTCTCTGCTTTGATTTAGGATCACCTATAGCTCAACTTAACATCCATTTATGTGCACTTGGTCCTTTCTTCCCAACATTCAGACGGTCATTCTCCCATTTCTGTTTCATCTTTTTTCCTCCCTCTCCTGCTCCCTTTTCTTTTTTCTTTTTTTCTTTTTTTGGTTCTTTTTTTTTTTTTTTGAAATAGAGTCTCGCTCTGTCACCAGGCTGGAGTGTAGTGGTGCGATCTTGGCTCACTGCAACCTCCACCTCCCGGGTTCAAGAGATTCTCCTGTCTCAGCCTCCCGAGTAGCTGGGACTACAGGTGTGCACTACCATGCCCAGCTAATTTTTGTATTTTTAGTAGAGATAGGGTTTTACCACATTGGCCATGATGGTCTTGATCTCTTGACCTTGTGATCTGCCTGCCTCAGCCTCCCAAAGTGCTGGGATTACAGGTGTGAGCCACCGTGCCTGGCCCACAATTTTTTTTTTTTTTTTAAATAAACCTCTTTCTTTCTTCTTTCTCTCTTTTTTTTTTTTTTTTTGGCGGGGAGACGGAGTTTCGCTCTGTCGCCCGGGCTGGAGTACAGTGGCGCGAACTCGGCTCACTGCAAGCTCCGCCTGCTGGGTTCACGCCATTCTCCTGTCTCAGCCTTCCGAGTAGCTGGGACTACGGGCGCCCGCCATCACGCCTGGATAATTTTTTGTGTATTTTTTAGTAGAGACGGGGTTTCACCCTGTCAGCCAGGATGGTTTCCATCTCCTGATCTCATGATCTGCCCACTTGGGCCTCCCAAAGTGCTGGGATTACAGGTGTGAGCCACCGCGCCCAGCCCTTTCTCTGCTTTTTAACCCACGTCCCCCTCATCATTGATGTTCGCTCAGCCATGGTGTCTACTTTTCTGGTGCATCACCATCTTCAATGTGAAATGCTAAGACTTAACAGCTTTCAAAACTCAAGTATGTCACATCTGAGGCTGGGCGCAGTGGCTCACGCCTGTAACCCCAGCACGTTGGGAGGCCGAGGCAGGGGGATCACTTGAGGTCAGGAGTTCGAAACCAGTCTGGCCAACATGATGAAACCCTGTCTCTACCAAAAAACATAAAAAATTAGCCAAGTGTGGTGGCACACACCTGTAATCCCAGTTACTTGGGAGGCTGAGGCAGAAGAATCACGTGAACCTGGGAGGCAGAGGTTTTGGTGAGCCGAGATCATGCTACTGCACTCCAGGCTGGGTGACAGAGTGAAACTCCGTTTCTTAAAAAAAAAAAAATACCCGGGCGTGGTGGCTCACGCCTGTAATCTCAGAACTTTAAGAGGCCAAGGTGGGTGAATTACGAGCTCAGGAGTTCAAGACCAACATGGCCAACATGGTGAAACCCCGTCTCTACTAAAAATACAAAAAAAAAAAAAATTAGCCGGCCATGGTGGCAGGCACCTGTAATCCCAGCTACTCGGGAGGCTGAGGCAGGAGAATTGCTTGAACCAAGGAGGCGGAGGTTGCAGTGAGCCGGGATTGCACCATTGTACTCCAACCTGGGCAACAGGGTGAGATTCCGCCTCAATAAATAAATAAATAAATAAATAAATAAATAAATAAATGTCACATCTGAAAAACAGACATCCTGTATTTACTAGGTAACTCTTCATTCTAGATTCCTAAAACTATAATCATTAACAGATATTTTCACATATAAGAACAGTGAGGGAGAAAAAGAAATGCAATATTGGGAACAAGAAATAGCTAAACCCTGATGGAAAAGAGCTATGTAAGCATCTGGTTGGAACTAAAGATATTAGGGATGAAAAGTGGCTCATACACACTTTCTTACCTCTTGTCTCAGAGGTTGGAGTAACCTGCTTCCATTCCAAAATAAACAAATCCTCTCTCCCCATTCACTCTTTCTAATGTCCTTTCTCTGCTCTATAAAGCAGAGAAAGCATTATGAAAGAGCATATGGTTTTTACTTTTTCACTCTCTACTTTTCAACCCTTTGCAGTCAGATTCTGTTTCCATCTCCCTTGCAGCTACTCTTGCATGTTACCAATGATGATCTCTATCAAATAATACTTTTGTCATTATTTTTCTTGTAGTATTTAACTTCGATCAGTCTGTTTGAAAATCATTCCTCCTTTGTTCTTTATGACAGCATCTCTTTTTCTTCTCTCCCTACTGAGTGACTGCTATTTCTCTATCCTCTTTAATAGTTATTCTTCTTTTGCAAGTTTCCAAAACCATGATGCTTCTCAGGGTTTTATACTTGGTCTTATTCAGCACTCATTTCATATATTTCTTTCTGGATGGTTTTAGCCATACCCAAAGCTTTCACTATGCTAATGCTGCTAAAGTCTATAGCTCTAAAATGAAATGTTTGTTTTGAATTCCAGACATATTTTTAACTACCTAACTACTAGGCCTCTATTTGAATGTCTCACAAGTGTCTCAAAATCAACATGTCAGAGGCCGAGTGTATTGTCTAAAATGTGATCTTCCTTTACTTCCTGTCTTGGTTAATGGTTCTACTATCTACCTAGCTACTCAAGGCATAAATCTGGGAATCATCCTATATTCTCCTGCCTCTTCCTCACTTCCCAAATCCATTCAGTGAGCATATCTTTCCAGTTATTTTTCTTTGAATCCTCTTCTGTTAGTCTCTTCTGTGTCATCACTTTAGTTCACATCCTCTTTTTTTTTTTTTCTTTTTTTTTTTTTTTTTTTTTTGAGACAGAGTCTCGCTCTGTCCCCCAGGCTGGAGTGCTGTGGCACGATCTCGGCTCACTGCAACCTCCACCTCCTGGGTTCAAACAATTCTTTGCCTCAGCCTCCCGAGTAGCTGGGATTACAGGTGCCAGCCACCACACCCAGCTAATTTTTGTATTTTTAGTAGAGACAGGGTTTCACCATCTTGGCCAGGCTGGTCTTGAACTCTTGACCTCGTGATCCATCCGCCTCGGCCTCTCAAAGTATTGGGATTACAGGCGTGAGCCAATGCACCCGGCCACATCCTCTTTTTTTCTTACCTGGACTATCAGTAGAGACTCCTAGTTAGTCTCTTTGCTTTTAATCCATCCTTGTTCCCTTCTGATTCATCCTCTTCAGTGCAGTCAGAGTGATTTCTTTTCTAAAAGGCAATATGAGCCTGTTATTTTACTGCTTAAAATTCTTAAATGTTCCTGTATTGCTTCCAGAATAAAACTCAAACTCCTTGGTGTCCCAGACAAAGTTCTTCGTTAGTCTTACTCCTTGCTTACTTTCCAGTCATATCTCCCACCACTCTCCACACATATCCTAAGATTCAGTTGTCCCGGCTTATAGATTCATTGAAGCGGTTGTGCTTTCTCATTTATAGTTCCAGTTTCCACTATCTGGAGGACATTGATCCCTGTCCACCCACATCTGCCATTTCATTATTCAGGATTCAGTTCCACTGCCACTTCTTTGGAAAAGCTTTCTCTGGCAGTTTCCTTGCAGTTTGTGTTGACTTCTTCGTTTTATTATAGCATCCTTTGCATACCTGATTATAGAACTCAGCACATGTATGTATACGTATTTGTCATGCACTCAACTGTGAGTCCCCCCAGAGACAAGAGTCATGACCTTGCTCTTCATGTTCCCTGATCGTAGGCCTCGAATAAATGTATGCTGAATGAGTATGATATTGATGTGCCTTCTTCAGATATCTTCCACTACCATAGTTGTGGTAGAAAGGCTGTAGCAGAGGCCCGAAAGCATTCTGCTGAAGTTTTGCGAATATCAAAGAAGCAGCTAGATGCTGGTTAAAACCAATTCTCACATAAAGGGATCATGGGTCCTGACAGCCATTGTTCTTGAGGAACCAGAGAAGTTTGAACATGGAGAGTACTGAATGTCAGTTCACTTTGGAATAGAGGCTCCTCTAAGGTTTATTACAGTCATATACCTGTGCTTATCCTGTGGTGACTGAAGTGGCAAGGATTTGGAGATTAAAGATTTCCATCTCCTATTTACATATTCCCACATTCTGCCTAAATTCACCCTTTGGAAGAGGATGGTGAAATGGGTTGCTCTTACTATCTTTCTGAATGTGTTCTTTTGTTCCCTTTGTTTTGGGGCAGCCAGTGACATTTGGGTTTAATTAGCTTCCGTTAAAAAGTATTTTATCCTACATTAATAATTAATGCTAATGGTCTTTTATATTTGTCCAAAGCTTTGTCTTGTTGGACTTGAATTATATGAATAGCAGAGTTGAGCACCTGTAGAAGTAATACACTCTCCACTACAGCAAAACAAAGTGGGAAGAGCAAAGGGAACACAAGACAGGGTCTCCAGTTGCTGGAGCAAAGATAATGGTTAATGGTTATTTTCCTCTTATTGCTGCTCTTATTGTTTATTTATAAATTTGTGAATGTGTATGTGAAAGTAACATATACTTAACTGTAGAAAATTTGGAAACCACAGAAAAAAATTGTGTGTATAAAATGAGGTGGTTTTGAGAGGGGCACATACCCATAACCACACCAACTTGAGGCAACCATCTTAATACATTGATAGATTTCCTTCTAGTCTTTTTTCTTTCTTTCTTTTTTTTTTTTTTGCTGTGTACCCTCCACCCTTTACTTATGGTTTAAATAATAATAATAGTAAAAACAAACACCCATGTATACACTACCATGCTTGAGAAATTTCATTTTGTTAATGTAGTATTGAACCTAAATCTTCTTTTTCCTTTAGGAAATGGATCAGACAATGGCTGCCAATGCTCAGAAGAATAAATTCTTGATTGATGGGTTTCCAAGAAATCAAGACAACCTTCAAGGTTGGAACAAGACCATGGATGGGAAGGCAGATGTATCTTTCGTTCTGTTTTTTGACTGTAATAATGAGGTAATGAAAATCTTCATCTGCCCACATAGGCTTTAAGCAACTGTTAGTCAACTATTAGAAAAAACAAAGGATTTTTTTACTTTTATTTTATATTGGCAGCAGTATTTTTTTTTTTTTTTTTTTTTTGAGATGGAGTTTCGCTCTTGTCGCCCAGGCTGGAGTGCGATGGCGCGATATCGGCTCACTGCAACCTCTGCCTCCCAGGTTCAAGCAATTCTCCTGCCTCAGCCTCCCAAGAAGCTGGGATTACAGGCATGCGCCACCACGCCCAGCTAAGTTTTTCTATTTTTAGTAGAGACAGGGTTTCTCCATGTTGGTCAGGCTGGTCTCGAACTCCTGACCTCAGGTGATCCACCTGCCTCAGCCTCCCAAAGTGCTGGGATTATAGGCGTGAGCCACCGCGCCCGGCTAGCGGTATTTTTTGAATTGGTAGATTGGATGGACAGAACAGCACTGTCTTGCTGTTGGAATATTAAAAACTATTTGGCATTAGCAGCCTTGTGGAGCTAAATTTTCCTTTATTTTCAAAATAACAAGAATCAGTTTTGATTTTTAAAAAATAAGAATTGACATACATAATAATATTAGGTAATGAAGCTGAACTACTTTCTTAGGTAGACATTATTATCAGAGAGTATCTTGCCTTAAGGTGTTGTTTACTGGAAGAGAAACACGGTTCTGAGAAGTTGGGAAAACTTTCTGTTTTAAAGAAACATACAGGGCCGGGTGCGGTGGCTCATGCCTGTAATCCTAGCACTTTGGGAAGCCAAGGTGGGCGATCACGTTAGGTCAGGAGTTCAAGACCGGCCTGGCCAACATGGTGAAACCCGTCTCTACTAAAAATACAAAAATTAGCCTGGCATTGTGGCACATGCCTGTAATCCCAGCTACTTGGGAGGCTGAGGCAGGAGAATTGCTTGAACCTGGGAGGCAGAGGTTGCAGTGAGCCAAGATCGCACCACTGCACTCTAGCCTGGGCGACAGAGCAAGACTGTCTCAAAAAAAGAAAAAAAAAAGAAACGTACAGGATATTCTGATTTGTCTTAAGAGTGAAATGATCTTGAAAAAAGTAAAAAAATGTACTTTTCTTTCTGAAAGTTCTAATAATGAAGCCAGACATCCTTTTAAATAACTAAAGACATTTCTCAGAATCATTTAATTAAAAAGGCTGAAGTAGTTAGTACCTTGAAAGAAGTTGGCTGTTCTTAGGTTGAATTGTAAATGTGCCTCTGGTGGAGAGACTTGCAGCGGCCTTTGCGTTGTTTTATTTTATTTTATTTTATTTGAGACGGAGTCTCACTCTGTTGCCCAGGCTGGAGTACAGTGGCACAATCTCAGCTCACTGCAACCTCCCAGGTTCAAGCAGTTCTCCTGCCTCAGCCTCCCAAGTAGCTGGGATTACAGGCATGTGCACCACGCCTAGTTAATTTTTGTATTTTTAGTAGAGACGGGGTTTTGCCATGTTGGCCAGGCTGGTCTCGAACTCCTGACCTCAGGTGATCCACCCTCCTTAGCCTCCCAGAGTGTTGGGATTGCAGGCATGAGCCACCATGCCTGGCCTTTTGCATTGTTTTAAAACGTAACTCTCTTCTTCCAACCCCCAGAAATATGTTTTCATTTACCCTTCAAAGTTAAATTTAGAATGTTACCACAGCTTTATAACAAGGAATGTTTATTCACAATTAACAAAGGATGCTTTATTCAAATGCAAATATGTTGACTCAAATATTTGCAAATTTATGGAATTAGCAAAAAGCAGGCAAAAATGAAACAAAGTTTGAGGCATGTAATTCATACCTAATAAGTTAATATATCTGAGATGGAACCATACACATTTTTATTACAGTTTGAAAAAAAATACACAGGAAAAACTGAGTCATGAATGAATTCTTATTATGCTCTGTACTTATTTAACCTAGTTTATATAAATTGAACCACATGTTTAAATTTAAAAGGACTTTGCATGTTGATTAATGAATTAGACACATTGGGTTTATTGCAGGGTTTTTTTGGTCGTCTCTTTAAACTCTTGTTTTCTTTTCAGGTTAAAAGAATGGCAAATTCATATCCATATTTTTTAATAACTTTGTATCTCTTTTTAGATCTGTATTGAACGATGTCTTGAGAGGGGAAAGAGTAGTGGTAGGAGTGATGACAACAGAGAGAGCTTGGAAAAGAGGTACTTGGCAGTTTTTACATACAACCACTTGAATCCCAGACCTGCCCTATTTGGTACAGGAAAAAAAGTTCACATTTAAACATATAAAATGGCTTGTTTAAGATGTTAAGTCAATCAGTCGGGGCAGATCCAGTGTTCTGTGAGCTCTCCTATAACATGTAGAACAAAGGATAGATACCTAGAACCTTGCAATATTTACTTCTTTTGTAGAATTCAGACCTACCTTCAGTCAACAAAGCCAATTATTGACTTATATGAAGAAATGGGGAAAGTCAAGAAAATAGATGCTTCTAAATCTGTTGATGAAGTAAGTGTTCCTAGCCTGTCTTTAAAAAAATATGTCAAATAAAAATGTGATTATTTGTTTTGGGGTAAGCAGGAAAAAAAGAAATACTGTCACAGATTAGTTAGTTTTTCAAGACATTGGAAGCCGGGCATGGTGGGTTATGCCTGTAATCCCAGCACAGGTGTTCAAGACCAGCCTGGGCAACATACTGGGACTCTGTCTCTTAAAAAAGAAAGGAAAAGAAGACACTGGGGACTAAATGAAAAATTGGGGTTTTTTTCCTTTCTGAGTAAAACCTAAAATGAGGTTTATAACTTCAAACTTGTTCTTCATGAGAAATGGGTGGTTTATGAATTCTAAATTTGCTCCCAAGCACTAGAAAACTGGTATTTTAAGAAGTGTGAGTTGGATCACATGAATGGCAAGTCATCTAGCTCAAGAGCTCCAGGCTTCTTTCTTCTGCCACAGAACAAATAGCACCACAGGGGAAGGTTTCCATGACTTATCACTTCTCTCTTTTTTTTCATAAATAGTGATCTCTAAATTGTGGTTTGCAAGCCCAACAAAATTTCTAGTGTCTCTTAAGGAACCTAACCTCCCTTTCCCCGATTCCCTGAATCTTCATCCTCTTATGGTCATAAGATAAAAAAGAAAGGCCCAGGGGAAGAAGATTCAGGGAATCTTTTTTTAATCCATTGACACTTTGTATAGAGGTGAGGTAATACATGATAAAACTGTGTTTTAGAATCAGAACTAAGAAGATAAGCCACTTCAGTTTATATTTTATCAAATTATTGGTAGCCTCTCAAGAATATTTTGTCTTAAAAGCACTGAGTGCAATATAGTCATAATTTTATATGTATTGTTTATATAATATTACTGTCTAAAATAGATGAAACTAAGTATGTGATTCAAAAAAATGATTCATTTCGAAAATTAAATTTGATTTTTTTTGTGTGTGACCCTGTTTGGAGATGGAGTCTTTACTTTTTATTTTATTTTATTTATATATTTTTTTTGAGACAGTGTCTCACTCTGTTGCCCAGGCTGGAGTGCAATGGTGTGATCTCAGCTCACTGCAACCTCCATCTCCTGGGTTCAAGTAATTCTCTTGCTTCAGCCTCCTGGGTAGCTGGGATTACAGGTGCCCGCCACCACCCCTGGCTGATTTTTGTATTTTTAGTAGAGACGGGGTTTTGCCATGTTGGCCAGGCTGGTCTTGAACTCCTGAACTCAAGTGATCTGCCCGCCTCGACCTCCCAAAGTCCTGGGATTACAGATGTGAGCCACTGCGCCTGGCCAAATTTGATTATTTTTAATAAGAACTTAGCCGTATGGTATTTTAACAGTACCTGCTTTTAAAATTTTATCATCTTTTTCCTTTACAGGTTTTTGATGAAGTTGTGCAGATTTTCGACAAGGAAGGCTAATTCTAAACCTGAAAGCATCCTTGAAATCATGCTTGAATATTGCTTTGATAGCTGCTATCATGACCCCTTTTTAAGGCAATTTTAATCTTTCATAACTACACCTCAATTAGTGGCTGGAAAGTACATGGTAAAACAAAGTAAATTTTTTATGTTCTTTTTTTTGGTCACAGGAGTAGACAGTGAATTCAGGTTTAACTTCATCTTAGTTATGGTGCTCACTAAACAAAGAAGGGTATCAGCTAGTTTTTTTTAAATTCAAAAAGAATATCCCTTTTATAGTTTGTGCCTTCTGTGAGCAAAACTTTTTAGTATGCGTATATATCCCTCTAGTAATCACAACATTTTAGTAGGGATACCCGCTTCCTCTTTTTCTTGCAAGTTTTAAATTTCCAACCTTAAGTGAATTTGTGGACCAAATTTCAAAGGAACTTTTTGTGTAGTCAGTTCTTGCACAATGTGTTTGGTAAACAAACTCAAAATGGATTCTTAGCAGCATTTTAGTGTTTATCAAATAACTGACCATTTGCTATAGAAAGATGAGAAAACTTAAGCTTTGTTTTACTACAACTTGTACAAAGTTGTATGACAGGGCATATTCTTTGCTTCCAAGATTTGGGTTGGGGGCACTAGGGGTTCAGAGCCTGGCAGAATTGTCAGTTTTAGTCTGACATAATCTAAGGGTATGGGGCAAGGATCACATCTAATGCTTGTGTTCCTGATACTCTGTTATATAGTGTTATTCATGATTCAGCTGATCTTAACAAAATTCCTACCAGTGGAACCTTGAAATGCATGTGGCTAGATTTATGCTAAAATGATTCAGTTAGCATTTTAGTAACACTTCAAAGGTTTTTTTTGTTTGTTTTCTAGACTTAATAAACGGTTAGGATTAATTAGAAGAAGCAATCTAGTTAAATTTCCCATTTGTATTTTATTTTCTTGAATACTTTTTTCATAGTTATTTGTTTAAAAAGATTTAAAAATCATTGCACTTTGGTCAGAAAAATAATAAATATATCTTATAAATGTTTGATTCCCTTCCTTGCTATTTTTATTCAGTAGATTTTTGTTTGGCATCATGTTGAAGCACCGAAAGATAAATGATTTTTAAAAGGCTATAGAGTCCAAAGGAATATTCTTTTACATCAATTCTTCCTTTAAAAATCTCTGAGAAATTTGTTTTCACCTTACTTTTTTTTCCTCTGTCACAATGCTAAGTGGTATCCAAGGTTCTTAATATGAGATTTAAAATCTTAAAATGTTTCTTATTTTCTGCACTTACATCATTTGGTACACAGGGTCAAATAGGGCAAATAATTTTGTCTTCGTATAATTAGATTTGATATTTAAAGTCACTGGAAATAGTGAGGACAAGTTAATGGATGTTTTTATATTTTAATAGAATCATTTATTTCTATGTGTTATGAAATTCACTTAATGATAGTTTTTTCAACATACTTGCCATTAGAAAACAAAGTATTGCTAAGTACTATAACATATTGGCCGCTAAAATTCATATTGAGATTATCATCTTGGTTTCTTGGAAGAGATAGGAATGAGTTCTTATCTAGTGTTGCAGGCTAGCAGATACAGAGGTGGTTTAATCAAACAGCTCTAGTATGAAGCAAGAGTAAAGACTAAGGTTTTGAGAGCACTCCTACTCACATAAGTGAGGAAATCTGTCAGATAGGAATCTAAATATTTATAGTGAGATTGTGAAAGCAACCTTAAAGTTTTGAAGAAGACTGATGAGTCTAGGTGCTTTGCTTCCTTTCATCAGATATCTTTCTGTGGCATTTGAGAACAGAAACCAAGAAACATGGTAATTACTAAATTATGAGGCTTTGCTTTTTGTTTGCTTTTAAGTAGAAAAACATGTTGGCAACATTGAGTTTTGGAGTTGATTGAGATAATCTGACTTAACTAGTTTTGTCATTCCATTTGTTAAAGATACAGTCACCAAGAATTTTTTGAGTTTTTTGAAAGACCCCAATTTAAGCCTTGCTTATTTTTAAAAATTAAGTTATTTCCATTCAGTGATGTTGGATGTATATGAATTATTTAGTAAATAATCTCAATAAATTTTGTGCTGTGGCCTTTGCTATTTGTTGGTTCAGATTTCTGTTCACTAAGCATATTGAAGATCAAGTAGTATCCTATTTAACATGTGGGTCCTCACACTACAAAAGCAGAGTTCAGGACTGTCGATGCAACGAGTCAAACTCTGTAAAATATTTGAAGAGATTTATTCTAAGCCAAATATGAGTGATGAGTGGCTTGTGACACAGCCCTTAGGAGATCCGGAGAACATATGCATACAGTGGTCGGTGTGCAGCTTGTTTTTATACATTTTAGGGAGACATGAGACATCAGACAATACATGTAAGATGTATACATGGTTCAGTCCAGAAAGGTGGGACAACTGGAAGCAGGTGTGGGGAAAAGCTTCCAGGCCTTAGGCAGATTTAAAGATTTTCTGATTGGCAATTGGTTGAAAGAGTTACTATAAATAGAAAGGAACGTCTAGGTTGATACAAGGTTTATTGGAGACCAAGGTTTTATCATGCAGATGAAGCCTTCAGGTAGCAGGCTTCAGAGAAAATAGACTGTAAATGCTTCTTATTAAGAGTGCGTTCTATCAGTAATTTCAAAAGGGAGGAGAGGTATAATGAGGCATGTCTGGCTCTCCTTTCCCATCATGGCCTGAAACTAGTTTTTCAGATGAACTCTGGAATGCCCTTGGCCTAGAGGAAGGGTCCATTCAGATGGTTGTGGGGGCGCTTAGAATTTTATTTTTGCTTTACAGGATCCAGGAAAATTTTTCATCCTGTTTTTGTGTTTTGGCTTAAGCAGAAAGCATGATTTTATCCCATTCCTTCAAGAAGTAATCTCCACTGAGACACAAGCAGTCTATTTCATTACCTACCAGCAGCATCAATCACTTACCTCTTCTGGGGGAAGATGACAGTAAGCAATGTATATCAGGATGTGGGCTTTTTGTGGACTTTTGGCTTTACTCTTGTAATTTAAGTGGTTCACAAACATTCCAGTGGTCCCTGGAGATAATAGTGGCTGAAAGTACTGGCCAGATGAGGTCAGCATCTTCTCCCTGGAGGTTTGGTTGTCATCTTCAAACACATACTAATTGCACAAGCAAATAGTGTTACAAACACTTTTTCTGGCCAGGTGCAATGGCTCATGCCTGTAATCCCAGCACTTTGGGAGGCCAAGGTGGGTGGATCACGAGGTCAGGAGTTTGAGACCAGCCTGACCAACATGGTGAAACCCTCTCTCTACTAAAAATACAAAAAAGTAGCTGGGCATGGTGGTGGCCGCCTGTAGTCCCAGCTACTCCGGAGGCTGAGGCAGGAGAATGGCATGAACCCGTGGGCGGAGCTTGCAGTGAGCTGAGATTGCGCCACTGCACGCCAGCGTGGGCGACAGAGCGAGAACCTGCTTCTCTTAGGTTCCTCTTCTTCAATGAGGCTTTTCCTTCATGGCTTTGTCCTCCTGAAATAAAGAGGGTAAGAGAAGAGGTTTTAATTATTTTGTCTTATTTAGGGAGACAAGGGTAATACATCAGAACATTTCTCTAGGTGAGGCTCTTTTAGCTACAGAATATAATTTTTTATTTATGATACATTTCGAAGTAACTGTGTGTGACTTGTGAACACTGGCCTTTGACACCATCCAAAGTAAAAGCATCTGCAGAGACAGGTTACCAGATACTGCCCCACATCCCAGCCCTAATGTTAGATAAGCACAGGTACACTCTAAGAATTGCCTTCCACCCAATGAAATCGAGCAGTTAAGCAGCATACCACATATGCATCCTCATTTAATTGAAGAACCACATATTAAAAGAGAAAGTAAAATTTTAAAAAAGCCATGAATGTGAGCTTTGGGTATGTTCTTACACTACTATTTTGAAGGCTTTCTGGAAGATATGTACTCTCAGTAGCTATTTCTATGACATTAGAAAAAAAAATGATATGTGGTCTCAAGATGAGCTTCCAAGAAAAACGCTGAACTAAGTTCCTTGCTAGTGTCTAAGCCTTTGCAGCCCTTTGAGGACTGTGGGTTGAACTGGCCTTCTTATAGCTGCTTGGCTCCAAGAACTTCCAGAAGGGAAAGACAATGAATAGGTTCATTAGTTGGTACTTAAAAGGACAAAGCTGTGTGCATGGCTCACCCTAAGTTGTTTATTAGTTTTATCAAGAAGGATTTTCACAAATTGCTCCAAAACAGCTGCCAACACTTGGCCAGTCTAGTAGGTATGATTGTGAAGGGACTGCATCAAAACGTCCTTGACACAATGTCACACTGTTTTCTTTTTAATTAACCAGGTGCACAATAGCACTACTGTTGTTCTATCCTCAACTGGGATAATAGTCAAATGATACATTATTTACATGACTTGGAGGGGAAAAATACTGAAGTTTAAAGACTCATTTTTTAGGGGCTGGGTGTGGTGGCTCACGCCTGTAATCCCAGCACTTTGGGAAGCCGAGGCCTGCAGATCACTTGAGGTCAGGAGTTTGAGACCAGCCTGGCCAACATGGTGAAACCCTGTCTCTACTAAAAATACACAAAATTAGCTGGGCATGGTGGTGTGCACCTGTAGTCCCAGCTACTCAGGAGGCTGAGGCAGGAGAATCACGAGCGTGGGAGGTGGAGGTTGCAGTGAGCCAAGATCATGCCACTGCACTCCAGCTTGGGCAACAGATTGAGACTCCGCCTCAAAATAAATAAATAAATAAAGACTAATTTTTGATTAGTCTTTAAACATTAAAATGAACAAGTTGAAACAGCTACATCAAAATCCCCCTGGTTCCAAAATAACTGTCAGAATGTCTATGTCATATTCAGTATCAAAGATGATTGAGCAGAGACTATATTCCTTCCTTCCTTTCTCTGTTTAAGGCCTTTACTTAGGTCTGGATGGGTGCTGTATGGGGAAAGAAGGTAACTCCTGGACTTGCAGCTGCTGCTACTGTGTGCAAATGGAAATTCTGAAATGCAGGGGATGTGACGGGATGAGAGTAAAACCATTTGTATAGAGAAGCGGGATTTTGTTCCATCTAGTTCTACTTTATACATGATGCTTCTTTTTTATTGTTCTTTTCTTTTATTTTATTATTATTATTTTTTAATGGTTGCAGCGGAGGAGGAGACACACAGCTCAGCCACCAGCCACAGGGGACATGATGGTTCTTGCTGGAACTTTTTTATTCTATCAATAATCACTCCCACAAAACACTGTGTCTTAATCTGTTCAAAAGTCTTCAGGTTCACAGACCACACTCGCACTTTTCTCCACGAGTATTTTGTTGATGAAAATGGGATAAAGGAATGTGATTTCCTTAACACCATCTATCCTCATTTATCTTTAACTTGTGGTTTCAGTAATTTTGTGGCTATTTCTGAGTTTTGCTTATGTATTTGACTTAAGAAAGTAGCCGTTTATAGTCAGCAGCTAAATCATTGTGTTATATGACACAGATTATGGCTAGTTGGTGAAATAATAGCTAGGTACACATAGGAGGTATTACCACAGTCTGTAATCACATTCATGCAAGGGTCTGTCATTTTAATTTAGCTAAGTGGTCACTAGCAAGCCAATTTTCAGAGACGCTGACCCCTGTGACTGGAATCAGATTTGTTGCAGGTAGTCCACATCTTCCTTAGGCCATGCGACTGTCACTGGACGAAGGGATGACAATAGCACCAAAATAATCACATTACAAAATTTGGCTGGCCATTAATTCAAAATATGTTTGAGACATTGGGGATACGACAGTCAGTTAATATACAACCACTACCCTCAACAGGCTTACTAGATAAGCTCAAATCCAGTGGTTTCTTAGCTGATCGTGTTTCTGTATAGTGCTTTTAATGCTGGCAAACTTTTTTACCTCTGTGATTTTGTTTTCTTTTCCCAGCAATTCTGAGGCAGATTGGAATGGTGATTTTCCTGTTTCAAGGATGATTAAACTGAGGCCCAAAGAGTTCAAGTCAATTGCTACAATCTTTATGCTAGAGAGTAGTGGGTTTGGAACTAGAACCCAGACCTCTGGGCCTTAAAGATCTGCCTCCCAGGCTGGGCGCGGTGTCTCATGCCTGTAATCCCAGCACTTTGGGAGGCTGAAGAGAGCAGATCACCTGAGGTCAGGAGTTTGAGACCAGCCTGCCCAACATGGTGAAACCCCATCTCTACTAAAAATAGAAAAATTAGCTGGGCATGGTGGCGTGCGCCTGTAATCTCAGCTACTTGGGAGGCTGAGGCAGGAGAATTGGTTGAACCTGGGAGGTGGAGGTTGCAGTGAGCCAAGATTGCGCCACTGCACTCCTACCTGAGAGTGAGACCCTGTCTCAAAAAAAAAAAAAAAAAAAAAAAGATCTGCCTCCTGTCTAGTAGCCCCTGCTGCCTATCTGTAATAAGGCAACATGACCTCTAATATACCCTCTATGCTTCCCATCACTAGTCTATTACCCTTGTTTATTTTCTCAGTGCATATATCACCATGTGAAGTTACTTTTACTTATTGTTGATTTCCCCTCTAGATTTTAAGTGCCAGAAGAGCACTTACCTTGTTTATTCCTGTTTTCCAATACCTAGACCAGTGCCTGCACATAGTAGGCACTCAATATTTGTTGAAAAAATAAACTGAAAAGGAAAGATATCTTTGGCAGTAGCTGTAGCTACAGGTTATATCACAGAATTTTGGATCCCAGTAGAGTCTGCTTGTGACCTCCTTAGGATTCTATTTTCATTCCCCCTGAAGTTTGGGAGTTGATAATCGTAAAGTACTGGGACCCCATCAGCTTCCCTCTGTTTTCAGTACACAACTCATGAAAAGACTTACAATGTGACTATCTTGGAGAAAAAAAACAAAGGGATAAGAAAACAGTGTTTGGGCAAAAAATCTCACCCACCCATCCATAGTTCAATCTATATTGATAAATGTTTTTACCTATTGTACCTCTGTTTCACTATCAATATGTTAGGACATGGGAAATCTCTGCTTTCTGAAGGCTTTTGACAGTTTTTGTTCACGCCACAGATTTGAAATGACTTAATATAAATTTCTACTTGAAGCCTTATAAGATTGTAGTACATCCTAAGCACTTTAACACCTATTTATTAAATTCGAAAAGAATAAAATTAGATGCTTTTAGCCTGCCTTCTCCTCTATAGCTGTGTGTTGTGGTTCTTAATCAATGGAGTCTTTGAATGGGAGAGAGATTTCAGAGGTCTTAGTTGGATTTCTCCATTGTCTTAATAACCTGACACAGAGTAGATAAATAAATGTTTGTATATTGAAAGAAGGAAAGTGTCCTCTTCAAAGCCCTACCAGACAGTTAGGAGCAGAACTAGGCCTAGAACCCAGTTCTCCTTTCTCCCAGCTCTTACTCCTCAACACCAACATGCTTTTTTTAAAAAAAAAAAAAAGACAGGGTCTGGTTTTATTGCCCGACTGCAACCTCTGCCCTTGATCAGGCTCCAGCGACCCTCCCACCTCAGCTTTCTGAGTAGCTGGGACCACATGCATGCACCACCACGCCCAGCTAATTTAAAAAAATTTTTATAGCGACATGTTGCCCAGGCTGGTCTCGAACTCCTGAACTCAAGTGATCTGCCTGCCTTGGCCTCCCAAAATGTTGAGATTACAGGTGTGAGCCACTGAGCCAGCGTGCCCGGCCACTGACATGCTTTTACCTCAGTCATTCCTAACAAACACTTGGAAAAGCAAAGTAGTATCCTGTGATACTCCAGAACCACTATGTCACTATGCAGCAGGATTTCATTCAGTATGCTGAGCATTTGTTGAATGTCTTTTAAACCATATTTAAAACAAGAACCAATGCCTCAGGCCCTGCCACCAGAAATTCTAATTTAATTACTTTTATTTTATTTTAATTTTTGAGACAGAATCTCACTCTGTCATTCAGGCTGGAGTACAATGGTGCAGTCTTGGTTCACTGCAACCTCTGCCTCCCAGGTTCAAATGATTCTGCCTCAGCCTCCCGAGTAGCTGGGACCACAGGCACATGCTACCACAGCCAGATAATTTTTGTATTTTTAGTAGAGGCGGGGTTTCACCATGTTGGCCAGGCTGGTCTCAAACTCCTGACTTCAGTGATCCCCCTGCCTCGGCCTCCCAAAGTGCTGGGATTGGAGGCATGAACCACCGCGCCTGGCCTCTTATTTATTAATTTAGAGCTGGAGTCTCGCTCTGTTGCCAGGCTGGAGTGCAGTAGCGCGATCTTGGCTCACTGCAGCCTCTGCCTCCCGGGTTCAAGCGATTCTCCTGCCTCAGCCTCCCCAGTAGCTGCGACTACAGGCGTGTGGCACCACGCCCAGCTAATTTTTGTATTTTTAGTAGAGACGGGCTTCACCATGTTGGCCAGGATGGTCTCGATCTCTTGACCTCGTGATCCACCTGCCTCGGCCTCCCAAAGTGCTGGGATTGTAGGCGTGAGCCACACTCCCGGCCCTGCATTTCTTTTATGTGTAAAGTGATACTGATACTGATACTTTGAGAACCACCATAGTAAACAAAGTGATCAGAGCAGATACTGAAAACTCATAGCCTTGTGTCTTTGTGGGCAAGGGATCAAGTCCTGGTCTTTTTGATGCATTCGCTCATAAGTTCATCGCAGCACTATTCACAATAGCAAAGACGTGGAATCAAGTCAAGTGCCCTTCAGCAGTGGACTGGATAAAGAAAATGTGGTACATATACACCCTGGAATACTATGCAGCCATAAAGAAAACCCAAAAGTATGCCCTTTGCAGCAACATGGATATAGCTGGAGGCCATTATCCTAAGCGAATTAATATAGGAACAGAAAAGTAAATACGTGTTCTCACTTAAAAGTGGGAGCTAAGCATTGGGTACACATGGACACAAAGATGGGAACAATAGACACTGGGGGCTGCAAAACAGAGGCAAGGAAAAACTACCTATTGGGAATTATGCTCACTACCTGGGTGACAGGATCAATTGTACCCCAAACCTCAGCATCATCCAATATAACCATTAACAGACCTGCACATGTATTCCCTGAATCTAAAATAAAAGTTGGAAAAAAAAAAAGTCTTGGTCTTTTTATCCACAGTGTCTAGCACAGAGTAGGTACTTAGTGTTGATGAATTGACAGTTGGTGACAAACCATACTAAAAGCTCACAAATTAAACAGCTGCTTAGTCTGCTGCCATTCTTGAGCTCACAGAGTGAGAGGGAAGTACTGCAACAGTATCACAAATGCCCTCCCACTAAGGGAGTTGTCACATGGATGGCAGCTTGGCAGAGTGGGCTTTCTATAATCTTACTTAGCAGCTGCCACTGTCTTAAAAGGTGAGGAGAGGCCGGGCATGGTGGCTTATGTCTGTAATCCCAGCACTTTGGGAGGCCGAGGCGGGTGGATCACTTGAGGTCAGGAATTCAAGACCAACCTGGCCAACATGGCGAAACCCTGTCTCTACTAAAAATACAAAACATGAACCAGGTGTGGTGGCTCGTGCCTGTAGTCCCAGCTACTTAGGAGGCTGAGGCAGGAGAATTGCTTGAACCCGGGAGGTGGAAGCTGCAGTCAGCTAAGATTACACCACTGTACTCCAGCCTGGTGACAAGAGTGAGACTCCATATCAAAAACAAAAACAAAATGGTGAGGAGAGGCCAGGGGACTACCACCACTGTCTACAATCTTCTGAATGGAGATGGAGTAAGTGTATTCAACGTGGGCTTGAGGGCAGAGCTAGGGCAGTGGAAACAACACAAGGAAGACCGTCTAAGGTTAGAGCCACCCAACACTGACTTGGAGCGCCTGAGGACATGAGCACCATCCCTGGAAGTCTGCACGCAGGCCCTGGATGCTTATTTGGCAGGATGCTTTAGTCTTTTGCTCGAGATTCTGTGGTTTGGGGATCATTTTCTTCAAGTAGGTATCTTAAGTCTGAAGTCCCACCTGGAATTCCAGACATACTCTCTGACACGTAAGAGTTCCCTGTATATACAAGTGGGGAGGAAAGGCTAAGGCGCATCATGAGGATCTGTCCTTACCATAACAACCCAAATGCTAGAAGTTTCCCTAAGTCTCTGTTTCTACCTCCCATCCTCTCCCCGGGTGTCCTCCCCAGTGCCTGAGATAGGTGCTTAACAAAGTTTACTGGCATTAATGCAGTTTGCCTTGGAAAAGACAGAAACAGCAGTAGCAAAAAGATGGCAGTGAGGGACGGGAGAGACCCAGTTAGCTGGAAGGGGTGAGGGTCCATGCACCAAATAATGGGAGATAGGAGTATGCAAAGATAAAGCGATAAACCTTTCATAACAGGTAAAGGAAGGTGAATTTTATCCAGTGTCTGTTTAGCTGAGTCCAGACTAGAAAGCTGGGCTGGATGAGTCAGTTTGACAAGAGTTTTTTAGATTTAGGAGGCTGCTCCATTTTTCTCCTCTTCCTCCTCTTCACTGTAAGCTGTCCCTTGAGCTGTATTCTGAAACCCTTAATGGCTTTTCCATCTCACTAGGGACAGTTTGCAAACCCTCTCTGGCTTGGCCAGGGTTGGGGCTGGGCACAAGATGAGCTGGGAGAGGAGGTGGCTCCCAGCAATAAGCATCCCACAGAATTGTGTCTGTTATTTAAGAAAAGTTTCTGGGTTCTCGGCTAATTGCAAAAATACATAATGGATGCTTTTCGCATCTGCTAGTTATTCTGGAACAGGCCTGCATCCAAGAGCAAACTTTAAACAAACAATAAGATTATGGAGCTTAACTATTTCAATGTGTAACAGAAAGCCAAGCCCCATATACTTACATTAGCACACACGCACTCAGACACAAGCACCAAGAGATCACATCTACAGATACACAAACATACATACAGATGCGTGTTTTGGCACTAGTGCATGCAAATGCATACTTACATGCTAGCACCTAGTACATACATGCAGGCACAACTTGCACATGTGCCCAGTCACCAGCACCAATACACATATTCTCAGACACACAAATGAACATGCATGCACTCATACACAAGTATACACCAATGCATTTGGGCAACAAGACACACAGCCTCAGGCACAGATGCATTTACACAAATCATTCTTACTGCAATGAGAGATAGTCTGGGGTAGGTGTGTGTGTCCTCACGGTGCAGAATTAAGTGAAGCAGTCCATCAGCTGGGCACTGGCTGTCCGGGTGTTACCAGGTGTAGTTATCAGTATGGCCACCAAGAGGCGCCCAGGATCCATCCTGCATCCACCTTTCATGGCTTCTGCCAGCTGGTCAATTGTTTCTGTACCCACAAGCCTGCATCTCCCTGTTCTGGATCCCTGCACAGAACTAGGAGACTCGTTGATCCCAGCCCCAACCTTCCAGGATCCACTGTGCTCATTCTCATCCTTTCCCTGTCCCACATCACCAAAACAACCACAAGTCCCATCCCTCCTCCCTCCTAGCAGAACCCATGCTTCAGAACTTCCTGCTTGTCCTGTGGCTGCTCCATGGAGAACTGGATCTGTCAGGTCTTGATCATGATGTGACTTTTTCCACAGGAGCAGCTGTCAAAATCTCACCTATTTTTCAGTCTATGTCAGAATCTCCCAGTGCAAGACTGCCAGAGTCAAGAATACATGTTCAAGTAATTCAGTGAAGGAATTAATGCCTCACTCTAATACCTGACCCTGCCTTTCCCATTAACCCCAGCTGGAGAGGTCTCTCATCTTCTAGCACCTGCCTCCTGGCGTGTGTGTGTGTGTGTGTGTGTGTATTTCAATAAAACAAATGCCAGGCTGGGTGCAGCGGCTCATGCCTGTAATCCCAGTTACTTGGGAGGCTGAGGAAGGAGAATCTCTTGAACCTGGGAGGTGGAGGTTGCAGTGAGCTGAGATCGCGCCACTGCACTCCAGCCTGGGCAACAGAGAGAGACTCTATCTAAAAAAAAAAAAAAAAAAAAAAATCCCCCCCACTGCACCCTCCCCACCCCCCACAAAATGCCAGCTTGAAAATACAAGCTAGAGGCAGACTCAAGATGTCATGAAGTCAACCCCTTCCAGCATCCCTGACAGGTAGCTACCGTAGCAACAGATAACTCATCCCTCCCCGAGCAGCCCTCTTCATTGGATAGCTCAGACTTCCAGAAAGTTCTGCTGTGTTCTTCCACATTCTCAGAGCTCTTTCGTCATGACAGGCGCTGAGGCAATTTCTGATAATGCAGTAGCAGAATAAGTGCAACGTGCAGGGGAGGGTGTGCAAACTTTCCAGAGAAGTGGGGCAGGGAATTGGGATCAATTACAGAGGGAGTACGAGTATAAAAACGATCATTACAGTTGCTGTTTAGTGAATGTTTACTGTGCTCATGACTGCAAATCCTTATAGAGGGAAAGTTCTAACCTAGGTCTGCCTATCTGCAGTCTAGTCTAAAACACCTCTTGGAACATAAACAAAATAAGAGTTTTGGGAGCAGATGGGTAGGGGGACAGCCAGGTGTATTAATTTTCTTTTGCTACATAATAAATCACCGTTAACTTAGTGACTTAAAACAACATCCATCGCCGGGTGTGGTGGCTCACGCCTGTAATCCCAGCATGTTGGGAGGCTGAAGCAGGTGAATCAAAAGGTCAGGAGATCGAGACCATCCTGGCTAACACGGTGAAACTCCATTTCTGCCAAAAATACAAAAAAATTAGCTGGGCATGGTGGCACGTGCCTGTAGTCCCAGCTACTTGGGAGGCTGAGGGAGGAGAATCGCTTGAACCCAGGGGGCGGAGGTTGCAGTGAGCCGAGATCATGCCACTGCACTCCAGCCTGGGCAACAGAGCAAGACTGTCTCAAAAAAAAAGACAAAAAACAAAAACAAAAACACAAAACCCATCCATTTTATTACCTCACAGTTCTGTAGGTCAGAAGTCTGTGCAGGCTTGACTGGGTTTTCTGCCCACAGTATCACAAGTCTGAAATCAAGGCTTCAGCTGGGCCTGGCTCTCATTCAGAGGCCCTGGGAAAAAATCACTTCCAAGCTCATTCACGTTGTCGGCAGAATCCAGTTTCTAGCGAGTCCCCATTACCTTGGTCACTGCTGGCCATGGGGTGGCCTTGGCACTAGAGGCTGCTTTAGGGTCCCTTCCACGTGCACTCTCCACTTTCAAGATAGAGTGCTCCTCATGCTTTGAATTTCTGACTTCTTTTCTGTCACCAGCTGGACAAAACTCTGCTTTTAAAGGGCTCACATGATTATCTTAGGCCCACCTGGTTAATCTCCCTATCTTAAGTCAACCGGTTAGTAACCTTAATTGCATCTGCAAAATTCTTGCCATATAATGTAACATATTCCACAGAAGAGCTAATTATCCAAGGGTGAAAGTCACTGGGGCATGTGCAAGGAAGGGAGAACGGCTTCTAGGAGCTCCCCTCACCCCTGGCCGACAGCAAGGAAATGAGGACCTCAGTTCCACAGCTGGAAGGAACATTCTGCCAACAGTGTGAATGAGGCTGAAAGAGCTTCTAGATGACAGCCCAGCCCTGCTGACATCTTTTTTTTTTTTTTTTTTTTTTAGACGGAGTCTGGCTCTGTCACCCAGGCTGGAGTGCACTGGCATGATCTCAGCTCACTGCAACCTCCCCCTCCCGGGTTCAGGCAATTCTCCTGCCTCAGCCTCCCGAGTAGCTGGGATTATAGGTGCACGCCACAATGCTTGGCTCATTTTTGTACTTTTAGTAGAGACAGGGTTTCACCATGTTGGCCAGGCTGGTCTTGAACTCCTGACCTCAAGTGATCCGCCAGCCTTGGCCTCCCGAAGTCCTGGGATTACAGATGTGAGCCACTGCACCCGGCCCCCACTGACATCTTGATTCAGACCTTGTAATACTGTGAGCAGAGATCCCAGTCAGTTGCACCGCCCAGATATATGAACTAGAGGATTGTGAGGTAATAAACGGGATTGCTTTAAGCTGCTCTTTGTGGTAATCTGGTATGCAGCAATAGAAAACTGTTATGCCGGGCAAACAGCACATCATTTGCCCGACCAAGTCCATCTCTTATTCTCTACCTACATCCTCCTTTTTTCCTCCTCCTCCTATTCCTCTATTTAAAAAATAGTCTCATCTGAATATTACTCGTCCACAAAAAGGCTGATTCTGACACATGCTACAACACAGATGAACCTTGAAGACATTATGCTACATAAAATAAGCTAAGCCAGTCACAAAAATACAAATACTGTATGATTCCAAATATATGAGTAATCAGATTCATAGAGACAGAAAGCAGAATGGTGGTTGCCAGGGGCTGGGAGGATTGGGGAATGGGAGTATTGTTTAATGGGTCTGGAGTTTCAGTTTGGGGAGATGAAAAAGGTTCTGGAGATGAATGGTGGTAATGCTTGCATAACAACATGAATGTACTTAATGCCATTGAATTGTACAATTAAAAATGGTTAAATGGGCTGAGTGTGGTGGCTCATGCCTGTAATCCTAACACTTTGGGAGGCCAAGGCGGGCGGATCACTTGGTGTCAGGAGTTCAAGACCAACCTGGCCAACATGGTGAAACTCCGTCTCTACTAAAAATACAAAAATTATCCAGGTGTGGTGGCACATGCTTGTAATCCCAGCTACTTGGAAGGGTGAGGCAGGAGGATCACTTGAACCTGGGAGGGGGAGTTGTAGGGAGCTGAAATGGTGCCATTGCACTCCAGCCTGGGCAACAGAGCAAGACTTCGTCTCAAAAAAAAAAAAAAAAAAAAAAGTTAAATGGTGAATTTTGTGTTACGTTTATTTTACCACAATAAAAACAATTTTTTAAATAGTCTCATCAAAGTAATGCATATCATGGTTAAAAAGCAACAGCCTCCATCTGCCTGATACCTTCTATGACGTAAGACTTCAGACTCAGCCGTTTCTTCTAAGACTTGCCTCTGTGTATTTATTATGCTTCTCTTGCCTTTTTTTTTCTTAATGTAGGCAGAATAAATGGTAAAGATTTCAAACAGTGAAAATTATGTCTTCGTCCAACCCCCATTCTCTCTGTCCGCAAGCCCCACTCAAAAAAGCAATGCCAAGTTTCCTGTATATTTTTCCCCTAGGTACTCAATGCATAAAATAAGCATATTCTATACTTATATACATAGCTTCTTTCTCTTTCTTTCTTTTCTCTTTCTTTCTCTTTCTCTTTTTTTTCTTTTCTTTCTTTCCCTCTCTCTCTCCTCCCTTCCTTCCTTTTTTTTTTTTTTTTTTTTTTTAACAGGAGACCAGAGTTTTATTATTACTCAAACCAGTCTCCCCAAAACTTGGGGACTGCGGTTTTTAAGGATAAAATGATGGGTAGGTGGTCCGAAAGTGGGGAGTGCTGATTGATCAGTTGGAGATAAAATCACAGGGAGTCGAAGCTGTCCTCTTGCCATGAGTCAGTTTCTGGGCGGGAGCCACAAGACCAGATGAGCTAGTTTATCAATCTGTGTAGTGCCAGCTGATCTGTTGAGAACAGGGTCTTTAGTTACAGAGGAGGAAGGCAGTGGCAATCTGACATGTTAGGAACCCTGTACTGTGACTGTGTAGACAAGGTATGAGGCCAGCTCTCCTGAGGGGCTTTAATTGCTCTATAAGTCAACTTTGATTCTTTAAAGCAGTCTGTTTATATTTGAAAGCATGTCATTCCAGTCAAAGCCTTGGTAAAATAACCAGCATCTCCAACTGTGTCCCAAAGTCAGCCAATTGGTGCTGTGTAGACCATTTTCCTTTGAATTGGGGATCTCTTCAGTATAGTCCCTTCATGGTTTGCCAGGAAGATGTTATCAGAAAGGGGTCCCAATCCAGACCCCCAGAGAAGGTTCTTGGATCTTGCACAAGCAAGAATTTGGGATGAATCCATACAGTAAAGTGAAAGCAAGTTTATTAAGAAAGTAAAGAAACAAAAGAAAGGCTACTCCATAGGCAGAGCAGCATAGCTCCTTTGCTTTTTGCACAATGGTAACACATATGGACTCCCTCTTTTTTTTTTTTTTTTTTTTTTGAGACAGGGTCTCACTCTGTTGCCCAGGCTGGAGTGCAGTGGCGCGATCTTGGCTCACTACAACCTCTGACTCCCACGTTCAAGCGATTCTCCTGCCTCAGCCTCCCGAGTAGCTGGGATTATAGGTGCCCGCCACCACACCTGGCTAATTTTTGTATTTTTAGTAGAGACAGGGTTTCACCATGTTGCCCAGGCTGATCTCGATCTCTTGACCTCAGGTGATCTGCCCGCCATGGCCTCCCAAAGTGCTGGGATTACAGGCGTGAGCCACCACTCCCAGCCTCACCTTTTCTTTTCCTCAAGTTTCTAACTGCCTTTATCCTTCCCTAATGTTTATCTAGTCTCTCTTTCACCTGGTCTCCTCCTTTCCCCAGAGACTTCCTTTCAAGGACCTCTATTATCCTACTCCAGTGTGGTCTGCTAGTGTCCAAGCCTGCTGGACATCTGTCGTCTGACTTCCTTTCATGGCTTTCTGCATGAAGTCCAGTCTCTTTGAAACTCCTCTTTAATGGTGTATTTCCCTGTTTTTCTGGGGCACACTCTCCAGGTAACTACCCAAGGAACAGTGCAGATGATGAAGGTATTCTGACTCCTGTGTATCTCCATATGTCTTTATTATATCCTTAAAAGTGATAGTTCAGCCTATATAGAATTCTAGATGGAAAGTTCAGTTCTCTCAGCAATTGAAGCATTTCTCCATTGTCCTCTAGCGTCTAGTATTGCTGCTGAGAATTCTGAAGCCATTCTGATTCTCATTCCTTTTAGACCTTTTTTTCTTTATTTTCATTTTTCTCCCATCTGAAAGCTTTAGATCTCTTTATTCCTGTGTTCAAAAATGTTAGGATGCTGTACCTGAGTGTAAATCATTTTTTCATTCATTTTCTGGGCACATAGCTCTTTTAATATGGAAATTTTTGAACTTTATGAGAAATGCTTTATTGTAACTTTAAATAATTCATCTTCTCCATTTTTATTTGTTTTTGCAGGAATTCCCATTTGTTGGATTTTTTATTTCTTGGATTGATTCTTCATGTCTTATGTTTTCTACCTCCTTCTATTTTTATTTCACTCTGAGAAATTTCCTTAATTTTAAAACATTCTATTAAAATGTTTTGTTTGTTTTGAGATGAAGTCTTGCTCTGTCACCGAGGCTGGAGTACAGTGGCACAATCTCAGCTCACTGCAACCTTCGCCTCCCGGGTTCAAGTAATTCTCCTGCCTCAGCCTCCTGAGTAGCTGGGATTACAGGCGTGTGCCACCACGCCTGGCTAATTTTTGTATTTTTAGTAGAGACGGGGTTTCACTATGTTGGCCAGACTGGTCTTGAACTCCTGACCTCAGATGATCTGCTCGCTTTGGCCTCCCAGAGTGCTAGGATTACAGGCAAGAGCCACCGCGCCTGGCCAACATTCTATTAAATTTAAAAGCACATATATTTCTTGAATTTTCAAAAGCTCTCTCTGGGTCTCTGTTTCTTTTTTCCTCATACCATCCAGTTGTATTTGATGCATCCAATGCCCCCTTGAATCCCTGGGAAGGTATAAATAGAGTATAAAAAACTATTTTTTAGTTCTTTTTTGTTTCTTGCATTATTCCTATTTCCCCTGAGGCCATTTTATTTGTTTGTCTTTCTCTGAGTTTGGAGGCTTTCCTCAAATGTGTGGTCATCTTTGATTGTCCATTCATATTTAGGAATGAAGAACTAAAAAGTCCACTGACTAGCTGGTATGCCTTAGGTTGCTAGTGGCAACCAGTCAGTCGATCACTAGAGCAGAGGACTTCCTCTCTTCACTCCCACCCCAATGCCAGAGCATGTCTTCTGGGGACATTAGATTTCTCCAAAACCCCCTGATCTCCCACCTGGAGCATAGATGCCAGCTTTCCCAGTGCTCTGCACACAGGGGTGGGGAGAGACTGTCCAATGTACAGACTTCCAGTCAATCCCCTCTTTAAGCTCTGTGTCTTGCTGGTTCTGCCCGGGTGCTGCCTCCTTCCTGGCCTGTATCTTCCTCTCTGCACACACTCTACTGAGGCTTTCTCTGCCCTGCTGCATCAGTTACCACCCCTCCATTTGCTTTTTTTTTGATATAGGGTCTGGCTGGGGTTTAGTGGCACAATCTTGGCTCACTGCAGCCTCTGCCTTCCAGACTCAAGTGATCCTCCCACCTCAGCCTCCCGAGTACCTGGGACTACTGGTGTGCACCACCATGCCAGGCTAATTTTTGTATTTTGTATTTTTAATTTTTGGTAGAGATGAGGTCTCGCCATACTGCCCAGGCTGGTCTTGAACTCCTGGGCTCAAGTGATCCTCCCACCTCAGCCTCCCAAAGTGTTGGGATTACAGATGTGAGCCACTGCACCTGGCCCATTTGCTTTTTATTGTCCTGAAATTTGTTGAAATATCTTGTCTACTGAGGTTACCTCATCCATTATCTTTATTGTTGTGGGTTTATATTCTTTTTATTCCTTAACAGTCATTTTAGAAGGCCCTTAAGAGACAAGGGGATAAAACAAGTGATCAGTTTATCACCTCTGGTCATGACATGCCAACTCAAGCTCACTCTTGCCCCCAATCAGTACCACACCGACCCAACTGTGAGGTCCTCAAAGTGTCTCAGGCCTCTCATTATGGCTCCCTCCTCCCTTAACCCCAGGGTTAGGGGGTTCCCAAGGTTCTCTCCTCCTCAGGAAAGCACTGTGGACTCCTTTACCCTGAGGATGCATGACAGGTGACAGCTTCTAGGAACACAGTCCGAATTGGTTCAAACCTAACAAATGAAGTGTGAATGGTGCGGTTTCAGTACTAGGCTTGGTTTGGTGAAGACAGATCTCAGGCATGAATGCAGTTCTTATATGTTTTGAGCCCCGAAATTGGTACCATGTTACTCGCTGGTGATAACACAAGACTGACTCTCCCAAAGGGCTGAGACAGTTTCTGGAGAGAAGCTGTTCTACTCAGCACTACACTCTGTCCCCAGACCCTGACATGCAGTCTGTGATCACTGAGGGGCTTTTGCAGCCCCTGACCTATGAGATGTAAAGCCTGGTTGCCCTGGAGGTAGCTCCATGGGGCAGATCCATGGGCCTATGTGATATCCCCAAGACTGGGACACCAGGCCTCCTAGAGGTCCCTACCTAGAGGATCTCCAGCTAACAGGATCTGACCAACCCTTGCGCAGGACTGAGGGGTTTCCCAGAACATAAGATCTTCGATGCTAAACCCAGAAAGTTGTAGGCATATGGGGATGAGTTGGTCAACCTACCTGCAGAGGGCTTCTCTGCTGGCCTTTCCCTCCCTTCAGCTTCAGGCTAGTTTCCATAGAGGAAGGTTTGGGGCCTTGCTGGCCGCTCTAAGCTAACTTGCCAGGGTCCCAGCTAGACCCCTCTGCCCCACCCCCAAAATTATAGGCTCACTCCCACCTCTTCCCCATCACTGAGCTGTAAAGGACAGTCCAGCTTCTCCCAGGGCAGAAGCCCTTCTACAGCCTCCCTCACCGGTCCCCCAGCTCTGCCTGTAGCCCCAGAAATGGGAGCTGGGGTTGCTGTGTCCCTCACAAAGTGCTTTCCTGACACCTCCCCTCAATATTCCAACAATGATCTCATTGGACGCCTCTTCCTCATCTCAATTAATAATGTGATAAAATAATGATAAATGACATTTGCAGATCACTTATATGTCAGACCTCATGCTAAGCTTTTACTACGTATCACCTCATTTAATCATCTGAATGACATCACAGGCAGGTACTATTATCCTTATTTTACAAATGAGGAAACTGAAGCTCAGAGAGGCTAACTCACTCAGAGCCACACAGATAGTCATAATTGCAGAAATAGAGCTCAGACCTAGGAGTATCTGATGCCCAAGTCTAAGAAAGTGAAATGGTCTTGAAATGTGCCGTTTAAGTCCTGCCTCCTCCAGAAGGCCTTCTCCAATCATGTTTGGCTCCCATACCAAACTTTCACAGAAAACCCAACTCCAGTGGCTTAAACATTTTTTTTTTTTTTTTTTTGAGACAGAGTCTCGCTTTGTCGCCTGGGCTGGAGTGCAGTGGCGCAATCTTGGTTCACTGCAAGCTCCACCTCCCAGGTTCACGCCATTCTCCTGCCTCAGCCTCCTGAGTAGCTGGGACTACAGGCACCCGCCACCACGCCTGGCTAATTTTTTGTATTTTTAGTAGAGATGGGGTTCCATCATGTTAGCCAGGATGGTCTTGCTCTCCTGACCTTGTGATCCACTCGCCTTGGCCTCCCAAAGTGCTGGGATTCCAGGCATGAGCCACCACCCCGGGCTGGCTTAAACCTTTAGGATATTATTTGTTTACTTAACAAGAAGTCCTTCTAGGGATGGTGCAGTAACTTAGAGATAACAGGTACCACAACTCTTTCCATCTTACTATATCATTATCCCAAGGGTATAGGCATGGCAGATTGTACTTACCCAATATAATACTTGGACACAACATCTCCCATGCCACTTGCTCTTCCGCAGTGTGACCTTGCCATTCCCTCATCAACAGGTACAGTCTAATTCTCTTTCCTTTGAATCTGGGCTAGCCTTAGTGACTAGCTTAACCAATAGAAGGTGGAGGAAATGACATTTTGAACTTTCAAGGTTAGGTCATAAGTCTTGTAGCATCTGTCTGGGCTTCTTAAAAGTCTCAGTCTTAAAACACTTGCTTTTGACAGCCAGCTGCCATGCTGTGAGACACCTGAGCCATAAGGAGGTGCCCTGGTCAAGAGTTCTGGATGAATTCCTAGGGGATATCCAGCATCAACTGCCAGCAATGTGGGTGAGCCATCTTGGACATCCAGCCCAGTAGTGTCTTTAAATTGAGTCTTGGTCAGGCTGCAAGAACATGACAGCCCTCATGTAGGACCCGTCCAGTTGAGCCCAGTCAACCCACAGAACAGTGAAAGATAATAATAAATTGTTTTAAGGTGCCAAATTTTGGGAGTGATTTGTAAAGCAGTAATAGATAATTAAAACAATTGGCTTTCTTCTTCTAGCCTGTTGCCTCAAGTTACAAGATGGCTGCTTCAGCTCCAAGCATAATTTCTTTTTTTTTCTTTCTTTCTTTCTTTCTTTTCTTTTTTTTTTTTTTTTTTGAGACAGAGTCTCACTCTGTTGCCCAGGCTGGAGTGCAGTGGCACAATCTCAGCTCACTGCAACCTCTGTCTCCCAGGTTCAAGTGATTCTCCTATCTCAGCTTCCCGAGTAGCTGGGACTATAGGCACCTGCCACCACACCCGGCTAATTTTGTATTTTTAGTAGAGATGGGGTTTCAGCATGTTGATCAGGCTGGTCTTGAACACCTGACCTCAGGTGATCCACCTGTCTCGGCCTCCCAAAGTGCTGGGATTACAAGCATAAGCCACTGCACCTGGCCTCCAAGCATCACTTCAAACAACCATATCTAAAAGCAGAAGTGAGTACAGAGCAAAGGCTTTCTCCTTGAGTGACTTTAAGAGAGAGGAAAATCTTAACCCAGAAGTCCCCCAGTATTATCTCTGCATATCTCCTTGGCGAGAATTGGGTTGTACCCTCTCCTAACCGAGAGAGAAATAGGCAATGGAAAAGGAAGAGGGAAATGATTGTTGGGTGGACAACCAACAGTGTCTGCCATACTTGTTGATGTGGTGGCTCTAGGAGAGAAAAGAGTTAGGTGGGAAAATGATCCAAGGCTAAAGAAGGAGGCTTCCCTACTTCCAGAAGCAAAGCTGCCTCAGCGGCAACAAGGCTACTGAAAGCTCCTTCTTTAGATAGACAGCATGGTGTGCTGACTAGAGTTCTGCTCTGGGAGACAGAACCTGGCTCTAGTGTGGTATAATATTGCTGATCAGTTTCCCATTCTGTGCCTCATTTTCCTCATCTGCACAATGAAAGGATTCCTTCTAATTCCTCTAGGTTAGGAGAAGCCAGGGCAGAAGGGAGGTGCTGGATGCTTAGCTTGTGTGTAGGCGGTGAACGGTCCAAGTCAAGCTCAGCAGAGCCTGCCTCTAGCCACAGATGCTAGGATTTGCCAAACAAACCCTAATCACTTAATGAGAAATGAAAATGGTGGCTGATTCCTCCACTTAATTATCCCTTTGAAAACAACACACAGGAGATTTATAGTAATCACCATAATCGCCTCATAAAAACCCGAGAGTTTGAAGATGGACACGCCTCATTTCTGGGAGGAATTAGAGGCAAAAATCAAGGCAAGGAATTTCTGGCCTGCCTTGGCCTTGGCTCCCTGGAATCCAGAACTCTGGCCACAGAGTGCCCGCTACCCTGGATAGCCTCCTGGCCCCAGCCAAATATTGTTCCTAATGCTCCACAGCCAAGATGTCCTTGCAGGCCTGCTTCCTGGGTCTCCTCTGTCATTATGTACCAAGAAGACTCACAACTCTGAAGGTCAGATGGAGGTCCTTTAGGAGGAGACAGGAACATCTCTGAGTCCTATCACTTACAAAATCTGAGCTAAAAGACTGGAGGGGAGGTTGGGGGACACAGGCTATTCCTAGCTGTGGAAAGCCATAGCTCATAGGTTTTCCTGAGGCCATCCAGTCCTGACTTGTACATCTTCCATGACGAGGAGTTTAGATCTCCTGGGACATTTACTGAGATACAAGGACAGCCAGAAGATTCACACTCTGCTTAGCAGAAATCTGTCCTCTTTGAGCTCCTTATAACTAGACTCAGATCACTGGGCATCAAGGTTATAAGTGTCCTCTGGGTTTATCTTCCCTCCATAGCAATTTCTTTCTTTCTTTCCTCTCACTCTCCTTGGTGCAATTCATTCATTTATTCAAAACTATTAAATACCCAATGTGCATCAGAGACTATCAATTATATTTTTTTCCATTTTTTAAAAGAGGTGGGGTCTCACTCTGTCACCCAGGCTGAGTGCAGTGGCATGATCATAGTTCACTGCAGCCTTGAACCCCTAGGCTCAAGCGATCCTCCTGCCTCAGTCTCTCATGCCCAGCTAATTTTTAAATTCTTTGTAGAGATGGGGTTTCACTATGTTGCCCAGGCTGTTCCTAAGGTCAAGCACTCCTCCAGCGTCAGCCTCCCAAAGCGCTGGGATTACAGGCGTGAGCCACTGTACCCATCTTGACTATCAATTCTTAACGCAGTAGGCAGAATGATCCTTTGAAAACCTAAACTAGATCATGTTACTCCTCTGTCACTCTCCAGCGCCTTCGCAAATCAGAGTAAAGGCATAACCCTTACAGTGCCCCGCAGGACTCTCATGTCCTGCCCTTTGCTCACTCTGCTCAAGCCACATGGGTCTCCTTGCTGTTGCTGGAAAACACCAGATCCTCTCCCACCTCCACACCTTAGTACTAGCCCACTGCATTCCCACTGCCTGGAATGCTCTTTGTGTATATCTACATGGCTCCCTCTCTTACCTCTTCCAAGGCCCTTCCTGACTTGCCTACATAAAATTGGACACTCTCCTTCTCTAGTATATTCTCCTACTTTATTTCTGTCCATATTGCTTATGGCCATCCAAAACAATACATTGCACAATGTGCTTATTTATCTTACTTAATGTCTATTTCTCTCTTCTAGGGGTCAAACTCCGGAGGGCAGGGATTTTCTGTCTTCTCTCTCTCTCTCTCTGTCTCTATTGTATCCCAAACACCTAGCACAGTGTCTGCCACATAGTGGGCAATAAATATTTGTTCAGTGAATGAACTAGTAGGGATAGACTAATGAAAAATATAAAGCCCACGCCCTCAAGGAACTTATGGTCTGACGGTAGAAGCAGACATCAGACAGTCACCCACAGGACTGAGCAACTGAATGAGGCATGCTGATAAATGCTAGGTAGGGAAGTAGCAGGTGTAATGACAGTGGTCTGACTGTAGCCAGGAACACTGTTGTGAGTTACTCTGAAGAGCTGTTTGTGAGAGGATTGGAGTTTAGGGTGATGAGTGTTTGGAGCCACAAAGCTCTGGGAGGAAAAGATGCTGGAGAAGCTCAGATTGTGACTTCTAGGCCCTTTAAAGGTGATGGGACTCCAGGCAGAGGGCAACCATCTGCAAATGGGGTTCAAGCGCCCACTGTGCCACGTCCAAGACATGTGCTCTGGAGCAAACCACCTTGGTGCTGGAGTACTTGCTTCCTTATCTCTAAGATAAAGAAGCGATAACTAGCTCCTAGGCTGGTTGGGAGGTACAAGTGAAATGTTTGTCAGAGCTGGAACCTGCAGATATTCAGTAAGTGTTAGCTCATTTTCTGCTCCCTTCTTCTTCGTCAAACCTTTTAACATCCAGCCTCCTTTTACCTGGCCACTCCGTTCTCTCTCCTGGCCCTGTGTAAGCGTGAAGAGCTGTATGAGAAAGGGAAGCATCTAATCATCCTAAATGTACAACTGCAGGCTAACAAAGGTTAACAGATCTTTAAGGGGCATAATTTGACAGATTAGACTGATCTCTACTGTGCCCCAGGATGCTTGGCTTTGTCGCAATTAACTAAATCTCCCATCAGCCTCCAGGCCTGATGCCTGTTGGCCCATAAGACCATGCCACTAGAATGAAGAGTTGGAGCAGGGGGTGGCAGACACGGCTAGACCCTGTGGTTCTGCCCATGGCCTCCCTCTGGGGGAATCCCTCCTTGACTACAACCTAGAGAGAGCTCCTGCGCATACCCATACATACACATACACACATGCAACACACACACAGAGCCACACACAGCTCCCAACTCCACCCCCCACCATGGGAGGATGGACTCCCGGCCCCTCAAATCTTTCTCTACTTATTGGTAGGTGGGGTAGGAGGTTGATAAGGAGGCAGCAAGTATATTACTTTTTCCCATGGTTAGCATGGACAGTAGACACACTCAGGCATTGAGCAAATTTTCAACTATGCAGGGGCCAGCCCTAGCATTAGGCAATAGAGAAGCAGATGAATCAGATCAGAGTTTTGGCCTCAGGGCTCACATTCTAGTGGGGGAAACAGGTATTTGCACAGGTAATTATACTATAAACTACACGATAGTGGGTCCAAGTGGGAACCTGCAAGAAGAGAGCTTGTTTTCTCTTTGGGCTAGGGCAAGGCTTTAGGGATTAGGCAGCCTTTGAACTGGGCTGAGGTAGGATGGAAGGGCTCCTAGGCAGATAGAACTGCATGAAGAAAGGCACAAAGGTGGGATAGTGTGGTACAAGTTAAGGAAATGGCAAAGCCTCTGATGTCAGGGTCAGGCTAGAGCATATGGTGGGGACATAACTGCTTTCACTGTAATGATTTGGCTTGTAACCACCCCGGAGACACCCCTCCACGAGTTAATGCCTCCCAGTCCCTCCCTATACCCGCTTGACACCTTGGATGGCTTTGACCAGAACTCTTTCTTGTTTGCTGCTTCATCTCCCTGCCTGGCTGCACATTCAGCTCCTTCAAGTCAGCCTCCCTTGCATCACTTCAAGGACACAGCAGTCCTGCTTGCTACAGAGAAGCCTTCCCAACCACTCTGGCCCACACGGGCCTCCTCATCTGATCATCTCAAATGGCTGAAGTACCGATATGATTTCACACAACAGCACCCTTTCTAGTAAAGGTACTTTGCTACATGCTATCTTAGGATGCTATTTTCATAAGAAATCCACTACAGTCAGTTCAGACAAAGAAAGGGGAAGTGATTACAAGGGAACCGGAAGTCTAAAGGAACCAAACGCATAAAAGGACTTGGCCCAGACTCGGGAAAGCTCTCAGGAGCCCAGGAGATGGGAGTTTCTCCCTGCCTCTGTGCTCTTTTCTCTTCCCAGACTGACCTTCTCCACCAATCAGATCACATGGAGGAAAACATGACTGCTGACAGCACCTGACAGGTCCAGCCATGTAAAAACAATCTCCAAATGCTCAAGAGAGGAGGCGACTGGTGTACCGGAACCACATGTCCAACCCTGGCCCAATCAGCTTTGGGTAGTGGCATGGGGTCACATAAAACAAACATGGCTGCTAGGCTACACCTCTGGGGGTCATTTCTCATAGTCATGTGGATTGGTGAGTGGGCTGTTCTGAAACAAGGGAAATCGGAGCAGAGCAGATATCCCAAAGATGCCCATTACACACGTATAATATAGTGTGACAAAATGTTCATATGACTTCTAATTCCTAGACTATGCTACTGACCTACTCTGCAACTTCAGGCAAGTCTCTACCATCTTGGGGCTGCAGTTTCTTCATCTGTACACAGAGGAGGATGGGACTAAGTGTCCTGTTGGGTTCCATAACTCTCCAGGACTTTGGCCTAATTACTTACCCTCTCTGAACTTCAGTTTTCTCATCTGTAAGATGGGAGTAATGATATCTACCTCACGGAGTTATTGTAAGACAATGGGTATGAAAATATCTAACATGGGTTGAGTACAGAGTTATTCGAGAAATGCTGGTGACCCTAGTAGATTTAAATTGGGTGGCTGTCCCACTCACAGTGGTTTCCCCCAAGGGTAGTAGCTGTGATTCCCCACGTGTTTGGGAGAATTGCTCCTCCTCTAGTTGGGAGCTGCCGTACTCCACAGCGATTTGTCAAGGGGTGAGCATGGGTCCACATTGGGCCACTCAGAATCCTTCTCTGGGGCCTTGTTTCAACTACAACTCTTGTATCTTCATTTGCAGAACTCTAAGGAGAGGGGCTTGTTACTGCCAACAGCCAGACCCCAACCTTGTAAAGAAAGTGGCCTCTGAGAGTGAGGGTGACATGAAGAGGACTTTCAAACACTCGGTTTCAGACATTTTGAAGTCCAGTTTCATCCTTGCCCTGATTTATGAGCCAATACATTTCCTCATTACATTTTTCTTTTCTTTCTTTTTCTTTTTGAGACGTGTCTGTCACCCAGGCTGGAGTGCAATGGCACGATCTTGGCTCACCGCAACCTCCACCTCCTGGGTTCAAGCGATTCTCCTGCCTCAGCCTCCTGAGTAGCTGGGATTACAGGTGCATGCCGCCACGCTCGGCTAATTTTGTATTTTTAGTAGAGACAGGGTTTCTCAATGTTGGTCAGGCTAGTCTCGAACTCCTGACCTCAGGTGATCCACCCGCCTTGGCCTCCCAAAGTGCTGGGATTACAGGTGTGAGCTACTGTGCCTGGCCAACATTTTTCTTAAGTTAGTTTGAGTTGGTATTCTGTCACTTCCTTCCTGATGATACCTTCTCCCTTTCTCTAAGCCTCGGTTTCCTTAGCTGTAAGATGATGGGGTCCCATCCTGTCCTCTTTCATCTCTGACACTTTATTACTATATTTGTTCATTTATTCATTCAGTCAATTAGTCAATCAGTTACTTGGCATTTACTGTGCATGTTATTCTGTCCCTGGCCCTATACTGGACACTGGCAATCTTGCTAGAGAAACAATCACTTCTCCAGTTCTCAAGACTCATATAGTTAGGTTGGGGAGAAAGGTAAGAAAGGATTCAGTAACGTAGGTGACGATGGCTGTGACAGAGAGAAGCACAGGCACTGTGGGGAAATCAGAGGACTTATCCCTGCTTGGAAGGCTTCCTGGAGAAGATGGCTGAGTTTTTCAGACAGGGGTGAGCGCAGAAAGAAAAGGAAAGGTATTACAAGCGAAAGAACCTGCCTTTGTAAGGAGAATGACAGAAAGCAACAGCCTGGGTGGGAGGGGAAGGGACACAAGAGAGGGGGCTGCAGGTTCATCTCTACTCTTCTTGAACTTATTTGCATTTTTCCCCCATGAAACTTCCAGGGAACAACAACAACAAAATACCTCTCCATTTTTTAAGCTTGGAAAATCCCCTGGGTGGAGTCTTTGAGTGCAGATAGATGAAAAGAAGTGGCTCTTGACCACAGAGGAGCACTGGAGCAAATGATTCTTTCTCCATCAGGGTGCCCCACTGGTCCCTGGTCCTATCAGGGAAGCCAAACTGGCTGTGACGTCTAGCGGCTGGTCTAGGGCTGTCTGACGCTTCTAAAAATAGGAAGGCAGGTGAGCCTAAGGCCAACCAGAAGGCAGAACAGCAGCCCAGGCAGGCCAGGGAGGAGTGTAAACATCCCTCTTCCCCTGATAGGAGACATACTCATTACATTTTGAGCAAAGGAGGCTCACAGTGCACCCTACAGAAAATATGCAGTTATTGCCCCTAACATGCCAAAGCCCTACTAATGACTGCACGCCTGCTCCAAAGGCACAAACCATTCCAGATGTTGCTCCCTGCCTCTGGGAGGGCCCTTCCTTCCTCCCGCCCAAGGTTCTGGACTCCTTCTTGAGTTATAGTCTTTTGAGAGATATACCCCGCTGAGGGGCTTGGGGTGAGTGCCTGTCCTCCCTGGGCCTCACAGGGACGGTCTAGGTGATCCTTGCCTTAACAGACTGTTGTAGAGACTATGCCTGCTGGCCTGGTGGGGTGGTGAGGGAAGAGGTGCTAGGCTGGGAGTGGGGAAAGTGGTGAGGGGAGTGGGGAAAGTGGTGAGGGAGGTGGGTTCTAAATTTGGGTGTTTTCAGTTTTTGCATCTATGAAATGGTAATGAGCCTGTAGGGAGGCAGTAATTTGCAAACTCAATTCTTCACACACACTCAGGAATTGCTATCTCTGGATATGTACTGGCATTGGAGCCATCTTCTAGCTGGGTAACTCTGTGCTCCTTCCACAGCTGTGACCTTCTGTCCTCTCATCTGTAAATTGGGGATGGTTTTTGAAATTAACATTTTTTCCTAGTTAAAGAATGTATGCATTCTTGTAGTTTTTTTTTTTTTTGAAAATGTAATTAAATAATTTTTGAGTAGGTTACGTAACTCACATGATTCCAAATTCAAAAGATGCAAACAGTGAAGAGTTAAAGTCTCCCTTTCCTTTCTGTTTCATAGCCACACAGTTCTCTCCTCATGAAGCAACCACTGTTTTTTTGTCTTTTGTGGAACAAAGTCTCGCTCTGTCGCCCAAGCTGGAGTGCAGTGGCACGATCTCGGCTCCCTGCAACCTGTGCTTCCTGGGTTCAAGTGATTCTCCTGCCTCAGCCTCCCGAGTAGCTGGGACTGCGGGCGCGCACTACCATGCCCAGCTAATTTTTGTATTTTTAGTAGAGACAAGGTTTCACTATGTTGGCCAGGCTGGTCTTGAACTCCTGACCTTGTGATCCATCCGCCTCGGCCTCCCAAAGTGCTGAGATTACAGGCATGAGCCACCGTGCCTGGCCTGAAGCAAGCATTGTTATTGGCTTTTTGTATATTAACTATGGATATATTTTAAAAATCTGTTGAAGTATTAACATATATATAGCAAAGTGCATGTGTCACAAGAGCACAACATGGTGAATAATGTTCATAGTTTAAATTCCTAAGAAGATAAAGAAACAATAAAAATCACCCCAAATCCATACCCAGAGATAAAACTGTTGATATTTTAGTGTATTTTCTTTTTTGATGTACATATGTGTGTATATGTGTGAGTATATATGTATATGAACATCAGAACCATGCTGTATAACTTATACCCTTTTTATAGTTAATATTATATCATGAACATTTTCTCGCTTCATTAAAAATTCCTCAAAAATAGCTCTTTTAATGTCCTCCTATTGTTCCAAGGAATAGATCCAAACTTCCCTAGGGATATTAGGTTCAATTTTTCCTCTATGATAAATCACACAGTGATGAGCATGTTTGAACATACATCACTCGGCACATCCCCTCAGGATGAATTCCTAGAAGGGGAATTACTGAATCAAATCATATGTCTCCTTTAGAAGTCAGGATATATATAATAGGAAGAGTCAGGCCTGATTCACAGAGCTGCTTAAAGGATTACATAAATTATGTAAGACTCTGGCCTAGTGCTTGGCACAGACACTGAGTTCCATGAGTGTGAGCCTAAGGGGTCCCTGGGAGAGGAGAGGTAAATGTGTATGCCCCTTCTCCCTGGTGGCTCCACCTGCTAGACCTTCCCTTCCTGGAGCTTGCTGACTGAGCCAGATGGGATTCTCAGTCTTGTCTGATCTTTATTATTTTAATCATTGCAGTCTTGCCAAGCGGCGGGCTGGTCAATGTTTAACAGCCAGATTTCTGGCTGGTGGGGGGCACTCTGATTGGTAGCATTGGTCAATTTCTCTGGTGTAAATACTCCCACTGTGGCCAATTTCAAACTACGACCATGATGTCACCAAAAGCAGTGTTGGGATGAGATGCATAGTCTCACAAGCCAGTTGGAACTGGCTCCAGATCACCAGCCCTTGTCTTTCTAGCTACCCATATCTCCCTTTCCTCCCTCTCTCTTCTTAACCCCTCCCCATTTAGCCACCACGCTGGGGCTTTTCTGAGGTGATAGAGACTTAACATTTTGTGGGAGGTGAATGTTGCTGAAGAACAAGAACATCCTCTCCCACTTCTCCAAAGGAGAAACTGATGCTCATGATGGTCAAGATGACTGCCCCAGGTCACCAGCCAGATGATTTTTCAAGGAGTCTTATTACCTGATTCCTGCTTGGGACATTTCTTGGATGGGAGGCAGTGCTTCCTGCAGGAGAAATAAACTTTCTTTTCTAGCCACTCCTTTTCTTCCTCTTTCTCTTCAGCGACTGCTCTCCTGGATCCACAAGAGGATGAGGCCCAGGCTTTGCCCTCAGGAGCTAAGAGCAAGTGGAGAGGCCAGACACACATGAGCAGCTTGCCGAGTTATTACCACTTTCTCACTCAAGTTCTTCAATCAACAGGAGCTTTATACCACTTTCTCACTCAAGTTCTTCAATGGCTTCTCTTAACACTCAAGACAAATCTGTTTAATGTGTCCCTCCCTGCATAACCACCACCCTCCCCCAAATGTCAGCTCCTGAGAGTAAGAATCCTTGGTCTTCATTTTTGGCTCCCTGGTGCCTAGCATAGAGTCTGCCACAAATCAGGTGCTGAATAAATACTGTTGAATAAATGCAGAGAAGAAAGAGCTGGGTGGAAGCTGGAGGAAGGGGTGAGTGCGGTGTGGTTACAGTCCTAGACTTTGCACTGACTTGCTTCAGGACTTTAGACAAGGCTCTCCCGTTTCTGGACCTCCATGTCCAAAACTGTCAAGAAGACATATTGGATTCTAGCAATAGTTTAAGAATGGGGATTAAAAAAACACCTCCCAGTTACCTCATGTGACAGTAGTTGTACTTTTAGTATCCATTGATGGACCAAAAATCATGACAAACATAAAAACAACTGCCAAACTTTTAAATGTGGTTGTATTTATCAATCACAGCAGCATCTACATTCATTTGAAAGACATTCAGACTGTATGTGAGAGACACATTGTGCATGTAGTTTACAGACAGCACTAGGTGCCACGTGGTTTCCAGATGCCTTTAGCTAAGTGGCCCAGGTCATCTCAGAGTCCTTCAAGTATGAGGGGCTTATGTCCCTAACATGGGCCACAGGAGGTGTGTAACTTGCATTGGGTCACACAGCACATGAATGGTGGATTCAAACTCAGTCTTCTCCACCTTGGGTTCCCTTGACTCTGGCAGCCTGCTGACAGCACCACTCCCCTTCGGCTTCCCTGGAAATGAGAAGCAGAAAGGCCTGAGAGCACCGAGACTGCCTAGGGTGCGGGGGCGAGGTGGATGTCAGAACGCTGACAGCTCGAAATGACACGGAACATACTTCAGATGCCTTGTGTGTGGTTTAGGAGCGGCTGGAATTACACCCTCAGGGCTGAGCCAGCATTGTTGGAGCCAGAGCTGAGCCTGGACCCTGCTGAAGCAAGGCCCACATGGGGGGTCTTGGCCCAGGGCCACAGAGCTGAGCAATGGCAGTGAAGGCAGGAGGCAGATTCCTAGCTGGAAGTCAGCACATGGACCTTTTACCTTTCCAGACAGGTGTGGTCATTCATTCATTCAATTATTCATTCAGCAAGGTAGTCAGTCAGGCACTCAACAAATGCTCACTGAGCCATGCTCCTCTGCAGCCTATCATAGGGTCCAAGCAGGAATTGCTCCCATTCCGCTGGGGAGGCAGGCAGGGAGCAGGAGCATGTGATCCAGTCTCTGGGTACGGTCAGGCCAGAGGTGCCAGCAGGCCTTTTGCCTGGAGAAGGAGCAAGAAATTGGGAAATGTTTTCTAGCAGATGAAATGGTTATCCTCTGTGAGTGGTTCTCAAGGGACAAGCAGGAGTACACCAGGCAGGTTAGGGAAGAAAGGGCCCTGCTGGCAGAGGGGCCAGTGGGAGAAGTAATTAGTTCCCTCTCTACCTTTGGATGGGAAAACTCTCCGGGTTTTCATTTGCTTATTTGTTTGACAATGTGGAAACTGAGCTTTTCAGAGGGAAAGATGAGACTTATTGCTATAAAGGACTTGGAGATGGAAGGGCTAGTTAGACAAATACATGAGACAGTATTTGTATCTAAAGCTGGCCAGTCGGGTTGTTGTAATTTTGATTAGCAAAAACGCAGAGTGGGAGGAGACTTGGCACTTACTTGGCTCAGTATAGAATGTGTGTGTTGCAGGGAATCAGGGAACAGGGAGGGCGGTGAGAAATGAGGAAGGAGGGGTTCACTGGCCAGTCGTGTGGTGCCTGCCAGCCATGCTGATGACGGGGCCTGAGCCCTGAGAGCGACAGGGAGCCACTGGAGGTGTTTAAGCAGGGGCCACAGATGAAGCGTTGCTCTAGCTGCTGAGTGAAGGAATCCAAGGAGGAGGCAGGGAGACCAGCCAGGAGGCTGCTGCAGTCTTCAGTGAAGAGAATGGATTCAACAGAACTTTCTGAGAACCAACAGGTCTTGGAGACTGGAGGTGGTTGGGGAGGGAGAGAAAGGAAAGGATGAGGGCCAGTTTCTGGACGGTGTGACAGGTCGATGTTTAAGCCACCATCTGAGATGTACAGCTGAAGGTTCTCTCTCCATCCCCGTCTTGAGTGAAGGGGAGTGAAGTGTCTAATGTGGCCCAGAGCCACAGCCTTAGTTCACATCTCATCACATGGTCAGCCTTCTAGCTGGTCTCTTAGCCTCTAGCCTCTTCCCTCTGTAGCCCATCCCCTGATAGACTGAGTGACCTAAATGAGACATCTGATCATGTCACTCCCCGGCTGGAAAAATTTCAGACTCCCTGTCTCTAGAAAGGTCCTACTTGGTCCAGCACACAAAGTCATCTCCAATCTGAGCCCATTTACATTCCTGTCTCAGTCCCTTGGCAGTCTACACCAGCCACAGTGAATAATAGTAGCAACAACAACAGCTAACAGTTACACAGCACTGATATGTACCAGGCAGTGTTCTAAGAACTTTACACACATAACTTGCGTAACTCTAAGAAAAACACTTCCTAAAAAGTCTTGCACATCCCAGAATGGACAATACACACTTGCCTTCAGATCTTGCACCCAAGGTTGTCTCCACCTGGTATTCGGCCATCAACCTTCCACCCATCTGATACATATTACTCATCAACTTCTCCCAGTCACTATACTAAGTACCAGGGATCCAAAGTTGAGTGAGACATGGTATGTGCCCTCAGTGCATACAAAGTCGAATGGGGCAGACAGACACATGAAGGAACAATTATAACATGATAAGGTAAGCGCAGTGATGGAGATGTTATGGAGCCACAGAGATTGAGCCCCTAATCCAGTCTGGGGCCTTCCTCACTTGGCCGCCTGGAGCTTTCCCCCTTCTGGGATGCATTTCCCACTTTGCCAGACAGGGTGAGGTCTCTTCTTCTTGCAGTCCCTACTCTACCCACAGCATACACCAACGACCTTTTATGGGGGAAGTTCAGGGGCTGCTTCCACCTGAGCACAGTGAAGGCAGAGAACAGTCTGACTCACCATAGGATCTCGCACCTAGGGCAGCCTGGACACAGATGACTGGAATTTGCTGAATGAAAGAGCATGAGGAATAAAGAATCACAAAGGGGGCATCCTCCTCCTGGGTTATTCCCTGACACTCTCTCCAGAGTCAGGCCTGTACTTGCTACCTTTCCGGAGCCTGGCTCAGGCCCTCTGGAGTCAGATCCTGCTGGTAAGGATGGGGCTGCAGCCGTCATCCCTAGTTCAGGAGCAGCCTGGTCAGAAAAGGCCTTGCCAGGCCCAGCCAGCGGGAAACTGCCTGCCTCGGGCTTCTGAGGAACAAGCAGTATCCTGGGCAGCTCTAGTTTTGGGCGGAAGAGGGAGGAAGCCCTGCAGCAGCCTTCAGGACCTCTGAGTGGCAAGAGATGGTGTTGGGGAATCTGAGATTTCCTTGGCTGCAGAGCCCCTTCTCTGCAGACTCTGGGCTCTGAGATTGGTGGAAGCTGTGATGGAGGGCTTTAGAAATAAATGACTCTGGGATGGCCTCAAACTAGAGGTGTTTGAGGAACATTCCAGGAAGCCTTCAGGAGCCTCAGGCTGGTCCCTTGGGCACTCACTGAGTTAACATGGCTCTTTCTTCCCAGAGCTCTGAAGGGCAATCATGAAGATGGGTATCTTGGGCCAAGGACCTGAAAGGGCTTTCTGCCTCAGCCCTCTCTCCTAGGCAGAGTAGTTGGGAAGCCCTGGCCCCTACCCCATGTTCCTTGCCTCAAGGTCTGTCTTGGCTAGTGGTGCCTTTGCAGAGCTGGGGCTGGGGGCAGGGAGTCTTGAGGGCTAGTGCTAACAGCTTAGGACAAGGGTGGGAATTTCCACTCCTATCTAGAGAGTCATCGACGCTGTGTGCCCTGACCTGGGCCTTTGGCCTCCAAAGGGCAGTGGGAAGGCCGGCCCCAGGGCCAATCCCTGGCCATTAATCCCTCCTGCCAGCCCGAATATCCACCCAGTGTGGTCAGACAAAGGACTGCCCAGCCCAGCCACTGTGTTCCTCCCGCCCCAGGGGCTCCACTCAGACGCTGGGCCGCCTGGAATCCAGGCCCATGAGAAAGAGGCCGCCTTCACTGGCCATCTTATGCCCGGATGCTCAGCCGCATCACGTCCGGCCCAGGGCCTGTGAAAAGAGGGCCCAGCCACGCTGAAAACACGGATTAGCCCTTGGGCCGCCCCCTGACACTGGCCTGCTCGGCTCCAGCTCCGGGAAGCAGGCCCAATAGAGGGGGCCAGACAGGCATAAAGAACTGGCAAAGTCTGGGTTCTCACCCCTTTGGCCTAGTTCCCCACCCCCACCCTTCCCAGGATTAGCATAGCCAACCACACATTCAGTTTCATTTATTGAACATGTACTATGTCCTAGGCTGTACACATTGACCAGAAAACTGAAAGTACAAGGAAACTGCACATAGCCACAGGTGGTAATAAAAGCCACTTTTCCCTCAACCCCCTCACTGCCTGGAAGTGTGAGATGGAGGCTGTGGTGGGTGCTTTGGAGGGGCTCCATCACTAAGGGAAGGTGGGAAAGGCAGTGTATGAGACCTTGTCAGCTCTGGTCTGCACTTGAGTCTAGCTGCAGGATTATGTTGCACCTGGTTGAAAATATGCAGGTGCTGAAATAACTTCTCTGGCCCTGCCTCTCTCCTTCCCCTGGTTTAATACTGATTATGCCAATTGTGTAGTAGGAAAAGAAAGCACCTCTTGCTAAGTGCCATTGTGGGCCAGGCACTTTCATATATGATCTCATTTGGCTCTCAAAATGCTGAGAGGGGGCTTCCATTATTCCGTTTGAGGAAATCGAGGCTCATGAGGCTCAAATGAGAACTGGCCCCAGGTCACTCTGCTCTTGAAGCTAGATTTCCTAATGCTGCAGTGGCTTGTCTTGCCTTCTTCTTTGGTGAGCTGGGCATTGTGACTGCACCGTCTTGTGTTCCATATGGCCTACCTTCAGGCGGCAGAATGCAGGGTGGGGCCGAGTGCGGTGGCTCATGCCTGTAATCCCAGCACTTTGGGAGGCGGAGGCAGGTGGATCACCTGAGGTCACGAGTTCAAGAGCAGCCTGGCCAACATGATGCAACTCCGTCTCTACTAAAAATACAAAAATTAGCTGGGCGTGGTGGCGGGCGCCTGTAGTCCTAGCTACTTGGAGGCTGAGGCAGGAGAATTGCTTGAACCTGGGAGTTGGAGGTTGCAGTGAGCCAAGATAGCCCCACTGCACTCCAGCCTGGGTGACACAGCAAGGCTATGTCTCAAAAAAAAAAAAAAAAAAAAAAAGAATGCAGGGTGGGTAGGTTGAAGAGGGTTCTGAGGCAGGCCCTGCTAGAATATAAACTGAGCTGACTCTTCATTGTTGTGGGTTAGGGATTGTCTCTAGATCTCCAAGTGTCATCTCCTTCCTCTCTGCTTCTGTAGCCCCTCTGGCTACCTCTATCGTAACTGGCAGTTGTCTGTCTCTCCACCAGATTTCGAGTCTTCATCTCTGTCTTGCCTGGAGCACTTGCTAAGGGACTGGTCCAGAAGTACTTGGTGAGCGATGAAGGCTGAACTGAGGCCAGCAGAACTGAAGGAGGGATGGATCTGGGATCCATGTGGAATTGACGGGACTTGGCGTTTGCCTGAATGTGGAGAGTGAGTGGGGAGGAAGGAACCCAAGATGATGATAACCACACTTTCATCTGGTGGTGGTGGGAAGGAAAGGGGAGAGGTCCATTTGCTGAGATATGGAATGCTGGAAGGAGAGCCGGCCAGGGCTGGAGGATGTACTGGGTAGAGGAAGAGATGCATTTCATTTAGGACATCTGGGTTTGAGATACCTTGAAATATCCATGTGGTTATGCCCAACGGGCACCTAGATATGCTGACCAGGAGGTGAGGAGAGAAGCTAAGAATCTACTTTGGCAGCTGAAGTTGTGGGAGCTGGAAATACTCTAATTATTTCTAATGTCTCAGCTCAGCCTTAAAGGATGGCATTCTTAGAAGAGTGGGGTGCTAGAGCTTTGAACTTCACATTTAATTCCAGCTCTACCACTTACTACTAGCTGTGTGAAGTCAGGGAAACCACTTAACCTCTCAGAACCTTAGTTTCCTCATTTGCAAAACAGGAATAATAACAGTACTCACTTCACGGGGTGCCCAAACTTAAGTGCAATAATGTACATAAAGTGTTTACCAAATACAAAATGCTCAGTAATGGTGGCTGTGATGCCATCAGCTGAGACTGGGGCTGAGAGAGGGGCCCTTGAGCTCCATGCTTTGAGTTTGGATTTTGAACTGGATTTTGAGTTTGGAGTTTACAGGCCTGCTGTAACTAGCTTTGGTCACCTATACCTAGGGACACTCTATAGCATGGCTGGGGGACTAGGATGGGGCAAGTGAGATGCCCCAAATGTAAGGAGGCCCTGGCTCTCAAGTGCTGACTGCACTTGCAAGGCCCTGAGACTGAGCTCCCCTTAAACTCAGCATCTCAGGCACCTCAGTGGGCTCACTGTCCTTCCAGCCTTGCTCCATGTCCAAGTCCCTTGATCTGCCTGTCCCCAGGACAACCCACTTTAAGACAAGGCTCCTTCACCCTGTGGTTCCCTTGGAGCTGGGGATGGGTCTCTCCTGTCTCTTTGGAGAAGAAGTTTCCCAAAATAGGCTGGGTGCTGCATCCCCCTGGATGCCAGTTGTGAGTGGAATTTCTCAGACAGAGTTTTTAACAAACACTGCCAAAGACCCCCCATCCCCAGTGAGATGTGAGTGTGGTGTTTCTGGGTCAGAAGGCGGCTCTTTCAGACCCCCAGTCTGTGGAAGCCTACATTTTGTACTCTGTGTGTGTGTGTGTGTGTGTGTGTGTGTGTGTGTGTGTGTGTGTGAAGAAAAGCTGTTTTCTTATCAGGGGGGTGTGGAGAGGAGGCAGCCAGAAAGGCAGCTCCAAGTTGTGGATTTCCTGGGGGCTCTTCATTTAAAGCGGCCGCACCACTTTCCACGATTCTGTTTTTTCAGAGAATGCTCTCAAGGCCTGGAGGGAGGGCAGGACAGGGGTATGGGGGAGCGGGGTGGCAGAGAGGCGAGATGGTGACCCTGATCTGGAGCAGTCAAACATCCTCCCAGAGACAAAACCGGCCTGGCTCTGCCCTGCCCCGCTGCTTCATTACCTTGGTCCAGGTTCCCTAATGTCTGTGAGTGGGCCTGACGCCTCCCCATCAGGATACTGAGGGCTGGCAAGGCGGCCTTCATCTCTGTCCCAGCTGGGGATGGAAGGCCAGGAGAAGGATGAGGGGACCGACTACTGGGACGAGCAAAATGGGGAGGGGGCTGGGAGACTGAATGGGTGGATTTGTGATTGGGAATGATCCAAAGGAGAGGGGGTAGAAGGAGGGGTGGAAAGGGAAGGGGACTGACCAAATACAGTGGGATGGGGCCAGGGGCTGATCTAACCGAGATGGGGAAGGGGTGAGTCTGGGTCTGGGAAAAACTGATCCAAAGGCAGAAAGGGAGGGGCGAAATGGAGGAAGGTACCGTGAACAGAGTAAGGGGGCTGGGAGAGGAAATTAGAGGGGAGGCGCTGGCCAGCAGGGAAGGCCTGAGCCCTCTCCCCCGGCGGTGGTTGGGGGGGGCCGTGTCCATATAAAGCGGGTTGGCGGCCCCTGCGGTCCCGGAGCCGCGCGGGCAGGGGCTGCCGCAGCCGATGGCGGGACGCAGCGACATGGATCCGCCCGCCGCGTTCTCTGGCTTCCCTGCCCTGCCAGCGGTCGCGCCGTCGGGGCCGCCGCCGTCGCCGCTCGCAGGAGCCGAGCCAGGGCGGGAGCCAGAGGAGGCGGCGGCTGGCCGCGGGGAGGCGGCCCCCACGCCCGCGCCCGGCCCGGGGCGGCGGCGGCGGCGGCCCCTGCAGCGGGGGAAGCCGCCCTACTCGTACATCGCGCTCATCGCCATGGCTCTGGCGCACGCCCCGGGCCGCCGCCTCACGCTGGCCGCCATCTACCGCTTCATCACCGAGCGCTTTGCCTTCTACCGCGACAGCCCGCGCAAGTGGCAGAACAGCATCCGCCACAACCTCACGCTCAACGACTGCTTCGTCAAGGTGCCCCGCGAGCCGGGCAACCCGGGCAAGGGCAACTACTGGACGCTGGACCCCGCGGCCGCCGACATGTTCGACAACGGCAGCTTCCTGCGGCGCCGCAAGCGCTTCAAGCGCGCCGAGCTGCCAGCGCACGCGGCCGCGGCGCCGGGGCCGCCGCTCCACTTCCCCTACGCTCCCTACACGCCCGCGCCCGGCCCCGCGCTGCTGGCGCCGCCGCCCCCTGCCGGCCCGGGCCCCGCGCCGCCCGCGCGCCTGTTCAGCGTCGACAGCCTGGTGAGCCTGCAGCCGGAGCTGGCGGGGCTGGGCGCCCCCGAGCCGCCCTGCTGCTCCGCGCCCGACGCCGCCGCCGCCGCCGCCTTCCCGCCCTGCGCTGCCGCCGCCTCCCCGCCACTCTACTCGCAGGTCCCCGACCGCCTAGTACTGCCCGCGACGCGCCCCGGCCCCGGCCCGCTGCCCGCTGAGCCCCTCCTGGCCTTGGCCGGGCCGGCAGCCGCTCTCGGCCCGCTCAGCCCGGGGGAGGCCTACCTGAGACAGCCGGGCTTCGCGTCGGGGCTGGAGCGCTACCTGTGAGCCTGCGCCGCGCGGGCAGGCACCTGTGCGACCTGTGCCCCGGGCCTGCGGCGCCGCCCTCGAGCGCTCCACCTCTGCCCCCCACCCTGGCTTGGAGCACACCCTGCGCCTCTCGTCGTGGCCTCCCGGACTCAGACTCCTGCTACATCCTTCTCCGTCCCCCATCCCTGGGAAGGCTCCCACCATGTCGCCACCGGACAGAAGCGTCCCCTTTGACCTGCCAGCCTCTCATTTCTTCTCCCTCCACTTGTGAGCGCCCCCAGCTTTGCGGCGCCCCCCCCCCACCCCAGCGCTGTCTATGGGTCCCTTGCCCCGGAGCTGACTCGCCTCCAGTGAGTCCATACCCCAGGTTTCCTGGTGAGTTCCAAGCCGTTGGAAGCCAGATCTGTGATCCCAAGCCGCCTCCTCCACCGACTGTACTTCATCAACCTTCTCTCATGTTTTTCCGACACTTTAGAGGTCAGACTCCTGGGTTCATGACTTACTTGCTAGCGTCCCTTCATTTCCCCACAAGTTTGCCCCCCAACTCCACTTACCTGTCTGCCCTCAGCTTCTTCCTGGGAGAGAGCCCCCCTTTCACGTAGACACACCTGGCTGCCTTCTTCACGCCCTGAGGACACTTCTTGGAGATTTCAGAGACAGGCAGCACCAGGGCTTCTGACTGAAAGGGGAGTTGGTGGGCCTTTACGTCTGCCCCAGCCCCTGGAAAACTTAGGACTTATTGGGTTATTATTATGTTTAATTAAAGCTGGTTTAATTATAAAGAAAGAAACTTTTTTCTGGGCTTGGTGTGCTGGCTGGTGACTTGGGGGAGTGGTCTGGGGAGACGGGTGAGCTTTATTCTAGATCTTGGGTTGCCACATGAGGTGAACCTCCTTGTGAGACATCAATCAGAAGTTCATGAAATGGGATTAGGAAGTGATTCTCCTAAGTGGCTAACATAATTTTGTTTTAAAAAGGAAGTGATTCAGCCATAGCTGTACACATAGTAGGCCTAGTCAAATGCTATCTCCTGCATCTCAGCCCGGTAGAGACGAGATGGGCTGGGCATGTGTGTGTACACACTTGTGTGAATGTATCTGAGCAGCAGGTTGTCTGCTCTCTGGGATTATTCCCAGCTGCCATGGATAAAGGAGCGCTGGCCGTTGATTCACTCCTCCAGTTAGTTAATGTGCCGAGCCTGTGCTAGGCACTGGGGAAATATTACTGAATGAATGGGCAAAATCCCTGCCTCATGGAGGTTGTGGGCCAGTGGGAAGAGTCATTAATCCAACCATCAACGCTCAGAGAAATAAGGTAAGTGCTCTATAGCCTTGCACTCAAAGTGTGGTCCACAGACCTACAACATCACCTGGGAGCTTGTTAGAAATGCAGAATCTGGCAGGATGTGCTGGCTCATGCCTGTAGTCCCAGCATTTGGGGAGGCCAAGGCAGGAGGATCCGTTGAGGCCAGGAGTTTTGGATCAGCCTGGCCTAACGTAGTGAGACCTCATTTAAATAAATAAATAGAAATGCAGGATCTTGGCCCCACTCAGACTCACTGAATCATCAGATTCTGCATTTTAGCAAAATTCCCAGGTGGCTAGTATGCATAGTATTCTGGAGGAAAGGTGCTGGCCTCAGGCAAGGGGCTCAGCCTAAAGGATTACAGCTCTCTACTATAAAGAGTGAGGCCAGGCCACAGAACCACACCTCACCCACTCTGAACTTCCAGGCACTGCACCATTGGCTATATCCCCCGTTTTACCTCCCCTGCTGGATTGGAAGGTAGGGCAGAAGGGACCTGAGCTGATTCCTGACTGTCCCCAGCACCAAGGACAGGGTAGCACTGAGCAGAGACTCTGAGGTGTGAGGGAGGGAGTTGGCCTTTGACCCTGTCCTGCTGTCTGGTGCTGACCCAAATGCTAAGCATCAGGCTTTTTCAAGCTCCCCCATCCCAGGGCTCCCAGTCTAGTTGAGCCTGAATTAGGGGTAGGAGAAGACAGGGGAGGGAGTCAGTGTGTCTTGAACCCAGGGTGAGTGTGATTTGCATGCAGGATGTGCCTCTCTTGGATACCAGAGTTTGAAGCTCTGGGGTGGTGATGGAAGATGAGGGTGGACAATGGGCCACCCATAGAGGAGAAAGTATGAAAATCTGAGAAGGCCAGGAAGGCCCTCTTTGAGGGTAGGGCAGTAGGTTTACACACTATGGTAGGAAGTGACCTGGATAGACCCCTCCACCAGCTATTAGCCCCTTTGAGCGAGGGTCAGATCTGATTTGCCTGATGCACGGCAGTCCTTCCCTTAACATATTTTGACTGCGCGAGGGCATGAATCCCTGCTGTCTGATACTGTGCCTGACTTACAGAATAATGACTGAGTGGACAGTACTTTGAGTTTGGCACCTTCTTATCCACTGGCAATCCTCATAGTGACCTACAGAAAGGGTGAAAGGGGTGAAGGTGGAGGCTATTTCCCAACTTCTAAGTTTAGTAAACTGCCCCTCCCTAGGCCCCGCAGGTAGCGAAAGATCTGGCCCTCGGTTCTCTAGGAAGTAGAGCTCCGTAAAGATCAAAATGCAAACTGCTTTTGCTCCAAACGGTATTATAGCCCCTCCTCCTGCCTCAGAGCATCTGTTGATAAATTCCTTCCTAGTCTAAGAAATCCCAGGGAAGGAAAGGACTCTTCTCGCTCTCCTGAAGCCAGAAACTGCTTCCTGAGCTCTGAATTCAATTCTTGCTACTACCCTGCGGGTCTCGGTCCCAGGATCTTGGAACACTTCGAGGACAGGTAGAAAATATCTGTAGGGAAATACTAGGAGGGTCACACTTGAACTGGAAAATCAGATTTTTATTTTTTAAATGCTTCCTTAATTTTCCTTTATTTAGGCCGGGCATGGTGGCTCATGCCTGTGATCCCAGCACTTTGGTAGGCTGAGGTGGGTGGATCACCTGAAGTCAGGAGTTTGAGACCAGCCTGGTCAACACGGTAAAACCCCGTCTCAACTAAAAATACAAAAAGTAGCCAGGTGTGGTGACGCATGCCTGTAATCCCAGCTACTTGGGAGGCTGAGGCAGGAGAATCGCTTGAACCTGGGAGGTGGCGGTTGCAGTGAGCCAAGATCATGCCACTGCACTCCAGCCTGGGCGACACAAAGAGACTCGTCTCAAAAAAAAAAAAAAAAAAAAAATCGAAAGAAGCACATAATTTGACAAGTCAAGTAGCAATCATAGGCTTATAGTGGTATCTTGCACCACTCTCAGGATCTCTGCTTTGTTCCATACAAAAATCCGCTTTCAATTCATATTTCTTTCTCTTGAAATATACTTCCATATTTCCATGCTTATACTTAACTCTCTTGAAACAGTAACGATTAACTTCCTATTATGATAGATGACCATTTACCTCTAAAATCTCTTATCTCCTTCCATTCCCCCTCAAATTACCAACTTTCAGTTAAATAAAGTTTTAGCATTTACATTGTTACTATGTAAGTATTGTTCTGTGATAAGCTACTAGTGTACTACGATTATAGTTCCTTTTGTGTGTGTGCAACCTTTTATTTTACCTGGACTTAATGCCTTATTTTTTCATTTGTTCAACTTCCTTTGCACCTACAAAGGTACAAAGCTAAATCTATGGGAAGCTAAATCTTCCCATACCTTCCAGTAACACTGTGGTACAGCTTTTCATGAGGTGAGGTCAAACTTACCAGGAAACCTATAATTGCTTCTGGTGGTTGTGCTTTTCCCTTCCTGGAGCATCTCTCCCAGAACCCTCCAAACTTTGGCTCATCTGGACTGATGGTGCTCCAGGTCGGCTGAACAGAGCTGGATCTGGAAATTCCCTTCACCATTACCTGGGGAATTCTGTGTCCTGTTTTGGATCTTCTACTTCCTGATGTCCCTATTTTCCCTTTTTTCTTAGTTTATTCCCTTGTTTCATCGAGGTAAAATTTTTTGGAAACTTTGCACATCTGAAATTGTTTTAGCATGAGAAGCTAAGCAGGCATTTGACAATTAAATATTTGCGTCAATGCTGTGCTTCTCTGTAGACCTTTTTTTTTGGAGGGAATCAGAGAATGGGAGATATTTTCTCAGCTTAGTATGCTTTACCTGTAGGGAAGCAGGGAAGGTGGTGGAGTATTATGGAAATGAGGGGTTAGAGTTTTGGCAGGAGGACAGGGCAGGAGAACTCTGGAGATTCCTTATAGGAGAAGGAAACCTGAGAGGAGAAGCCCTGAGAAGGGTGACTTCCTGACTTAGGGGGAATTGGAACACAGGGAGGGTCGCTTTGGGCCCGGGATGGTGCTGAGCTGGTTTGAGGGCCTCCTGGATCCATTTAAGAAGGAAGCCAACATTACCCTGGCACATGGAAAATTGAGTACATAGGAAAGTGACACCCTTGGCAGGGACACTGGCAAACATGGTAACAGAGAGGCTCCTTCAAGAGAGCCCTCCACTGTAGTGACTGGATTGGTTTTGAGCCCAAGTGTATTACCTCTCTGGGAGATCCTAGAAGTATGGGAGTGAGGGGATTTTGCATGATACAGGTTATTGTGGTTTACTTTTTTTTTTTTTTTTGAGACGGAATCTCACTCTTTTGCCCAGGCTGGAGTGCAGTGGCGCTATCTCGGCTCACTGCAAGCTCCGCCTCCCGGGTTAACGCCATTTTCCTGCCTCAGCCTCCCGAGTAGCTGGGACTACAGGCGCCCGCCACCACGCCCGGCTAATTTTTTTTGTATTTTTAGTAGAGATGGGGTTTCACCGTGTTAGCCAGGATGGTCTTGATCTCCTGACCTCGTGGTCCGCCCGCCTCGGCCTCCCAAAGTGCTGGGATTACAGGCGTGAGCCACCGCGCCTGGCCTGTGGTTTACTTTTAAAGGGAAAGAATTCTGTGGACTTCCAGTACTGACTTTAATTTTTTTTATTATAATGTCAGTATTTGCAGGTATAAATTCCTTAGACTTGTATTTCTTATGTGATTGTTAAAATTGTTTATAAATTAAATTCAAACAATGAAATAAAAATTCAAGTTCATAACATTAGTCAAATGTAAAAGAATATATTGTGGCTGGGCGCGGTAGCTGACGCCTGTAATCCCCAGCACTTTGGGAGGCTGAGGTGGGCGGATCACGAGGTCAGGAGATCGAGACCATCCTGGCTAACACGGTGAAACCCCATCTCTACTAAAAATACAAAAAATTAGCCAGGCGTGGTGGCACGCACCTGTAGTCCTAGCTACTCGGGAGGCTGAGGCGGGGGAATCACTTGAACCCAGGAGGCGAAGGTTGCAGTAAGTGTAAATCATGCCACTGCCCTCCAGCCTGGGCGACAGAGTGAGACTCCAACTACAAAACAAAACAAAAACTATATATATATATATATATATATAGTTTTGCTGAGACTACATTACTTGCTCCGTGAATGTGGCTCTGACTTCTCCATAGCAGGTTTTCTGGGTTTGTCATTCCTTTGGCCATGTGATGACTAAAGTCACCATTTTTAATTTTATTGATTGATTAATACAGGCTCTCACTCTGTCACCCTGGGTGGAGTGCGGTGGTGCAATCATACCACACTGCAGCCTTGACCTCCTGGGTTTAATCGATCCTCCTGCCTCAGCCTCTTGAGTAGCTGAGACTACAGGCTTGCACCACCATGCCTGGCTAACACCATTTTTTTCTTTTGAATGAACTGCGGGCATTCCTTCATGTAGCAGGCCATGATACCAACAGGTCCAAATACAGCATATATTTATAAAATCTACATTTTTTTTTTGCCTCATCTCAAGATTAAAGTAGCACTACCTGATAATAAATGGAAATAAAGACTTCAAGTATTAGGTAGCTCTTACAAGGAAGTCATCTAAGTGATCCAGAATATGCTTATATGAATGTGCTTACTATGGCAGAAAAAACCAACATTCAAAAAGTTTTATAAATTCCCACATGAATAAGAATATATTCTTGAGCCAGGCGCGGTGGCTCACACCTGTAATCCCAGCACTTTGGCCGAGGTGGGCCGTTCACCTGAGGTCGGGAGTTTGAGACCAGCCTAACCAACATGGAGAAACCCCGTCTCTACTAAAAATACGAATTAGCCGGGTGTAGTGGTGCATGCCTGTAATCCCAGCTACTCGGGAGCCTGAGGCAGGAGAATCGCTTGAACCCAGGAGGTGGCGGTTGCCGTGAGCCGAGATCGCGCCATTGCACTCCAGTCTGGGCAGCAAGAGTAAAATTCTGTCTCAAAAAAAAAAAAAAGTATATATTCTTGGACCATACTTCAAACTAAGCAATTAAACATTTTAAAACATTTATCTAAATGAATAACTCTTTGGTTAGAAGAAAGTTGCCATTACAGACTATTTATAAATTAATAAAGGTAAGAACTGTACATATTAAAATCTAAAGGATGTAGTCAAACTTTTGTTCAGAGGAAATTTCATAGCCCCAAATATGTCATGGAGACAGAGTTAGAGGGGCCCTGGGGGTGGGGTAGGGAGACCAGTTACAAGGCTACTGCAGCATCCAGGCAGGAAAGGGTGGTGGTTTGGTAGAGGTGGAGGTGCAAGTGGAAAAAAGTAGATATGCAAAACTATACAAAGAATCAGCCATTGGCTAACATCATCTTAATCTACGAAGGCCAAACGCTTTCCCATTTAATCATAGCCTCAGGCCAACCCTGAAAGCTTGGAGTGGTCATTTTGCTGCTAGTCACCGCTGGTCTGGCTTGCCTAATTTAAAGAGTAACTAATTGCAATAGACCTATTAGCTCAGAAGGAACAGACAACATTGTCAGAGATGGTTCCTCCACTGCTCCCACCAGAGGGCACCTAGGTTAGCTGATTTTTTCCTGTGAATTCTGTCAAACCATTGAGGAACCTATTTCTCTAGTTACAGAAATTGCTCCAGAACACAGAAAAAATGGAAGTCATCCTAATTCTACGGACTATGTTATCTAATTATGTTATCAAAACCTGATAAAGGAATACACAAAATATAGCCTAATCTCACATATGAAAGATGATGCAAAACTTGTCAGGAATATATCAGCAAATTAAACATAGTAACATATTACAAAAAAATACGCAATCGTGCAGTTTATTCCTGGAATGCAAAGATGGCATTCTTAGAATTATTTGCTCCCCATTGTAGGAACTGTGCATCATCACCTTTATAGATGATGAAAATCAGGCTCATAAAGGTTAAGTGACTTACCCAGGTCAAGCTGCAAAGTGACTGATCCAGGACTTGCTTCCAGGTCTGCCTGACTTCAAAGTCATTCTCCTTTCTCTCAGGAAGAAACAAGTGGAGGTGGAAACTTGGATGAAAAGCCCCAGGCACCAATAAAATTCTTCAGTTCACCCTAATATCCCTCTCCCCTACACCCACACCCACTGTCCCGATCTTGAAAAGAGCCTTTCCAGCCGTGATGACACGTCTTTGGTTTCTTTTTTTGTCTATCTTCCACTCCCCACACCCTTTCCACACCCGAATACTCCCCTCTCTCCCTTTTCCCTCTTTCTAATCTCCTTTCTCCCATCAATTTTTGGAGATAAAAGCGCCACCTATTGGCCACCTCGTGTGCACCTGATTTGAGCAGGAAATCATTGAAATGAAGTCAGGATCCATTTGGATGCTATTTTGGGCTGGCAGGAGCCCCTGGTGGCTGAAAGGCACTCGCTCCAGCAGGGAAACCAATTGTTTGGGGCAGAAGAGGAAAACTAGCTGCAGTTCCCACCTCCTCTAGAAAACTGTCCCAGATCTTTCACCCTCCCCACTTCCTCTTGACAGGCTTTGGTAGTTGCTCCACTGCAAATGGAATTGGAATGGGTGTGAGGTTGGTGGCCCTAGGTTCAACAATCTACTCTGTAAGAGGGAGACAGCAAAGGGGGCTGGGCTGGAGGCAGAAAACCTGGGGTCTAGTCTCAGGTCAAACACTTAGGCAAGTCCTTTCCTTTCTCTGCACTTCATAGCAATTACTGCCTCTCCCCAAGTCCCTTGATTGTGCCAGGCCCTGTGCTCTTTCCCAGCTGAGGACTCAGAGATGGATCAGACACTGTCCCCGCTCAGAGAGCTCAAATATTGGCAGATGACAATATAGTATGTAGAATGCTTTATGAGGTGAGGGGTTGCTAGGTCTCCTTGGTCACTCACCATTTCCAGCCTCTATCCTGACTCAGCCTCAGTCTACCTCTGGAAATAGAGAATGTGCCCTATCCTCTGTGCCTGGGTAGGGACGGCCTTTGTGACTGCTAAAGCATTGTGATGATGGGTGAGGATTTTCTACCCTGCCTGACCAGGGGCTTCCCAGACAGGGCCTGTGTCTTCTCTGCTCCACTATGTCCCTCACTGGGCAGCCTGGCCAGAGCTGGGCATACTGCAGCTTTGGTTTGAACTGCCCTTATCTGGAGGCTGGACTTGGGGTTTAGGGAGTTGATGAGACTTAGAGACAAGAGGCCTGGACCCTGCTTGAGGGAGACACGGGCCCCACCCTGGGCATCAGTCTGTCTCCCTTGAGTTATGAAGGGGCTGGGGTTTTGTGGGCTTCACAAAGGAAGGCTTCCTGAAGGTGGTGGGTTGGAGTTCTGAAAGGAGGGAGGGGAGGGCCTGCTGCTCCTGTTCCTATGAAATCCCCTCTTCCTCTATCCATCCTAACCCCTGTCCAGCTGGCAGGGTAAAAAAACGGACTACTTTCAAAGTAATTTAGATGGGACAAACAGAGGGAGGGAGCCAAAGACAGAGGGTTGGGAACAGAATAGGAAGGAGGAAAGGTGGAAAATCTGGGGTCCTAGCTAGCAGACTCAACTGCTTCCCTGTCTGATGGGCAGGCAGGTGATACTCATAGGCACCTCACATGTCTGGCTTCACGTCCCTTGCTTTCAACATTTGTAGCCACCAACCTCATTTTCAAGTTGGAGCTCATAAAAAGTGTTCAGCCCATAGTAATGGTTTTTATTCTTACGTTCTGCACACTCCGTCTTGTTTATTGAAATAATCCAACTGTTTCTTTTGAAGTTTTTATTTAATTGTTGAATAAGTAATACATTCACTTCACTTTACAAATATAAACAAGTCATCCATGAAGTCTCCCATTTGTTTCCAATTTGCCCTAGTGGATAATCAGTTACTAGATTTTTATTCATCCTTCTAGATATTTTTGTTGCATACGTAAACCAATACAAGTATACATTATTTTCTCCTTAAAAAACACAATTGGATGCACGTTTACACTGTTCTTATACATGTTGAAATTTTTTTTTTCACTCAACAATGTATCTTGGCTGGGTGCAGTGGCTCATGCATGTAATCCCAGCACTTTGGGGGGCCAAGGTGGGTGGATCACTTGAGGTCAGGAGTTCGAAACCAGACTGGCCAACATGGTGAAACCCTGTCTCTGCAAAAAATACAAAATTAGCCAGGTGTGGTGGCACTTGCCTGTAATCCCAGTTACTCGGGAGGCTGAGGCAGAAGAATCGCTTGAACCCGGGAGGTGGAGGTTGTAGTGAGCCAAGATCACATCACTGCACTCCATCCTGGGAGACACAGCGAGACTCCGTCTCAAAAACAAAAACAAAACAAAAACAAACAACAACAACAAAAAACGTATCTTGGAGCTTTCTCCAGATGAGTACATAAAGAACTTCTATATTTTACTTTTACAGTATACTAGTCCCTTTTTCAGATGTTTCATTATTTGCTTAACCTGTCCTTGATAGACATTTATGTTGTTTCCAACCTTTTGACATTCCAAACAGCACCGCAATGTGACTTTGTACATATGTCATACCATGTGTGCAGGTACACCAGCAGGAGAAATCCGTGGAAGTGGATTTCCATGCAGCCTTTGTCAAGGCACTATGTCCCCTGTGTGGTCACACTGGCTCCTTTCAACAGCAGTCCCCTTTTATTTCTCAAAGGGACCCTTGGTGACCACAGTCAGATTTTCACCTTCTCAAACCCGACTGCCTTCTTCTCCAGGGCCTTTCCATCAGTCTGCCACCAGTCCCTTCACAAGGTATCCTGGCCTCTGGATTTGGGAAGCATGGGTACTTGCCATGCCCATCCTGGGGTGTGCTGTGCCCTGGCTGTCAATCCATTCAGTGTGGTGGCTCCTTTTCCTTTTTAGCCCCCAAATCCTGGGCATCCATGGCAGGTGTAGGGAACCAGCTTTTTGGACCTCCACCATTCAGGCCTCCAGGCTTCCTGCCAAATGGTGCTATCTCCCCATCCAGGTCCCCAGTTGTTTCTCCTTTCTTCTGACCATAGGATAATGCTGTAAGATCTGCTCCTCTACTGTTTCAGATTTCCCATTTCATTGCCTCTAGTCTCCCAGATATGAGTGGCCCCAACTTTGAAGGAAGGCGTGGATGAGGGAAGATCACACAGAGCCCCTGTGAGAGGTGTTCATGTAACTAATCGGGAGTCAAACTTCAAGGCTGGAAATGAGGCCCTTGGCAGACTGGGAACCTCTGGGTTGCCCAGGCCTGTGATGTCAGCTGATGTAGCAGTTGTCAGCATTTTGGGCTGACCTAGGTGGAGGATGAGGAGTAGCCTGTTCCAGCAGACCTTGAGGGGGCTGGGCAGGGCAAGGCCAGGCAGTAACATGATTATTATTGTTGTGATAGGTATGGCACAGTAGTTAAGAGCCCTGATTCTAGACCCAGATTGTCTGTGATGAAGATATACTCCTCATATGTGGGATGAGGAAACTGAGGACTTTGAAGAGGCAGGGGCATGCCTGAGGTCACATAGGAAGTCAGGGAGAAGACAGAGAGTAGCGCCCAGGCCTCTTGGCTCAGGCCCCACTGTTCGTCTGCAGTTGCAGGAACAAACCAGTGGGTAATGCATTTTCGTGGCAGGATGGAGGTGTCCCTGAACATGTCAAGGTTGGAGAGGAGAGCAAGGAACCTCACTGAGACATCCTGATCCATGACGGGCTCCAGCTAGAGCACTAGGTCCCAGGAGCCCCCATGAGGTGGCAGGATAAGAAATTTCCCTAGTCCGTTTCCAACCCAGCTATCTGGATACTTTACAAATGAGGAAATGAGATTATTTGTCTGAGACTAATAAGTGATAAGAGCGTAATCTGAACCCAGCTCTAAGACCTGAACTCTTCTTGCTACACCTGGGTGCCTCTATGATTCATACTCAGTGAATTACCCAGCCTCCACTCTAGCACTTCCAGTGACACGGAGCCCAGAGCCACCGAGGTAATCCACTGCATCTCAGAGACAGCCCTGTTAGAATGTTCTCCTTGCGTGCAGACACAGAAAGCGAGGCTTTTTACCCCTTTCTGGCTCTCTTTTTGCCTTGGTCTCTCTGCCCCAGATCAGCCCTGTGGAGACTGGGAGATGCTGGCTGTGTTAAGCCTTTATTCTCCAGGCTAATTACCTCAGACCTTTCTTTTGTGTTTAGAGGACATTTTCTCAAACCTTCGTGCGTTAAGCAGGGTTAGGTTCAGTTGTGAATGACAGACTGGCCCCCCAATCCCACATCAGTGGTCTAAACAAGACCAAAGTTTATTTCTCTTTTACATAACAGTCACTGCAGGCAGCTCAGGGTGGTATGGCAGTTCGGTGGTCTCAGAGACCCAGGATTCTTCTCTTTTGTGGCTCTGCTATTTGTGAAATTCAACTCAACCGGCAGAAATCCACCTCAACCTAGCTTAGCAAAAGGGGAGATTTCTTTCTTTTTGAATGTCTGGAAAGTCTAGGCGTTCTAGTTTCAGGCAGAGCTGGATCCAGGGACTCAAACACTATTTTTAAGTCTCTCTCTCTAGGCGGTTTTCCTCTGTGTGTGGGCTTTGACGTCAAACAGCACTCTCCATGTGGCAGGGAGATGGCTTCTGACAGCTAAGCCTGTGTGCTTGTCTTCTGATCCAAAAGGAGAGGCACTCCTCCCAGAGCCCCAGAGTGCCAGTCCCATGGTCTACATAGTCCCAAATCTCAGAGTCCGTATGTCAAACCATGTAGACGGGGTGACTGGCTACTTAGGTCACTTACCACTGCCTGGACCAATCACTGGGCCTTGAACTTGCAATGGTAGGTATGACCCAGCTGGTTGCCTGTCTGCTCCTGGGGAGTAATTGTGAGGTGGACAAATTGGACAGCCCTATCATGACCACATGGAACACAGGAGGGAAGGTTTCCTTCAACAGAGGGCCGAGACATGCAAAAACCGTAAGCATGTTCAGCTCATCATGCCAGGGAGACTGCATTTTGTCTTACAAGCAATGTGGAGCCCCTGGAAGACTTTGGCAGGGCTCAGTCTGGAAGCTGGTTTGATTTGTCACAACCATTTTAAAAGGAGGAAACTGAGGCAGAGAGAACAACCGACAAATCCAATGACTGCTAGAGCCAGAGACCATGGATAAACTCTGAGAGGCAGACATGTTCTCCTCCCCTCAAAGATGGGGACTGATGGGAGAGAAGCAACCTCTGTTCTTAGCGAACACACAGTTCTATTTGATGATCTGAGCTACCGCCTCTGTTCTCAGTGAATACAGAATTCCACTGATGATTTACTGATGAACTCCCTAGAGTTCTATAGGGAGTCCCAGGCAGAGAGAGAGATATGCCATACCTTCCTTTCTTCCTTCCTCTTTTCTTTCATTAATATATCCACATATCTAACATTAATTGAGCACCTACTGTGTGTCAGGCTTTGTGCCTGGCAGGAGATAGAGTGATTAATAATGATGATGCAAGACATTTACTGAGCTTTTTTTTTTTTTTTTTTTGAGAAAGAGTCTCACTCTCTTGCCCAGGCTGGAGTGCAGTGGCATGATCTCAGCTCACTGCAACCTCCACCTCCCGGGTTCAAGCAATTCTCCTGCCTCAGCCTCCCAAGTAGCTGGGATTATAGGCGCCCACCACTGCAGCACCTGGCTAATTTTTGTATTTTGTTTTGTTTTTGAGACGGAGTCTCACTCTGTCGCCAGGCTGGAGTGCGGTGGCACGATCTTGGATCACTGCAACCTCCGACTCCCTGGTTCAAGCTATTCTCCTGTCTCAGCCTCCCGAGTAGCTGGGATTACAGGCATGCACCACCATGCCCAGCTAATTTTTGTATTTTTAGTAGAGACGGGGTTTCACCATGTTGGCCAGGATAGTCTTGATCTCCTGAACTCGTGATCCGCCCACCTCGGCCTCCCAAAGTGCTGGGATTACAGGCGTGAGTCACCACGTCCGGCCTAATTTCAGTATTTTTAATAGAGATGGGGTTTCGTCATGTTAGCCAGGCTGGTTTCCAACTCCTGACCTCCGGTGATCTGCCTGCCTCAGCTTCGCAAAGTGCTGGGATTATAGGCGTGAGCCACCACGCCCGGCTGTTATTGAGCTCTTTGAAAGTTTTAGGCAGTAGGCTAAGTGCTTTACATGTGCATCATCTCTTTTAATCCTTACAGCAATCCAATGAGGTAGGTACAATTATTATCCCCAATTTGCAGAGGAGGAAAGATAAAGATGAACACAAAATGAGCCCTGCTCTCAAAGAGCTCACAATCTAAAGCAGGGATCCCCAACCCCCGGGCCACTAACTGGTACCTAACCGGTGACCTGTTAAGAACCAGGCCACACAGCAGGAGGTCAGCTGCGAGTGAGCAAGTATTACCACCTGAGCTCTGCCTCCTGTCAGATCAGTGGCTACATTAGATTCTCACAGGAGCACAAACCCTATTGTGAACTGCGCATGTGAGGGATCTAGGTTGCGTGCTCCTTATTTTTATTTATTTTTTTTGAGACTAGAGTCTCACTCTGTTGCCCAGGCTGGAGTGCAGTGGTGTGATCTCGGCTCACTGCAACCTCTGCCTCCTGGGTTCAAGGAATTCTCCTGCTTCAGCCTCCCAGGTAGCTGGGACTAAAGGCACCAGCTACCACGCCCGGCTAATTTTTATATTTTTACTAGAGGCGGGGTTTCACCATGTTGGCCAGGTTGGTCTCAAACTCCTGACCTCAAATGATCCACCCACCTCAGCCTCCCAGAGTGCTGGGATTACAAGGCGTGAGCCACTGTGCCCCGCCTGTTGCGTGGTCCTTATGATAATCTAACTAATGCCTGATGATATGAGGTGGAACAGTTTCATCCCAAAACCATCTGCCCACCACCACCTTGGTCCGTGGAAAAAATTGTCTTCCATGAAACCGGTCCCTGGTGCCAAAAAGGTTGAGGACTCCTGGTCTATAATAAAATCTACAGACTGAAAAACAAGTAACAAAAACAGATGGAGCTAAGAGCTTCAGGAACACAGAGGTGGGAGTCAGGTGAGTGCAGGAGTGTTGTCAGGGAAAGCATCTCACAAACTTCATGTGTGAAATTAACTAGGAAGGATTAGAAGTGAGCCAGGCAAGAGTGAGCCACCTGCAAAGGTGAAGAGGGAAGAAAGAGGAAATCAGGCGTGAGTAGAGTACAGGAGTTGGAGGTAAGGCTGGACAAGCAGGTAGGGGCCAGGCTGCCAGGTATCCTGTGCAGACAAGGACCCTATACACAGAAAGTGATGCAGCTCTGGGAAGGCCTCAGGCTGCTGAGCAGGTATCACTGGAGCCTCATGCCAATCACACTTCCACCTTTTCCACTAACTGAATTGCAAGCACCAGAAGGCCTCCTGTTGATTTGGGGTCTCAGCAGTGCCCTCTGAGTGTATGAGCAGGAGAGGTTTCTCAGCTCCTCCTTCCCTTGGGTGGTGGTGGTGGATGGGGGAGGGTGGTATTTTCCAGAGTTGAGTCTGTTCCCAGACCTTAGCCCTGCCCACTTGCTGATGTAAGAAACGCAGCCAACCCCTGAAACGTGGAGTCCTTCCAAGTAGCTTGATCTGGGCTGAGGATGGGAGAAAAGAGGGTCTGGCCTCCCAGCACAGCACTGCCCTCCCTGCCTCATCCTGGAACAATGACCACTCTCTCAGTTTCCTCCTGCACTCCCCGCTCCAATGTGAAACCTCAATTCAGGTCTCACCCATCAAAGTGAGTTCTCCCCCAAATTACCTGCTCCCCATCCAGGCGATATGAAGAGCACTCTGGCCTGGGAAATGGGTACAAGGCTCTAGTTCCACCTCTGCTGCCAGCTTGCTGTGTGAATTTGGGCAAGTCATCCCTCTCTCTGGGTCTCAATTTCCCCATCGGTGAAATTAACTTTGAAAAATCTACAGTCCCATTTTGGAATGAATTTCAGTCTTTATTCGCTGGGGGGTGGGGTGGGGCAGGGAACGGCATGCCCACCCAGCAGCATGCAACACAAGGCGTGGGTGGAGTGGATTCACGGTCTTTTTGGAGAAGAGCAGGCAGGAAGCAGGCTGGCTGTGCAGTGTGGCCTGAGAATGAGCTCAGAGCAGGAAGATGGGAAGAGGAACTGGGCTGGCCAGAAGGCTTCTTTCTGGAAGAGGCAGGACTGGAGCAGGGATTTTGAAGCGTGGGTACAGGTTGGAAAAAAAAGCAAACATAAGTGAAGAGTGGAGTCCGGAGGTTGTAAGTCTCTGGATAACTTTTCCAAGCGAGTGGAATGGGAGTAGGGTGAGGAAAGGGTGCTTTGTCTCAGAACTAGTCCTCTAGTTCCTGACTCTGCGTGGATGAGAAGCTCCTCCAGAGGTCGCTGTTCCCCAGGAATCCATCACTAGCGTCCGCACCGCGAGGCCAGAGCTCCCACTGTTCCCCTGGCTCTGCTTCTCTGAGGCTTACGCGGCTCTGCATCTGCCCAGAGGACACAAGGACCCGGCAATATTTCCGCCCCCACGAGGGTACTTACGGCCTCACCAGTTACCCTGTTTGGGACTCAGAAGGGTTACACGTGAAGGCGAGCGCATGTGCATGTCTATGGTACACATAGGTCGCTATGGCTCTGCACCCTCCCCCTGCGCTGCTCCAATTCAGGGCCCGGGAAGGGCGTCCGGTTCCCGAGGTGCCACTGTGCCAGCAGGCGGCGTGTAATTGGTAGGAGGGAGGCTGCCGCTGGAGTGTTCTTGGCTGTCCCTCAGTGCGATCCCTGCATGAACTCCTCCTTTTCCATGCTACAGTCACAGACCCTCAACCCAGGCACACCCTCGCCCATTCTCATTCCCCACTAGGGTCTGGCTGCTGACCCCGAGCAGGTTTGTCGTCCCCGACCAGGTCGCAAGGCTTCAGACTCTGGGGGGAAGTCGTGGGCCTGGATGATGAGCCTTCCAGGCATTCCTGGGTCCACTCTGTGGACACCAAGCGTGAGGTCTGGAGGAGAGGACACAGGACACAGGATGCAAGACAGGCGTCCGTCACGCAGGGTCGCAATCCGCCATACACAGCCACTGTTGTCCAGAGGACAGGCATATGAGGACAGAGAAAGAGAGACTCGGCCCAGGGGGCCGAGAAACCCACAAGAGCGCACTTAGACATGAAGTTCTCCTTCCCACATACCTGGAAGCCTCCCCCACTGCCCCGGCCGCCTCTGCTCTCAAGAGCGTGGAGCCTTCCCTACCACTCCGTGAACTCTGTGATCTTCAGGACCGACGGGTTTGAAGTGGTGCTGTTTTCGCTCTCTCCTGAGGTCGCAACCCTCTTCCCACGAACAACAGCCCAGAGGCTCCGCAGCTTGCCTTGGTCTCAACCGCGCAGTACTTGGGTGCTTAAGTGAGTCCCCTACCACATAGTCCAGGGTTGGGGGCTGGGGAGATGGGGCTGGGAGGGGACAGTGGCCAGGAGTAGTGGAAAAAGATGTAAATTCATACTCTCGAACTTTGCCCGGCAGACGCGTGGTGTTTATCTCCGCGCCAGCGCCTGGAAGTGGGCAGGTGGGCTTCAGAGTTGAAGGTGCACACACTGGAGCCCCAGTCATTTCTGTGCACGGAGAACATGTCTGAGGTCTGCCTCCGCGGGTCACAGGATCTGGAGTCTCCCGCCTCCCACCTGGGCTAACGGGGCTGATCGCTTCTGAGCAGCCGAAGATCCGGGTGGAGAAAGGGGCCGGGAGATGTGCCGGCTGAGGCTAGACAGCTGTCTCGCTTTGGAGCTGCAGCTAAGTCCACAGTGGGAAGGAGCCTCGCGCTGGCTTTGCCGCTTTCCCTGAGGGTGTCCAGTTTTGTGAATAAAATTAGAGAAATCTGCGGGCATAGTTCCCCAAGCCCAGCTCAGGCTTCCGTTTGCAGCCCGGCGCTGGCCGAGCTCGAACCGCTGAAAAGGGCCGCGTGCAATCGTTCCGCTGTGCCTCGGGACAAACTCCGCTTCAAGCCAGTGCTGCTCCCCGGCAGTTTCCTGACTGACTTAATTAGATCCGCATAATCGCTGGAGGGCTTTTCTTTCCCAGAGCCAAGAACAGCTCATTTATGGAGACCAAAAGGAAGAGAGGGAGAGGCGACCCGGACGCCACTGATAGCAACGTACTCTTCGCAAAACACACTCAGTAACTAGTGGAAAAGCCCAACAGGCATCCCCCTCCGCCCGCCAACGCTTCCTGCCAATTGTTCTGGGCTGCACGAGGGAGATGGCCGGGCCGTGGAACAGATGCAGAAGGAGGCCCGGCACGACCAGAGACGCAGTAACCAAGACCCGCAGAGCCTGTGGCTTCCCGCTCTTTGGCGGCTGCAGCAGGCATCGTGCTGGAGCCCAAGGCTTCTGGGAAAGGGTCCAGGTTTTCGCGGAGGGAGCGACGGACTCACGCGGGATCGCAGGCACTGCTGCAAGACGCCGAACAGGCTGAGCCGGCAGGCGAAAGAAGCAAGGGTCACGGGAGAAGCAAAAAAAAACAAAACGAAATAAATTCCGAATCCCGCGGTTGCCCTTCTCCCAGCCCCCAGTGCGCTTATTCCTGGCACTGTTAAAAACAAACTGGCCCAGAACCTTGGAAGGTATGAGAAGCTACTAGAAACCCCTCTATACAGACCGGAGCTCGGTTAGAGAAACCGCTATTTGGATAAACAGAGGGGTTCTGGGCTGGGAACCCGGACACGTAGGTCCACCCCAGCGTAGCGCCCCTCAAAAGCCTGACAAGTAACATGATCTCCTGGACCTCAGTTTCCGCTCCTGTAAAAAGTATGTATGCGAAGGGTCTGGATTCTCCCTCCCCAACCCTGCAGAGCAGAAGCTGGGGATTCTGTACTCCCCTTCCCCAGTGTCGGTCTCAGTAGCAATGAATGTGCAGCAAGGCCTGGCTGCTGTAGCTGCTTGGTAGAACTTGTCTGAAGCAGGAAATGTGGGCAGCAAATGCCCTGGCTAGTCTTACCCTGACCGGAGCCTGGGGAGCCAGGGGAGTGCTGGCAAGGAAGGAAGCTACTGGCTCCCATTTGCTGTTTTAGAAACGAGGACATTCAGGCCGGGCGGGGTGGCTCATGCCTGTAGTCCCAGCACTTTGGGAGGCCGAGGCGGGTGGATCACCTGAGGTAGGGAGTTTGAATGGAGAAACCTCCTCTCTACTAAAAACACAAAATTAGCCGGGCATGGTGGTGCATGCCTGTAATCCCAGCTATTTGGGAGGCTGAGGCAGGAGAATCATTTGAACCTGGGAGGCTGAGGTTGCAGTAAGCTGCTGAGATCACGCCATTTTACTCCAGCAGGGGCAAGAAGAGCGAAACTGTTAAAAAAAAAAAAAAAAGAAAGAAAGAAAGAAAAGAAGAAGAAGAAAAAAAAGAAATGAGGACATTCAGAAGGTGAAATGGAGTAGGATGACGCCAACACTGTTTTTCTCTCCACTTATTTAGATATTAGCAGAGCTGAGCTGGGTTGGAGTTGGTGTGTGGTCCATGGTGTGGGGTATCTGTGAGGGGGATTCTGGGAGTGTGAGACAGATATCCATGTAGTCAAGAGCAAGCTTGAGGTATGTGTGGGGTTGCCAGATAAAATAAATCTGCTAAATCTAGCAACCTTAGGTATGTGAGTTTACTTGGACTCATGCAAGAAGCTTCTCTCCAAGACCTTTTTCCTCGGACAGTCTGTCACCCAGGAAATTCCAATTCCAGGGCTACTAGTCCCTGTCCAATTTGCTGTCCATGGTTTGAGGACGAGATTTCTCTTTCTTCCAGTGACAGTTTATGCTGGAACAGCACATTAAATGGATCCCCTTGGTCAGAGGTCCCAGAGGGGGCCCAGGGGGCTTCCTCTCAAAGGACATGAGTAGTCAGACTTGCCTTCCATTTTTTTCTGCCCTTACCTTGGGCGGATGAAGAACTCTATTTTGAGGATTCTGTGAAAAGGATTGCAACCCAACTCTGTTCTATCTCTTTGCAGGAGCCTGGGTGAGTTCTTTCTCCCTATCCTGGGCCTCTGTAGCTCCATCTGTGGAATGGGAGAGTTGGATTAACACCAGGCTATCCCGTAGATTGAAGGCTGCTGTTAGATGAAACTGCAAAGTGTTCTCAGTACCCTTTCCTAAATGGCCTAGAATATGGCTACACTTATACGTCAGTTCCGAGGTAGGTGTTACTAGCCTCATTTTTACAAAGGCAGAAACAAAGCGCAAAGAACGTTGCCCAAGGTGACAGACAGGGTAAGTAGTGAAGGCAGGATTGGAACCCCAGGAGCCTGACCTAAGGTCGCTGCCCTTAACTACTATGCAGGCCAGGAAACCGAGGCTCCGAAGCGGGGAAGTCACCTAATGAGGGTCACACAGCCTTGCGACAGCGGAGGCAGCTGGGATTCCGGCCTCGCACGCTGAGCTTTGGCCACTGTACGGCGCTGTCGGGGCAGCAGCCCAGGCATCCGCTCAGTTCTTGCTCACGTCCAGCGCCCATCTCCCCTTCCGTGCCCCAGAGGCTGAAATGGGCCCACTCTGTGTTGAAGCTGCTTGTTTCTGGGTCCTGGAGGGAGGCCGGGGGAGAAAGGGGTCTAACAGGATGGGCAGGAACCCGGCTAGCGAGAAACAAGGCACAGGGCCAACCTTAGTTGCACAAGACTTTTGAGAGACGAAGGCAACACTTGGTCGAGGTCAGGGTTCACTGAGGGGGTGTCGGGCAGGGGGCGGAGGAGGTCCTGCCGCCTGTCGGTGGGGCCCAGAACCCTGGGAGCCAGGAAGGTGGGGGGGGGTCGAGTCCTCAGGGCAACTGGGGCCAGGGAGAGGGGAGGGAGAAATTAAGCGGATTCCCAGACCCATGAACAGACACCCAGACAAATGCCGTTTCCAGAGACTCACGGAGAGTGAGATAGTCACAGAGACTGAGACAAACGGATGCCGAGACCGAAAGGGTCGGAGAACAGGCAAACTCGGAGCAGTAGACCGGCCCGCGCCCCGGGAACGGGGCCACAGCGGCCGGCGCTCTGCCTGGCCTCCCCGCGCGGAGAGGGGTGGCGGGCCCGGGCGCGGAAGGAGGAGAGGGCGCCGCAGCAATCTCACCTCTCCCAGGCCCAAGGCTGCGGGCGCCAAGTTCGCTCCTGGTGATCACTCGAATGCGTCTCCCCTCGGGCTGGAAGCCGTGCGGGCTTGGGTGGGCGCCGGCGGGCCGCGCTGGGGCGGCGTGGGTCCCGGCGTCTCAGGCTCGCGCTCCCACTGAGCTTCGGCCCAGGTGGCCCGGGCGCCGCCTTGGGGAGAGGACGGGTGGGGACCGCCGCCACTTCCCTGGCTGCGGCTGGCGCCCGAGTGAGCCTTAACATCCAGGGGCTGAGAGTTCTGAAGGCGGCGGCTTCAGGAAGCACAGGGTGCAGGAGCGGCGGCGAAGACAAGGGCCCGCCTCCGGCCACTGGAGCCCAGCTCCCGCCGCGGCGGCGGTTTGTTCCCGCCGGGTCCCTCAGCGGAGGCGCTACGCCCGCCCCTGCCGCCTCGCCCCACCCCGCCCAGGGAGCTCCGCCCTAGCCCGCGGCTCTTCCGCCTTAGGCAGCCGCTAGGCGGGAGGGACAATTCCCCCACCACCAACCACTGCCACCCCGAGGGGACTAGGGGCTGAGGCCCGCCCAGGTAAGGGAAAGCCTCAGCTCCATCCGCCGCGCCCCAGCGGCGGGTCCCAGCTCGGATTCCCGGGGTAGTGGTGGGGGCCGCTGGCGGGGCGCGCCCTGGAAGGTGAGCGTGGCCGAGCTGGGCCGCCAGGGGGCGCTGCGGAGCCGGGGGACACCCCTCCCTGCCTGCCTCAGTCCCCCGCCCCCTCCCCGCCCGCGCGCAAAACGCACTCGTCCCAGAGGCAGCGCGGCCGAGTCCGAGCCGCTGCCGGAGCGGAGCCGGAGAGTGGCGGCGGCAGCGGCACCATGACCCTGGGCAGCTGCTGCTGCGAGATCATGTCCTCCGAGAGCTCCCCGGCCGCGCTGTCCGAGGCCGACGCAGACATAGACGTGGTGGGCGGCGGCAGCGGCGGGGGGGAGCTCCCAGCTCGCTCCGGGCCCCGCGCCCCCCGGGACGTGCTCCTCCACGGCCACGAGCCTCCCCCGGAGGAAGCCGAGGCAGACATAGCCGAGGACGAGGAGGAGTCGGGTGGCTGCTCGGACGGCGAGCCCCGCGCTCTGGCGCCCCGGGGGGCGGCGGCCGCAGCGGGGAGCCCGGGGCCAGGCGCGGCGGCGGCCCGCGGCGCAGCGGGGCCCGGCCCGGGACCGCCGTCGGGGGGCGCGGCGACGCGGAGCCCGCTGGTGAAGCCGCCGTACTCGTACATCGCGCTCATCACCATGGCCATCCTGCAGAGCCCCAAGAAGCGGCTGACGTTGAGCGAGATCTGCGAGTTCATCAGCGGCCGCTTCCCCTACTACCGGGAGAAGTTCCCCGCCTGGCAGAACAGCATCCGCCACAACCTCTCGCTCAACGACTGCTTCGTCAAGATCCCCCGCGAGCCGGGCAACCCGGGCAAGGGCAACTACTGGACGCTGGACCCGGAGTCGGCCGACATGTTCGACAACGGCAGCTTCCTGCGGCGCCGCAAGCGCTTCAAGCGGCAGCCCCTGCCGCCGCCGCACCCACACTCGCACCCTCACCCGGAGCTGCTGCTGCGTGGCGGGGCCGCGGCGGCGGGGGACCCCGGCGCTTTCCTGCCCGGCTTCGCTGCCTACGGCGCCTACGGCTACGGCTACGGGCTGGCTCTCCCGGCCTACGGCGCGCCCCCGCCGGGGCCGGCCCCGCACCCGCACCCGCACGCCTTCGCTTTCGCCGCGGCAGCCGCCGCCGCTCCTTGCCAGCTGTCGGTACCCCCAGGCCGCGCCGCCGCGCCTCCACCCGGACCTCCGACGGCCTCGGTGTTCGCAGGGGCGGCATCCGCCCCAGCTCCTGCGCCTGCCTCAGTCTCGGGCCCGGGCCCCGCAGGCCTGCCCACCTTCCTGGGCGCGGAGCTAGGCTGCGCCAAAGCCTTCTACCCGGCGTCCCTGAGCCCTCCCGCAGCCGGCACCGCGGCGGGTCTGCCCACCGCACTTCTGCGCCAGGGCCTCAAGACGGACGCGGGCGGTGGTGCAGGCGGCGGGGGCGCCGGGGCAGGGCAGAGGCCTTCCTTCTCTATAGACCACATCATGGGCCACGGTGGCGGCGGGGCAGCACCCCCGGGCGCCGGCGAGGGCTCTCCGGGACCGCCATTCGCGGCAGCCGCGGGTCCTGGGGGCCAAGCCCAGGTCTTGGCCATGCTGACTGCTCCAGCCCTGGCTCCCGTTGCTGGCCACATTCGCCTCTCGCATCCCGGGGACGCGCTGCTGTCCTCAGGGTCCCCGTTTGCCAGCAAAGTCGCCGGCCTTAGTGGCTGCCACTTCTGACCGCAGCAGGCCCAGGGCCGGTTAGGTCCGCACTCCTCAGCCTCTCCCGGGAGCTCCTGCGGTCCCAGCGGAACTCAGGGAGTCTATTTATGAAGTCTCCAGACCTTGGGCCGGCACGCGTGACACGGCACTTCAGGCTCCACGCACAGAATCTCACAGATAGTTGGGACTAAGCGGGCTGTATCGCTCAGGGCGACAGGCCCGGGGCTACGCGAAGAAGTCGCAGGCCAAGATCCTTTACAGTTTGAGAAATAAAAGCAGGGGGGTGGGGGCTTCGTTTTTTCCCTGCCTCTGCGCCTCTTGGCGAACACATTCCGGGAGAGATGAGAGATGCCTGGCCAGGCTCCACGGATCCCGCCAGAAACACCAACAGAGGGTCTCCCTTTCTGCCTTTCCCCTCTCACTTCTTCCCCAACGTTGAGACCCTGCTTGTCCAATATTATAATTTAAAGACGTCTATTATCTGCTTTGTGCTTAAAAGAAAAATTCAACGTTTTTTTTTTTTTTTTTTTTTTTTTTTTTTTTTTTTTTTTTTTGCTGTTCTCCAAGGAAGTTCGTTTCCTCTGAAGCCTAAACCAGTGTCTACGCAGGCGGAGCTGAACGGAGAGGTGAAGCAGGGGGTCTTTATATTCCCTGCAGAAACCCTGGATCCCACTCCACTGAGGAAAATCCTTTCTCTTTTGTGTTAGGGTGCTTTTAAAGGAATTTCTTTCCTTTCCCTTGGCTGGCTGGGTCCAGCCATCTCCGGCCAGCAACCCTGTCAGTGTTCCACCTTGTCCCAGGCCCTGGGATATTTATTGTGGCTAAAGGCAATGAGATTGGGTGGAAGAGAAGGGTCTGGGCCAGGGACTGGAGAGGTGGGGGTGGAGTGGGCAAAGGCACACCCTGTGGCAGGAGGTCCTATAATTTTGTGTAAATATCTGTACAGCGGGCTGCTCTCGGCGTTCTCTGTCCACTGGGTGTGCATTGATTTAAACTTCTCCACTGTGGGGAAACTCTGTGAAATCGTCTGATGGTCTGTGTGGAAGAAAAGAAAAATCTGTCTACCCTTATTCCCCATTGGTGTCAATTGAATAAATGTATGTGAACTTCAGCAGTCACCAGCTCTGTCTGCTTGCCTGCACTCCCTTGCCCCTAATGGGGCTCTCCCAGAAAAGCTTAGCTCCCCAGCAGAGGGGGAGTGAGGAAAGGCCCCTGGGCAGCCCAAGCAGGCAGAAAAGGGTTTGAGCTTAGAGGATGCAAGGGGCACTTTGGTCTTGGCCTTCAGCTGTTAATGAGGCCGAATCTCTGGGAAGCCTGTGGCCTCTCCAGCACTTTCATTTTCGTTCTAGTCCTAAGAAGGTTTTTGCCTGGGGTTGTGTTTCCAATGCACCTGAGGATTCTCATGTCCTTCTAGTTTGGATGTTGGCACGGCCTGGGCAGATCTGGGTGCCAAGGGTTCATGAACACTCTACCCACTAAGTACAATTTAAGGTGAATATATCTGGTGATGTGTACTCTGTATGCCTCTGTTTCTGAGTGAAAGGCTCTTATGGAACTTATGATTCGTTTTTGTGTTTGTCTGGGTCGGCACAGCTCTTTGCTTTTTGTCTTTGTGTGTGTGTATGTGAATTGTATTTCAGAATATCTGCATTTTTATTTCTGTGTATGTTGGTGAACGTGTCTTTGTGTGTGTTTGTGATTCTCAGTCGCTGTCTTTCTGTCTCTGAGAGGAGAGAGGTTTCTCCCTGGCTGCTTTAGGGCCTTGTCTGGAATCCCCTCTACCCCCGCCACCCCCCAACACATGTAACAGAGTAAAAGGCTTGGACTGGGGACTGTGAAACCTTTCTTTCCTCCAGCCCAAGAGGGTTAGAGGGGCACTATGAGCTGAATGAAAGAGTCAGTGGGGTAACACTCCAGGTAAAACTTCCCATCCCTTGAGCCAGACTTATAGCTGGAAGCTACTGCCTGAGTGCAAATCCATTGGTCTGGTTGGAGTCTTCCATAAACTCATTGAGTCTCCCAGCTCTCTGCTTATGCCCGGGACTCCCAGTGGCCAGACTTGCCAGTGTGTTGAGTGAGAGGTGATCTTTGGGTGAAGCAGAGATGATTGCTTAGCTCTTTTCTCTGTATATTCCAGTGAGATTATAGGAGAGGAGAAACAGAGGTGCAAGAAGAGGCAGTGTAGCCTTCACAGAGAACAGACACATGTTGAGGGCAAGGGTTGGGAGATGAAGTGACAGACAGAGAAGGAAGAAGACAGGGTCAGAGACCCAGATGCAGGGAACCTGAGAGAGGTGAGCCACACAGGCCTCTTCAGCTAGGATCCCTGCAGCTGGCAATAGTAGAAAAGAAGGCGGAGGTGGAGGACTGAGACCACTGTAGAAAGGGTGTCAAAATCAGGATTAGGGTGGGAAGAACACACCAGAGCTGGGGAAGGGTTGTTTGGGGTTCCCAAGTCTCTCATCGCCTTCACCATTGGAGAAGAGATGAGGCTCAAGGTGCAAAGAGTACATACAGTCCCTCTGCCAGAGGCAAGGCAACCCTCTCCTTGTTGAGAGACTGTGGGAAGTGGAGGGAGGTCAAACGGAGTGGGCCACCTTCCCACCATTTTATCAAATGGTCCAGGCAAAGTAAGGTTAGGTTGGATGGTCTAAAGGGAGAAACGTCTGCTGATACTGGGATGAAGGTCTCTGGCTGATTGCTACATCGACTTAAATTTCTCTGAGTTTAATTTAGTTTATTTTCACTTGAGAAAGGGTGACTGTGACTGAAGGAACATGCACCCACACAAGTGAGCATGTGTGTGTGTGTGTGTGTGTGTGTATGTATGTGCTGTCAGTAAAGTACTTTGTAGCTGTGTGATCTCATTTACCATGAGTATGTCACTCCCAGATATTAGATTGGAGGTTTACGTAAAAGATTTATTAATCGGTTTTTCCTCTTTAGAGGAGAAAATTAAGTCAGCCAGAATTATGTCTGATGGTGGATAGTTGGATGAGATATTTCCACAACTGCTATTTATAGGAGAAGCAGCAGACCCTTGTGCGTGTGTGTGTGCGTGTGTGTGTGTGTGTGTGTGTGAATTTATCTGAGCATATTGCTTGGTGTCTATGTGTGTTGGTGGATCCATATCAGGAAAAGGTAGAAAAAAGAGGACTGGGGAACAAGAGCGAGATGTACCCTTAGAGGGGCTTCTAGGGATCTTGGAGCCCCAGACCCATGACTCATACCCGTTTCTCAGTGGGCCAAGAAGGGTAGACCTGAGCCTGAGAAGATTGTGGTCTGAGGACCGGGAGTCAGAGAGAAGCCACTGATGCCCAACTGGCCTTGAAAAATACCCAGAAAGGGAATTGCTGCGGGAGCTCCCAAGGCTCCAGATGTTGAAGGCAGAGAAGAAGGGAGGGTATTTAGAGTTTGGGGCTCCTTTAGGTTGTCTTTATGCGGAACCTGTTAGGATCTGGGAAGGGCCCATTTGGGATCTGGACTTCAAGGCAAAGGATGAGGGAGTTTCAGGATTTGTTTGGTAGAATCCTCCTGGATGTTTTTTAATTCCTCCTGACTGGAAGGGCCTAATGGATGACTCCTCCCAACCTATGGGTGCATAGGGTGGGTGTTCAGTTTAAGGAGGCTCACTAGGCATCCTGGGAGGAGAAACAGGCTATCCCATCTGGAGGGGCTCCTGTAGGTTCCGTCTGTGCTTGGGTGGAGGCAACTGAGGTTCTGCTGCCCTGCAGGCCCCAACAATCAGTGACAATAATAAGAAAATATTCAGGGCATACCTTCATCTCTCTAAGGTGAGAAAAAAAAGAAGGTAGGAAATCGGCCTGGGGTTCAGAGAGTGCTGCTGAGAGCGGGCAGTTTAAAGGGAAAGAAAATTGGCGAATTTCACTGGTCAATTTCACTTCATTTCGTTCAATTTCGTTCAATTTCATTCCTTTTCATCCAGCGCCGGGAGGCCCGAGGCCACAAGGAAGGGGAGGGGGTCTTTCCGGGCGAATTTCCCTCATCTTGTAGATTTACTTTCTAGGGCTGTGAAGAACAGCCTTGATTCTGAAACTTTGACGTACGTTTTTCAGCCGCCGCTAAGAGCAGACATTTTATTTTATTGAAGGGTATTTGGTTTGGGTGATCGAAGCACATCGGTGAGGCTCTCGGCACTTCTCTCTTGCAGCCCAATTAAAGCGGTTAATTCTTTTCACCGCTTATTCCTCCCCATCTTTCTTTCTTTCTCCTGGGGCTCCTCGGACCACCCAGGAGCCGGAGTTGAGGTGGGGGCGGACACTTCCCCTCCATATCCAATTTGTTCTCGCCACAGCGGGCGCGTCTTCGTGGTTACAAAGCGCTTTTTCCCTGATGACTTTTTTCCCCTTTTCAAAAACACTTCTTTCTCCCCCCTTCAACTAGCAACCCTCCCCAGGCCTACCCCTCCTCCCTCTCCGCTCCGGTTTATTTAAACTTCGCCTCCTCCAGCGCCGCCGCAGCGCGCACTTAATGAAGTTGAAGGCTCGGTGAGCCCGGGTGAAGAGGGTTTGGAATCTGTTGAAAGGGGCGTTTTGTGACACTGATTGGGGCGGGGGCGGGGGCAGTCGCGGACCAGACAATGACCGACCAGGCGGGTTTTCCTGCGCACAGGGTCAGACGAATAAAGGCGCCGACGCTGTTTAAACGAAGGACCCTGTAAGAGAAAGGGAGAAAAGATTTTGTGTGTGGAGCGTGCCTCGTAAGGTTTCGTGCTTAGGAGAAGTTGGGAGGAGGCAGCTCGCCTAGAGTCTTTACGGACCGAATTCGGAGTTTATTTCGAACCCTATGCATCAAGCCAAAGAAAAGCGGGGCGAGTTTGGGTTTGCGCCTAACTTAATTCCGATACTTGCTTCAAAAGGTTGTCTAGGCTGGGACCTGGGGAGGCGTTCAGGAGGGCCAACCAGGACGATGACATCCAGCCCACATTTGTCTCTGGGGCTGACGCTCTGAGGTTCGGCGCTCTGGAGAAACGTTGAAAAGAAAACTAAAGATGGGCAGTGGTCGGGCACGATAACTCATCCTCCTAAAGCTTTTGTGAGCAAAACAAATGTTGATTGGATTTTTTGGAGCAGAATTACTCTGTTCTTTAAGGTCGGCGCAGACACGTACCAGAGGAGAACCTGTAGACAGGACAGGGGTTTCCAGGTCTAGTTTCGGGAACGGATTTTTCCGCGGGCTAGTGGGCGCGGCGCGGCGCGGCGCTGGGCGGAGCGGGCACCGCCTCCTTCCGTAGCGGAGCGAGAGCTGCCGCTCGAGGCTGCGGCCGCTCCGGAGGCCTGGAGGCTACGGACAGCTGGACTGCTGGGGAAGGAAGGCGGTTTCCTCCGCAGCGCCCCAGTGCTGCACTCCGCACCGTCACCTTCTGGGTTGTTTCTGGCCCTCCCTCTGTTCTCAGCCTCGAGTCCTGGGTCCCTGCGGAGAGCTGTCTTTTCGCTCCACGCGGACTCCTAGCGGAAGTCGCTCGCTGTCCGAGACTTTGCATTTCTCCCGCAGCAGGGGATTCTACCCGGTGCCTTCCTCCCGGCACGACAGCCTCCTCGCCGAAATTTCGTCGTCCTGGAGTAACCCAGCCCCAGGTTTTACTGCCACTCCACTCCCCGCTCGGTTATTTAAGAGATAACGCAGCTTCCGAGGGGTTTTCATCAGACCCCGCAAGTGCGCTCGGCTAGGAAGGATGCGCTCCGATGCCGCTACAGGGGTTCCTCGCGTTTCACCACGGGAAGTCCGGGCATTGGAGATCTGTGCTCAGTTCTCCAGGTGCTGGAAAGTTGCCTCAGGCTGCTTTCACCTCTGGGGCATTTCTGTCTACGCAGGCAGAAGGACCTTTGGAATTGCAGTTGCATGGATCTTAGTTCTGGAAAGGGCGAATCATTGGGGGAACAAAAAATTCAAATCTGTCCCTTCGATTCCTAAAAATCACTGCAGACCTGAAAAGTGCATTTCGAGTTATCTGTGTAGACACTGCCGGTGTGTGTGTGGTGGCGGAGGGTGGCGTAAGCGTCGAGGGTACAGGAGTGGACTTTATTGTTCACATTAACTCACCGGTGCTTACAGAGGACCCTCGATTCGCGCCCACCTCCCCCAGCAGGTGTCTGTGCAGTTCGGACTCCTGGGCTTAGATGCCCCATCCCATTCAGATGCAAATGTGCTGGGTTCGGGTTGAGTGTGAGGAGTCCGCCTCCCCACCCCCACTCCGGCCCACGCCTTCCTTCCCCGACGCCCCTTCTGGGCCTTTTGGGTTCCTGTCTCAACTTTGAGTTGCCTGTACATCTTTTTGAGATAGGTCTCGCCTCCTCAACAGTACATAGTCAAAGAGGGCAACTAGTGAGGCTATTGCGTGAATTAGCCTTCGACCCAGACTGCAGGAGCTTGGGGGTTCTGAGGACAGCACGGCTCTACTTTCCGCTTTGGAGTGGAACCTACCTGGCGGGGGTCACACAGCAGATAGTTTGTGCAGCTGGGAAGATGAGCCCTGGACCCGAACAGTATGAGGATATGTATCCTAAGGCCAGCTTTGGCCCCAGTTCACTGGGTCCCGGCTGCCCCAGCCAGCTATGGTTTGCAGAGCCCGAAGGCAGGCAGGAGGATCGCAGAGCGAACATCTGCAAGGACTGAGGATCGTTCCTAGTGTCTGTTTGGAAGCCCATGGGTCTTGCAATGCGAGGGCAGACAAACTACGAAGCGGGTTCCGGATTCCGATGAGCCACGCGACCTCTCCGGCCCCTGATCTGAGCACCCCTCATGTGGTCCATCTGCTGACCATCTAAAATGTGTAAGGCCAGCGTCAGAGCTCAGTATGTGACCAGGAACAGTTTTGCCGCTTGAGGAGTTACATGGTAATGCTCAAACACAGGCGAGTTAATTTGCCCCCAACTCTGGAGATCTTTTTCCTGTCTGGCTCCTTCTTTCCTTCCTTAAATATTTAGTGAGCACCTACTGTGTGCTGGGCATTGTCTTGGAGGTACAAGCAGTGAACTTCTGCCTGGCATCATTACAAGCAATCTAACTTGGTAGTTGAGAAACCAAAGAAAGATATAACGATCAACTATCGCCATATTTGAAGTAAAAAAAAAAAAAAAAAAAGAACTTTGGTGTTTTAAGGGTTAAGTTTGTAGCTTTTCACTTTATCACGATGGCTCCAGGTATCACAGCTCATAGATGTGTGCCTTCTGGGTGTTTGGGGTCTGTGACTGTGTTTATGCTTGTGTGCGAGAGGATATGGATATGCATCAGTGTGTGCAGGAGAACGTGCTAAGGTATACTTGTGATGTATCAGCGTGAGTCTGTGAGTGTGGTAAGTCTCCCTGGCTGTCTTGGGCAGAGGCTGGAGAAATGTGAGTGAAGAGGATCGGAGTGGAAGGGTTAGGAATGAGTCCCTGCCTGAGTTCCCAGCCTATTCCTCTGTTCCTTAACAAAAATTAGGACCTATCCTTCTTCCAGCTTGCTTCCCTACTGCAGATAAGGATGGGAACATGGAGCACAAAGTGAAGGTGCTAATGGAGTGCAGTGAGGGCAGCGGTGGAGCAGTCAGCCCTCCTCGCAAGATTCTAACCTCTTACCTTTCCCGCTATGTCCAGCGCCTGCAGCCTGCCTGGGGGTCAGGATCCAGGTTGTTCCAGAGCAGCTGAGAGGCTCCATTGTGTGGCCTTGGACCTGTTCTCTGGCCTGGTGCTGCTAGCCCCCTCCCCTCTAGACCACACAGAGGGTCTTGGCTACTGGTCCTAGGTGACTGTGGGGTCTTCCCTTCCATTGCCAGAAAACTGGCCTTCATCAAGGAGGCAGGTGCAGGCTGTAGAGCCTGAAATGCAGAGCTTGCAGGGTCTCCAAGGCTAACATTGTATGGGAAACTGGTCTAAAGGGGGTGAGCGGTGGCATTTGCCCAGAGTTGCTCAGCAGGATCCTAGATATAAAGTTGGACCCTGCAGCATCTATGCACTAACATACAAAATTAACACAGACAATTAACATAGACAAATAACATAGACAATAGACACTGGTCCAGATCTTTTATTTTTAGTTGATGCATAATAATTGTAGTAAATAATTTACTACAATTATTACAACCCCACAAATATGGGACTTAATTGTATGTAAATCCCATATTTGTGGGATGCAGAATGATATTTGATACATGCATACAATATGTAACAAATAAGGGTAATTAGCATAACTCTCACTTCAAACATTTATCATTTCTTTTTGTTGTGAACATTAGAAATCCTCTTCTAGGTTTTTGAAGATATATAATAAATTATTGTTAACTATATCTACCCTACAGTGCTATGGAACACTAGAACTTGTTTCTCCTATCTTGCTGCAATTTTGTTTTCATTAAGGTATAGCTATTTTGAGGAAACTAAAAACCTAGCATCTCCTCTTGTCTCTAAGGAAATCTCAAATGTCACCTGGGCTGTCAGTGCTTCTGAATGCCCCTTCCTTCCTGAAGGCAGGATGGGAGTAAGGTCAAGATCAAGGTGAAGGATAGCAGACAATTATCCAGATAAGTCAGGCATGGAATAGATCACCTTTAGGTGAGAGAGGTGCTCGTGGCTTTAGGGAGAAGTGTAGGCTAGCAAGAGTGTCTGGCACTCCACTTTCCCCAGGGTTCCTGGGCTGGGAGAGGTGGCCGAATTCTCCTCCTAGCCCCAGGCAGAGCAGAAGGTACAGCACCAGTGACCCCCCTTGGAGGAGAGGAAGGGGTAGGGGAATGGTCAGAGTTTGCCAGTGAATGTCTCTATTTTTCAGATCTTCCAGTGTGGTGGCTTCCCTGCCTCTTTGCTTCCATGAGTCTGTTGGAGAATCTGTCTGTCAGTTGGCCCACTGGAGTGCTCCAAGCCTTGCTTCCCTCACCCCACCTGACTCTAGGCCTTTTATAAAATGAAGAATAAAGAAAATCTGGGCCACTCAGGTCCCAGGCAGCTTTGGTTAGAGCCATTCCTTCCTGGGTCAGATATGCTGACCAAGCTTCAGGGCTTTGGTGTGTGTGTGTGTGTGTGTGTGTGTGTGTATGTATGTGTGTGTGTGTGTGTAGGCTCAAGTGTAGCATTAGGAATTCTGAATTACACTTACCTCTGGAAACTACCAGGGTTTTTTGGTGCCTCTTTCCACTCCTCCTGGATCTTTATCTTAGCACCTACCCTGAAGATACTTATCTAATACTGGGAGTAGAGAAGGGGAGGAGGTGAGAAGATTCCTGATTCTTGCCTGGGTGCTCACTCTCTGTGGCCTTGGGCAAGTACTCCCCCTATCCCCACTGGGCCTCCATTTCTCTGTCTCAGAAATGGAGCTGGGGAAAGTTAGCCTGGACTCACCTCCTGGGTCTGTGGTCAGTGGCTGCTTCCCAGCTCCTCCCTCTAGTCTACTGAACAGCTCATGCCCCTCCCTCAGCTGTCCCTCTGCAGCAAGGGTGCTGGATGGGACAGTGCTGGACTTTGGAAACATCTCAGGAGCAGCCTCAGGACTTTTACCATAGCTGCCTATTTACTGGGAGCTTGGCTCACTTCCTCTCTGGATCTAAGAGGCTTCCACGTGGGACCCAGGGCTTTTTCCTTCCCTGGCAGGGCCATGGAGGGGTGGCCAAATCTCTGTGTATGTTTTGGTTGCCGGTTTTGCATAAATGTACCTCCTTTGGGGAGAAGGGGGAATGTGGATGAGGTTGAAGGTGAGTCGCCGCCTGAAGCTGGCAGAGCTCAGCCCATCCCATTGTGTCTCCCGTGGCACTGAGATAGGGTGGCACATAATGGAAAAGGGAGCCTCTAACCCAGCTCCCTTTTACTCCTCTCTGTTCACCCTGAGCCACCCAGCCTTCTTTCCCGGAAGCCTTGCCCGGATGAGTGTGGGGAATGGGGAGAGGCGGGGCATCCCACAGGAGCTGGAGGGCTGGAACCTGTCTATGTGGGGGAGGGGGTCAGAACGTTCCCAAAGCCTGAGTGGGGAGGGGGCTGTGGCTTGGCTCCCTCCCTAAAAGTCCCCGCCCAGGCCAAACTTAAGAACTTGCTTTTGTGGGGTTGTAGCTGGAAGTACTCGAAGCCTGGGGGCCGGACCAGAGCTCTCAGAGAGAAGTCCGCCGCCGAGTGAGTGTCTGAGGATGGAGACGCGAGGGGAATGGGGAGGGGCGGGCTCTGTTGCCGCTTACCCTGGAGCTGGGGCTCCAGTTTTCCAGTCGAAGTTCTCCTTTCTGCCTACATCTCGGATTCTGGGTCTCAGATGCAATCGCGCACCCAAATTGCATCCTGTGAACAGAAAAAGTCTCAAACATGCGTACAAAGAATATTCAGAAGCAGAAGCAATTTCTGAAGAGCGAGGCCCGGGACTGAGTCCGCGAGGCTCCCAGTTCGAGTGAGCGAAGCCAGAGTGGAGGGCTCCGGACCGAGTCCTGAAAGCCTCCCTGACACCGGATCCTGAGCGCAGGCCGGGCCCAGCCACTTGGGGGCGCCGCTGGCCCCAAAGTACCGGGAGCTTACCCTCCGCTGACCAGGATTCACCCTGGCTGGCAGAGACTACCCTACGCTCCGCTCACCGGGCCACCCCGCCCCGCTCTGCGCAGACCCTCCGTTAGAGGCTGACTCTGCAAACTAGGACGATCTTGCTCCTATGCGGGACGACCCAGCGCTAAAAAGGGATGACCCTAGACCACCGGGGGTGACCCTGTGCTAACAGAGATGACCTTAAACTGACAGAGGCAGATCCTGTGCTAACCGGGATGTGCTTGCGTCACCAAGATTGGCTTTGTGCGCTCCCTCTTAAGGCTTACCCTGCACAGATAGGTGCTAAGGCTTGCAGTCCTTGTTATGGTCCCTGTAGCTCTTGCGCCGCAGCAGGGATGCCCTATTCCACCCCCAAACTGGTAGCTGCTTTATTCCTCTCCCCCTAGCCCTTTGGGGGCAGTTCGGGGACACCTGGTTGGAGAGAAGGCTGCCGTGGCTGGGCACACCCTGCACTTCTGGGAGGAGGAGTTCACAACCTCAAGGAGGAGGTGGCTGAGTTGTGGGGAGGGAACTGATTTTATGGAGGCTGGGGCATCTTGGGGGCCAGGACTGTGAGTGCTTTTCTGTTGTCTGTGCTCCTGACCCCAGAGCCCGGCCTTGCCACACCCACACCCTCTCCACATACGTAGGCGGCTTTATTTTTGCACCACTCCATCTTCCTGGGCCTACTCTCCCTCTCTGTAAAATGAAATGAGCTTATCACCAGACTGCCCTCATCTGCTGGAATGTCCTTGTCAGTCTCAATTCATTTCACCATTCTTTTATTACTCACTTTGTGCCTGGTCCTCTCCTCTACACTGGGGATACAGTGGTGAACAAAACCGATATGGTTCCTGTCCTCAGGATGGTGACAATCTGGTGGAAGAGAGAAAGAAACACAAATGCATGTGGAATTAAAGCTGTAATATGGGCGCAGAGGGAAGAATGCTGACAGCCTTGAGAGAGAATAGCTGAAGGATATCATGGGGTGGGGATTCATACCCAGCTCTGGAGCCTGCTGTGGGGAGAACTTGATCCTGTTTGACTCTGATTTCAGTCAACAGACCTCTGACAACTGGACTTGCTGGTCATGGCAGCTATAGGGAGCCAGGAGCCCCTCCCAGTGTGTCATCATCCATCCCAGATTCCCATTTGAGCAGCCCTCCTCCAATATCACCAGGAGGGATTCACCCTTCATTCCAGCACCCAGAGCAGCTTCCTCTCCCCAGGTCCTTGGATTTGGAAGAGGCAGTCTGCCCCTCAAGACCAGGGTGTGGAAGCCAGGCTGGCTTTGGGATATGAGATCGCTTCAGTTCTGAGATCTCTCTCTTTCTCTCCCTCTCTTTCTTTTTCACTGAAGGCCACAGTCACACTGAGATCTCTATCCAGCACGCTGTCTGGCACAATAAATAGTTGTTGATTAAAAGAATAATTGTAGGAGCCTACTCTTTAATGAGCCCGACAGCCAGAGTGATTCTGTGGTTCATGGGTCTGATTATCTGATTGTTCCTTCTTCCACTTTCTACCTGGTTCACTCCCTACTCAGGGTCATCTCCCGCCACAAGCCTTCACTAGCATCTCCCCACTCCCGCAGACTTTTGTTTTCTTTTGTTGGAGACTGGGTCTCGCTGTGTCACCCAGGCTAGAGTGCAGTGGCATGATTATGGCCCACTACAGCCTTGATTTCTCGGGCTCAAGCCATCCTCCCATCTCAGACTCCTGAGTAGCCAGGACTACAGGCTAGCCACCATGCATGGCTAATTTTTTATTTGTAGAAATGGGGGTCTCCTTATGTTGCCCAAGCTGGTTTCGAACACCTGGGCTCAAGCAATCCTCATACATCAGCCTCCCAATCCTAAGACTCTTCATACTTTTAAAGAACTTACTGTGATGTATTATTTTCTGCTTGCTGTTTCCCCTCCCTCATCTTTTCCAGTACACAGCACAAGGCCTGCAACATGAAAGAATGAATCAACTGCATGTGTAGAAGGGCCCCAAAAATGTGTTGCATTGCCCAAAGACAAGTGGAGTTAATGTGATTCAGAAATATGTCCCTTCATAGAGCAATGATGATCTCTGGTGCCTGGTGTGGTGGGGAAGGAGGGGTGGGGGAACAGTGTTCAGGACAGCGGTGGCCGGGGGACCCTGAGCCCCAGTGTTGCAAGATAACCCAAAGGGAGAGAGGCAGCCTGTACTCAAGCTCGGGACACCTCCATTCTCAAGACAAAAGGAGCTTGGACTGGAGGAGTCATACCTTGAGGGAGGGGGCTAGAGAGCTGTCTCCCCACATCCCTACACTCCCATAGTGCAGCAGCTGTCCAGGGAGCAGGCCCCAGCTCTCTAGAGCTGCACAGGGAAGATGAGTGCTCCCAGCCCAAGGACAGAGGCTCCAAGTGCTTGTTGGGGATAGGGCGGAGGCGGGGGGGGGGAGGAGAAGGGAGGGGTTGAGCAGAGGGAGTGTCTTTCAAGGGTGTGGGACAAAGAGGCTGACTCTGTCTGGGACCCCTGAGGAGGTATCATTCTCCAGGGTTGGAGAGGACCCATCTTTCTTTTAACCCCTTCGTGACTTCTAGCCTTGTCTGGCTACCAAAACTACAAAGACTTGGAGGATGATATACATTGGTTGAAAATTCAGTCTGGGCAGAGGTAGTTTTAGAGAAGGGAGATGGAGGCCCTAACGTGGGAAAACACTAGTACTTCCCCAGCCCTGCTTGTATCATACGTTCTCCTTAAACGCACATAATCTGTGGGGACCTGGGCCAGGCTGTTGGGGGATAGAGCTGAATCAAACCATTTTCTGACTACCCTCTTGCCTCCCATGCAACATTTACTGATCTTACTGTGGCTGGGTATCCCTGGAAGAGGCCCACTGTGGGTGTGGGGTGTAGGTTTGGGGACAGGAAGGGAATTTATGCAACTTTCTTCCCTGGGAAAGCTCGTAGTCTGAAGTTAATAGCTCTTGGTGCTTCAATTCGGGGCGATACATCTTGTGAGTGGAGAGCAGGCACAGGAGACTTCCTGGAGGAAATGGCATTTGAATTGGGCCTTGAAAGTTGGGGAGAATTTGGACCGTAGAAGGTTGGGGTGTGAGGGGAAGACATCTAGGGCATTTCATCCTGTATGATCGAGGGCATTTGGGAGAGCTGAGTGAGTTCAAAGTTAATTTAAGCTGAGAGGTCTTCCCCATACTCTTCCTGTAGTCACATAATAGAATCCCTCTACATTATAAATGGTCCTCAAGGTCTCAGTTGTTGAACAAATAAAGGTTATTTTTCACTCATCTCATAGTCCAAATATTGGATCACTGGTGGTGGTAGTGAGATGGGGGGAAGCTTTGTTCTACATAGTCATTCAGAGACCAAGTGGCCTTCCATCTAGGGGTTCCATCATTCTCTAGGGGAAGCGCTCTTATTATTATTTTTTGTACCATGGACCTGCTTAGGTAGATTAACGATCAGCTTATGGATACCTAAAAATAAAGATTTTTTAATGCATGAAATCAAATTTACAGGACTATGAAATAAGCCAATTATATTGAGATTAAATTATCAAAATCATTTAAAAATTTTGTGACGGCCAGGCATGGTGGCTCATGCCTGTAATCTGAGTACTTTGGGAGGCCGAGGCGGGCAGATCGCCTGAGGTCAGGACTTCGAGGCCAGCCTGACCAATATGATGAAACCCCGTCCCTACTAAAAATACAAAAATCAGCCAGGTATGGTGGAATGCACCTGTAATTCCAGCTATTTGGGAGGCTGAGACAGGAGAATTGCTTGAACCTGGGAGGTGGAGGTTTCAGTGAGCTGAGATTGTACCATTGCACTCCAGCCTGGACAGCAAGAGTGAAACTCTGTCTCAAAAAAAAAATTTGTGCAGGTGGCAGGTGTCACTTCTGACCACATTCCTTGGCCAGAACCCAGTCATTTGGCTCCACCTAACTGTAAGGAAGAGTGGGAAATGAAGTCTTGCTGTATGTGCAGGAGGAAAGGGAAATGGGGTTTGATGACTGTGCAACATTGACTGCCATGTAGAGTCTCCTGGAGTCTTCTGTTCCATTCTGTGTTTCTTTTGTTTTTCGTTTTTGTTGTTGTTTTTGTTTTGTTTTTTTTTCTGAGATGGAGTCTCGCTCTGTCGCGCAAGTGGGAGGGCAGTGGCGCGATCTCAGCTCACTGCAATCTTTATCTTCCGGGTTCAAGCAATCCTCATGCCTCAGCCTCCTGAGTAGCTGAGGTCACAGGTGCGTGTCACCACACCTGGCTAATTTCTATATTTTTAGTAGAGATGGGGTTTTGCCATGTTGGCCAGGCTGGTCTCGAACTCCTGACCTCAGGTAATCCACCTGCCTTGGCCTCCCAAAGTGCTGAGATTACCGGTGTGAGCCACTGCGCCTGGCCCCATTCAGTGTTTTAAAGATCCAGATAGGCAGGGCATGGTGGCCCACACCTGTAATCCCAGCACTTTGGGAGGCTGAGGTGGGTGGATCACAATGTCAGGAGTTTGAGGCCAGCCTGGCCAATATAGTGAAACCCCGTCTCTACTAAAAATACAAAAATTAGCCGGGTGTGGTAGCACACTCCTGTAGTCCCAGCTACTTAGGAGGCCGAGGCCGGAGAATTGCTTGAACCCGGTAGGCGGAGGTAGCAGTGAGCCAACACCACACCACTGCACTCCAGCCTGGGTGACAGAGTGAGACTTCGTCTCAAGGAAAAAAAAAAGATAAAAAAAAAGATCCAGGTGAGAGACTGACTAGCTTTGTTGACAAACACAGAGGACATCATGATGTCTTGAAAAGGAGAGAGGAAGACAGAGATATTTCAAGTCTAGTAAGTCCAGTTCAAGTGGCACACAGATGTCTGGGCTCTGATTTGTGCTGAGTGGCTCCTAGAGCCAAGAGCCAAGTACACCTCTCCCCTTTCTGGCTCCTACACACCCCATGTACTACCCTATGCAGAGAGGTTACCCAGAACAGCCTTCCCAGCAGGCTGTGGGATCCCCAGATGGAGACCTGCTCCATAGACAACACTTTTCCATCTCCACCTCATTCTCTTCACCAGATTCCACTGGAAATGATCCTCTTTGAGAATGGTAGCACATGGGTGCATGAAAGAGGCTCACACGAGTGTGTGTGGAAGGAAGAGGAATCAAGTCACATTTGCCATAGCTTTAATCTGGGTAAAGTCACCTGAATTCCCTGATCATAACCAGGACTTAAACAGTACCTGACACATAATAGGTGCTCATTAAATAAATGTTGCATTGAACATCTGAATGAATTTCAATTCATTCTGGATATCTCTTTCCCTCTTGTTGCCTCTGTCCTCATTCCTCTGTCTATCCATCCGTCCTTCAGACAGTCTGTCAGTAATCTTTTTTTTTTTTTTTTTTTTGAGACTGAGTCTGGCTCTGTCCCCCAGGCTGGAGTGCAGTGGCGCAATCTCGGCTCACTGCAAGCTCCGCCTCCTGGGTTCATGCTATTCTCCTGCCTCAGGCTCCCAAGTAGCTGGGACAACAGGCGCCCACCACCATGCCTAGCTAATTTTTTGTATTTTTTTTTAGTAGAGACTGGGTTTCACCATGTTAGCCAGGATGGTCTCGATCTTCTGACCTCATCATTCACCTGCCTTGGCCTCCCAAAGTGCTGGGATTACAGGTGTGATCCATCGCACCTGGCCAGTCTGTCAATAATCTTTCCCTCAGCCAACTCAAATCCTTTGTGGAGTACAACATTATGGAAAGCAGTATGGAGGTTCCTCAATAAGTTAAAAATCCAGCTACCATATGATACAGCAATCCTACTACTGGGTATACATCCAAAGGAAATGAAATCAATATGCTGAAGAGATATCTGCATCCCCATGTTTATTGCAGCATTATTCACAATAGTCAAGGTATGGAATCAATCTAAGTGTCCAACAACGAATGAATGGATGAAGAAAATACGGTATTGGCTGGGCACGGTGGCTCACGCCTGCAATCCCAGCACTTTGGGAGGCCGAGGCAGGCGGATCACCTGAGGTCAGGGATTCGAGATCAGCCTGGCCAACATGGTGAAACCCTTCTCTACTAAAAATACAAAAGTAGCCAGGCATGGTGGCGTGTGCCTGTAGTCCAAACTACTTGGGAGACTGAGGCACGAGTATCATTTGAACCTGGGAGGTGGAGGTTGCAGTGAGCCAAGATCGCACCACTGCACTCCAGCCTGGGCAACAGAGTAAGACTGTCTCAAAACACACACACACACACACACACACACACACACACAAACACACACACACACGAAAATATGGTATTAATACAGAATGGAATGCCATTCAGTCATGAAAAAGAATGAAATCCTGTCATTTGTGACAATATGGATGAATCTGGAGAATACTATGTTAAGGCAAATAAGCCAGACACAGAAAGACAAATACTCAAATACTGCCTGATCACATTTATATCTGGAAAGAACTTCTTTGTGGAATTAGGCAGGACACATAAGCATACATAAGTATTAATAATAATAGAATCTCCATGTTGATGGAGAGCTACTCACTGTCATTTCCACCCTGTGACTTGTGACTTCTCCCCTCTGGGTGGCAATCTTTTTTTTCTTGAGACAGGGTCTGTCTTACTCTGTCACCCGGGCTAGAGTGCGCGCCACTGCATTCATAGCTCACTGCAGCCTCAACCTCCTCAGGTTCAGGTGATCCTCCCACCTCAGCCTCCCAGGTAGCTGAGATCACAGGTTTGTACCACCACACCCAGCTAATTTTTATATTTTTTTGTAGAGATGGAGATTCACCATGTTGCCCAGGCTGGTCTTGAACTCCTGGGCTCATGCAATTGACCCACATTGGCCTCCCAAAGTGCTGGGATTACAGGCATGAGCCACTGCACACGACCCCTCCTGGCAATCTTGATTAACAAGGAGATTCACAGAAATTGCTAGAAAGCATTTCTACCCTTATTGCCTTATTGAGTCCTCACAGTGCCTTGAGATGGGCACTTGTAGCCACTATTTTCCAGATGAGACTTGGTGAAGTTCTGTGGCTGCTGTGGGTTTGCCCCATAAATAGCATCAGAACTTGAACTTCTGAATCCATGAGTCCAGGTGCTCCCCAATCCCCACTCGGAGGTTTGCTTTTTATTCTCTCCCCTTGGCTTCCTGCTTGTCCTGGGGACCCCAGTTAGATCCTTTTGCAGGTCTTCTGGGAGGTATGCTCACTCCTCTCCTGCTCTGCTGCCGTAGGCCCTTGGGATGGTTCCTGTCCCAAACTGCTGAGAGGGTCACAGGGCAGGACCTGCCTTTTATCAGTGGCCTGCTAAAGCTGCGGCAGAGATCCCTCTGTCCTGAGTCCTTCCATCGATGGCTCTTGCAGTGAGAAACAGTTACTGTCATTTATCTCTGAGCATAGCTCTGAATCTGCCTTGGGCTTGAGTCTTCCCATCCATCCTATTCAGACATTCTTTTCCCCTCCTTTGCTATTCCTGCTCTTTCTTTCCCCATTTATCTTTCTAGCCTATCTCTGTGCCTAGTCTGAATATCCTTGTCTTGCACAGGCCCAAACCTCCATAGGAAAGCGGATGTGCTTTCTTCAGCTGGGGTTTCTTCAGCTGGGGCTCAGTCTGTTGCCTGCACTTTGGAAATGGAGCCTCCTAGGCACCCTTTCCAAAGCACCTCACAGAGCAGGGGATCCAGGAGGGTCCCAAAGGGGCTGGAAACCTGCATCCTCCTCAGACCCTCGGCTGGTCAACTCTGGGCCATTTTTTTTTTTTATAAGACTGACATGGAGTCTCGCTCTGTTGCCTGGGCTGGAGTGCAGTGGCGCGATCTCAGCTCACTGCAACCTCCGCCTCCTGGGTTCAAGCGATTCTCCTGCCTCAGCCTCCCGAGTAGCTGGGATTACAGGCATCCGCCACCACGCCCAGCTAATATTTGTATTTTTAGTAGAGGTGAGGTTTCACCATGTTGGCCAGGCCTGACTTGAACTCCTGATCTCAGGTGATCCGCCCACCTTGGCCTCCCAAAGTGCTGGGGATTACAGGCGTGAGCTGCTGCACCCAGCCTCTGGGCCATCTTCACAGTGACTGCACATGTTCCTGAACCTGTTCTCTCCTGGGTGGATGGACCCCAGTTTCTTCCCCTCCCCACATGGCCCTTACCCCCTCTCATTCTCCTTCTTTATTCTCTGCTTTCTCTCTTCTTTCTGACTCCCCATTGCTATATATGGGGTGGGGGGTGGGTGGCTGGAATCTGGTTTAGGGATGTGTTTGCTCTTGGATAGTTATGCAGAGGGCAGTTTTACTCTGCAGAGACTCCCTGCGGAGATGACCATCAACAAATTGCTGGATCTGCTCTGTGCAAACAAGACATACAGAGGCATGTATTGGTGTGTGAGCACATGTACACCCAATCCCCAACCCCCATCCCACACCAGGTACAGGCCCTGGCAAATAGATATGGAGTCAGGGGTTTAGGTAGGTATACCAGGATGGAAGCCACATACAAATGCAATGCATCCAAGTGAAAGCTACATTTAGCACAAGGAAATGAAAAAATATATGTAGTGTTTATCTGGTTACCCTAATGCAGAGTTGAGCGTGTGGGTAATTTTCTGATAATTATGCGGGAAGAGTATACTTCCTGGGACTCTGTTTGGGATGGGCATTACTAGCAATCACTCACTCGTGAATACTGCTCTACACAGAGTATCTACGGCCGTTATCTCTGTAGTGTCTCATGTGCTGATGACAAGAGGGGTGTGAACTAGGTGAGTCTGGGGGTCTGTGATACATATCATATGTGTTGGTGGCTGTGTCCTTAATAGCAAATTGGGATTGTTGTGTGATGGTGATGGTGTGTATGAAGATGTCTGTGTGTGATGGTGTATTTGGCATGTGTGCACATGTGTGCACGCCTGGGGCCAGCAGGAGAAGTGTGCAAGCCTTCAGGAGCAGTAGAGAGGCAGCTAGCCTGGCTCTTGGGAGAGACACTCGTGTATGAAGAGCTCAGCGCTCGAAAGCGGCTGTTTAACAACTTGAGCATCAAATTATAGCCCACGTGGGCAGAGGTGTCAGCGGTTGCTGGTTGCTGTAAATACTTCAGTGCAATTGACAACAGCTTGTGGAGGGCTAAGTGAGATGGGGAGGGTGTAGAGGGAGGGGCAGCGCCTCCCGCAGGGACCCTCTGCCCTATAGTCCGTCTCTGCTGGATCTAGTGCTGCTGGGGAGGGGGTAAGGGATGGGGAACAGCGAGTCTGTAATGGGGTGGGCTTCAGAGCCAGACGGGTTCTAAATAACCCATCATTTACAGTGGGTAACCTTTGGCAAATGACTTTTCTACTCTGTGCCTCAGTTTCTTGATGTGAAACAACAACATTAATCACAATACCCTGCGAGACTTGTGTGAGGAATAACCAGAACGTCTTTCATCTGAAAGCACTTGTTGTGGTTATGCAGACATTAGCTTTTATTGCCTTGTGCAGGATAATGCATGGGAATTAACACAGCACCTCTCACATAGGAAGCCCTCAATAAATGTTAGGTAATGTTGTTAGCCTATTGCTATTGCTATTGTCCTCATAAGCCTGGACCCGTAGCTGGAGATACCACAGCCCTTCCAAATATGCATGGAAAAAAGGCTTCCCAGAGGGCAGCCAGTGGGTTTTTGTGGATTTCCAGAGAAAACGTTTTTAGTCTCCAATCTTTCAGAGAATCCTGCTGGACAGGATCTGAGACTGAGGGAGTGTGCCCGGGGAGCTCTTGCTGTAGATCCGCCTGCCTTCATTAGTACCTTGGCTGCGTTCTGAAAAAGTCATGAGAAAATGGATGTTTGCAAACTCAATCCCATTTAAAATGCACTGGCAGGGCTGAGGGCTTAAAGGCACCCTGTGGTGAATTCTTTTGTAAAGCAAAGAATCTCCTGAATGTATCTATTTTTTAAAGTACTGATATTTATAAAGTAGTAATAGTCAGGATTTCTTGAGCGCTTATTGTGTGCCGAATATTCAACATCTATTACTTAATTATAGCCTCATAACAAGCCTGTGGGGGGCAGTATTTTAACTTTCCAGGAGAAATAGATGCACAGAGAGTAGCACACACCTCCGCAGCATCATACAGCTAGGGTGTGATGAACCTGGGATGGGAACCTGTCCAGCTCATATGAAAGCTCATCTCTTTCTGCTGTGCCCCCTTACTTTGTCATGCCCTCTTCCCCTCCCACCTCACCCCCACCTTCTCTTTTCTGCAACCACAGCAACCACACAAGAATCTTTATTTTGCATATACCACAAAGAGGGTAGTTTCAAGTCTGGTATAATCAAGAGTCACCTAAATCACAAACAAAAGCTTCAACAGTTTTTAAAAAGTGGGAGCAGTATCTCTGAATTTTTGAGGCCACTTTTCAGAAATTTATTTCTTGGCCAGGTGCCCTGGCTCAAGCCTGTACTCCTAGAACTTTGGGAGGCTGAGACGGGAGGATCATTTGAGCCCAGGAGTGGGAGACCAGCCTGGGCAACATAGTGAGACCTCCTCTCTACAAAAATAAAATAAATTATCTGGGCATGGTGGTGCACACCTATAGTCTCAGCTACTTGGAACCTGAAGTGGGAGGATTGCTTGAGCTCAGGAGTTCAAAGATGGAGTGAGCTGTGATCATACTACGCAGTCCAGCCTGGGTGACGTTTCTTTCCTATGAACGTTTTCAAACCTATGTAGAAGTAGAAAGAGCAGTACAATGAGCCCCGTGTATACCCACCACTTAGATGCAACAATTATCAAGATTTTGCTTCATCTATCTTCTACCTTTTTAGAGATCCCATTTTAATTTTGTAAGATAGGGATAGATGCATCATTTGCACTGGTATTCTGATCATCCAGTGAACTATATTCATGGAGGTGTTTGTTTTTCTGCAGAAGAACTTGATATATTATTATATATTGTAAGCAGATGTCTTTTCTTTTTCTACCTTTCTCCGGTAAGTTAATTGCAAGACCCTTCTAGGTCTGGCTAGGTTATGCTAACTCCCTCATGCACCACATTCAGTGTTCCTAATCAGACCCATCTGAGGAAGGAGTTTCCTATCAAGCGGAGGGGACCAAGTTCTCCAGTGGCCCCAATCCGTATGGTTTGAGTCATTTAATTGTCACTAGAGTAGTTACTTTCTTTTGTAAGGATGCGGTGAATCTTTCCGCTCCTCCTCAAGTTAATAATGTTGATAATAGTTACTACTAATAATTGTGATCCTCTGCAGCTTTCCATTCTCCACAAGGATCTCTTTCTTAATGCACTAGTGAGTGGTCCTGCTTCTATTCCAATGATTAGCTTCTGGATGTTGAATTCACTCATGTAAAGTGCTGCCTGTAGTGATGGTTCCTTGGACAGGTGTGTGCCTGGAAGCAGCAGGAGGGAGTTCTTCCATCTTAGAGTAAGCTGTGGCTTTCAGGCACTTTCTGCTCCTTCATGACATCTGAGACAATGGTTTCAGGTCTGTTGGATAAGCTTTGAACATTCTGCATGTAGCTCCAAGCACACCCCAGAGAGGTGTGAGGACCCTCTACAGACAGGTAAGTCCTCACACTATGATGCCTGTCTTTCTGATGTGGGACCAAGTGCTGGGCCACCTGGGACAGTGGCTTCTAAAGCAATTGGCTGAGTGGAGATCATCCTCAGCATGGCAGATGGCTGCCCCTGGAGCTGCCTGTCATGGGATCATCATATGAGAGTGTGGTGAGCTGGAGCAAGATCACATTACATCTTCTAAACTATACCTCTACTCTGCTCAATAGCAAAGCCTTTCCTACTCCCGATCAGCACTGAGACCTGCCCATCCTATTAGGGCAAGCAGTAACCTCACCGAAGGAGCTAACACCTCAGGAAATTCAAATCATTTGTCCAAGAGTTTTGAGACACGATTTCATCTTTGACCGGCTTCTCATTATCTTTGTGAGAATAAGCTGTTGAAATTACAGAGTTCGATTTAGCTCTCACTTCCTTTCAAATGTACTCTAGAAAGAACACCGCCTTACACTGATTTGGCCCCTTCCACACTGAGTTTCTGTAACTTACCAGATTATTTTTGACCAATAGTCATTAATGAAGACTTTTCATTGTTCCAATTCCTGAACAATTTTTGGGGCAGTAGATGGAGAGATGAATTTTGCTGGTTGAAGCTGTACCTGTTTGCCATGCCATGTTTTGTCTGTCAAGCAACCCATTCAACAACTACTAAAACAATATCAAAGGACCATCCAATATAGTAATTTTGAGCAAAATAAAGTTAAAAATGATCTGGCTTTAACCATAAGAATGACACTGCTCAACACAAACATCTAGATCTGTGCAGTTAACACTGAGACTTTCCAGACCCGCAGCCTTTTACAACAGCAGAAGTACCCTGTACACATCATGGCGGTCCACTGAAGTGCCCCCAGATTTGCTGTGGCATGGCACACGTCAGACATGATGGTCCTTGTATGGCACACTGGGACAAGTGGAAGGAAAGTTGCAGGTCAGAGGTCCTGAGGCTGTGAGTTTGGTGATGACACCCACTGTGGAAAGTGAAATAATGAGATTCAGCACAAGGCTGCCCACAGAGAAGCCCACCTAGCCCAATGAGGGGTAGTTTAGAGGACAAGGGGATTATGGAAGGTTCTCTGAAGGAGATGGGCATTGGTTGAAGGACTTAAAGATTTAAGAGAATTTCCCAAGTGGAGATGGTAGTAGAAGGGAGAGATGGATGGTTATTGAGCGCCGCTCTGTGTAGGCATTGTAGGAAGTGATGGAGCAGGCACTCAGGCAGAGGGAAGGTGAGCAAAGGGGTAACAGGGAAGGCTTTCAACTCCTTGCAATTGGGTAATTACTTTTTAATTACTATTTTGAGAGCAGGGACCCTATCCCCTGACCCCTGTATCTCCAGAATCTACAACCACATAGTAAATTCTCAGTCAGGTGCTTGTATCCAGCAGAGCCTTGAAGGATGGTAGGATTTGGAGAAAGGAAGAGGAGAAGGGAGGGCATTCCTGGAGAAGAAGTCATGTGGGCAAAAGCACAGAGGTAGGAAAGCATGAAACATGTGTTGAGATCAATGAGGAGCCTGGTTTGTCTGGAAAAAAGGGTTTGTGCCAGGGAGTTGTGGGCGATGAGGTTGGAAGGTGGGCAGGAATGCAACATTTTCCAGGTTGGAGTTGAGGCCACAACAGTAATTCCCTGCAGAAAGGAAAGGGAAAGGATTGGGCCACAGAGGATTTGCTGTGTGGCCCATGGTGGGATGGGGGTGGGTGGGCAGGAGTCTGTGGCCACCTCCTGGAGTTTCTGTCCAGCTCCTTGTCTCTTCCGGTGTTATGAAACTGGGAGTTGGGGGAGGGGCCTCAAATGTCATTTTTTTTCTATGAATAGGGACACACACACACACACACACCAATCCTAAGAATGATTTTTTTTTCCACTTGTCAAGAGCCAGAAAAAAGCTGAAGGTATAAAGTTCAGAACTGGCAGGGCTGGAGGGCAGACAGGGAAGGGCTGAGGATCTTTGAGTTTTCTAAGCTGCGGCAACCATTAGGAGCTGGGGGAAAAAAGAAAGAAGAATTTCCACGAAGCATCTGCTATGGCCTGTGGAAGGCTCTATGGAGTTTCTGGAGGAGGGTGTGTGCTTTCTTCACAGCCTTGGCTAGTCTGGGGGTAGGGGTCTGTGCCCACTAGACTCCTCTTCAGGGTTGGAAGATGAGGCCCTGGATGCCAGAGCTAGAAGCACCTGGTCCCACTGCCAGAGCTGCACAGCCTGGGTTCAAGTCCTGGCTCCACAGCCTGCCAGCTCTGTGATCTTGAGCAAGCCATTTAACCTCTCAGTGCCTCCCTTGCTTTGTCTACAAAGCCAGAGTAACAACATCTACCTGCCAGGGGTTAGGACAGTTACATGAGCTAATGCTTGCTTTGAACAATGCACGTGGTAACTGTTAGGTAACAGGGGTACCTTAATGGCGCCGGTTCCGGGTTCTTCTCCCCTCCTTGACCGGGCACTGTCTGAACCCGCCAAAGGAGGGACAATCAGGAAGAAGCATCTCCCACCTTCCCTTGGGCCCGCCCCACACAGGCCCAAGGGATATAAAACCCAGCACACCAGCAGCTCGCTCTCTCTCTCTCTCCTCTCTCTCTTCTCTCTTCTCTTCTCCTCTCTCTCTTCTCTTCTCTCTCTCCCCCATGCGACCTGACCTCTACCTCTCCAATAAAGATCTCTTGGCTGCCACCGGTGTCATCTCTGACTAGCCTGTCGCCCTTCATTTTGGTGCCGTGACTTGGATCGGGATTCCCCACCTTTAGGTGGGACCCCGATCCCCTTCCCAGGCTCAATCTAGACCTCCGGCCAGCCTTCACCCATTTTCCTGTTCGCCGAGCCCTTCGCCCACCACCGGCCTCATCTCGGTAAGTTTTCCCCTCCCGGGCCTACCTCTCGGGCAAATCGCCAGACCCTAGCCGCTCCCATGACGGACACATTTTGCCTGATGCCCTTACGGCAGTGGTAGGCCCCTATCATTCACTTCCGCCTCGGCCTGCAGGAAACGGAGTTTTCTCCCTCTCCTCCTTGCGTCTCCGGCCTGGGCCCCTCTCCTTCGCTCGTTAAAATCCTGGTACCAGGTGACCCACGGCCTCCTGCCTCTCAGAGGCTCCTCAGTCCTTCCGTTTCGGTGACGATCGATCCGGAGACTCTGACTCGCTCCGCAGCAAGCAGCTAGCAGGGGACGCCCTGCCTAGCTCGTCGCCGTCTATTCCTTCCTCTCGTTATGGGAGGCTCTGCATCCCTGCCGGCCGACTCTCCCCTACAATGTCTTTTAAATAATTTGTTGGCCCTTGCCCTCGCCTCAGACATCAAACGAAAACACCTAATTAAATTTTGCACTCAAAACTGGCCCACCTACCCCCTAGACAACCAAAACAAATGGCCTCCTTATGGCTTTCTCGATCCTGAACTTCTTCGGGATCTCTACAACTATTACGTGCGAACAGGAAAATGGGTAGAGATCCCATATATTCATGGCTTCTTCCTCCTACGGGACAGACCTAACCTCTGCCTCCCTTGTGAACCCCAACAGCTCCTTGCCGCTCTTAAACTGCCAACCCCTCCCTCTGCCCCTGACTTCGACCCAGCCAACAAGCGCCCCCCATACCACCACCCTCCGCCCCGCCTTCCGGCCGCTGGCCCAGATCAACCAGACGCCCCTCCCAGCGGTGCCTGCCCGCCCCCCACCAACTGCACCTACACCACCGCTCCTCCAAACTTCCCAGCCCCCGAAGGCTGGTGCAATGGCTCCCTACACAAGTCTATCAGTTCTTCCACTGGTGGCCCCTGTGTTCCCGTCACTCTCTTTCCCCAACTCACCCTATTACCCTTCTCTGAAGGCTCATCAGCATACCACTTTGACCACCCTGACCTAGACCCCTCACAGATTCACCAACACAAGAGAGCAGTTTTCTTACCATTCATTCTCGGGCTGTCCCTCACCACCTCCCTACTAGGCTCAGGACTAAGGGCTGCCTCCCTAGGTTACAGCGTGTCTGAGTTTTCTGATCTCAAGATTCCCAGTCCTTAGCCGCTTTACAACGTCAAATCACATCCCTAGCAGGGGTAACACTTCAAACTGCCGAACTCTAGATTTACTCACCGCTGAAAAAGGCGGTACTTGCATCTTCTTACAAACATTAAAACTTACATAACATTAGGAAGAAACTAATAGGGGCCAACTCGTCCCCATCATTGTGGGACACCTTAAAGACCCCCTCCGGCCGGGCGCGGTGGCTCACGCTTGTAATCCCAGCACTTTGGGAGGCCGAGGCGGGCGGATCACGAGGTCAGGAGATCGAGACCACGGTGAAACCACGTCTCTACTAAAAAATACAAAAAAAAAATTAGCCGGGCGTGGTGGCAGGCACCTGTAGTCCCAGCTACTCGGAGAGGTTGAGGCAGGAGAATGGCGTGAACCCGGGAGGCAGAGCTTGCAGTGAACCGAGATTGCGCCACTGCACTCCAGCCTGGGTGACAGAGCGAGACTCCGTCTCAAAAAAAAAAAAAAAAAGACCCCCCTCCTAGCCTGGATCCTCCCATTTCTAGGCCCTCTCATGCGTCCTCTTGTGCTCTCCTTCCGCGCCTTCTCAAATTCATGAGACAGCAAGTCTCATCCATCTCTAACCAAACCTTTAACCAGCTTCTCCTTAGACATCATCAACTCCTAGCAAGCAGCGAAGAAGCGGCTGACTCCAGAGACAGACTCTGAGCGCCTTGTCTCAGTTCCACCAGTTCCTAGACGATCTCCAAAAAGACTGCTGGCTCATCACAGACCCCACCCTGCCCTTTGGCTGGCTACAAGGAACATTCATGGACTTCACAACCGAGGAGGTGTTCACATACAGCGCCCTACTGCTTGGCCTTATACTCCTGCTGTGCCCCGTACACAACCCCCACAGTCCTCCCATGCCCCTCCCCCACGACGCCCCCGCTCAGCAGGAAGTAGTCAGAGGAACTACAACACCCATTTCCCCATTTCTTAAGAAACAAAAAAGGGAGGAATGTTAGGTAACAGGGGTACCTTAATGGCGCCGGTTCCGGGTTCTTCTCCCGTCCTTGACCGGGCACTGTCTGAACCCGCCAAAGGAGGGCCAATCAGGAAGAAGCATCTCCCGCCTTCCCTTGGGCCCGCCCCACGTAGGCCCAAGGGATATAAAACCCAGCACACCAGCAGCTCTCTCTCTCTCTCTCTCCTCTCTCCTCTCTCTCCTCTCTCTCCTCTCTCTCCTCTCTCTCCTCTCTCTCTCTCTCTCTCTCTCTCTCTCCCTCTCCCCCCTCTCTCCTCTCTCCTCTCTCTCCTCTCTCCTCTTCTCCTCTTCTCCTCTCCTCCTCTCTCTCTTCTCTCTCTCCCCCGCACGACCTGACCTCTACCTCTCCAATAAAGATCTCTTGGCTGCCACCGGTGTCATCTCTGACTAGCCTGTCGCCCTTCAGTAACTGTAATAAAAGGTATTATTATTATTAATTATTATTATTGAGAAAATGGAAGTAATACTTGCTTAGAACAATGCATGTGGTAACTGCACAATAAAAGTGTTATTATTATTGAGAAAATGGAAGTTTGAGAAAGAAGGGATCTGATGAGGCTGCATGCACTCAGGCTGAGCTGGGACTAGAATGGGTGCCCCTAGGCATTAAGAAATGGGTAAACTGCTTTCTGTATATCCTGATTAAAAAGTTAGAGAAAGAGCATCATATTTTTAAAGAACAATTTCTAAGAATGATTAATTATTTTTTTTTTTGACGGAGTCTCGCCCTGTTGCCCAGGCTGGAGTGCAGTGGCGCGATCTCGGCTCACTGCCAGCTCCACCTCCCGGGTTCACGCCATTCTCCTGCCTCAGCCTCCTGAGTAGCTGGGACTACAGGAGCCCACCACCACACCTGGCTAATTTTTTGTATTTTTTAGTAGAGACGGGGTTTCACCGTGTTAGCCAGGATGGTCTCGATGTCCTGACCTCGTGATCCGCCTGCCTCGGCCTCCCAAAGTGCTGGGATTACAGGCGTGAGCCACTGTGCCTGGCCAAGAATGATTAAAATTGATACTTAAGTCTGTAGTCATCCAAAAGCTTAGGTATTTGGAATAATACATTAATCAAACGTTTTAGATAGCTGAAGTTTTACTGTATATATATTTAGATCGGTGACAATTGGACACATATGATAATTAAAAAATTAAATGGAAGCACAGTCAACATTGGGAAGATTTCACACAAAAGCATGTTTGTCCTATAATGTAAAGGCCACTAGAGTTGGAGACAAAAGATTTAAGTGCTGACAGCATCAGTTACTGGCTACACCTGTTTGGGCAAGTTACTTAGTATTCCTGAGCCTCAATTTCCTCATCTGTAAGATGAGAATAATAATCCATAATTAGTGATGATAACAATACCTATAGTTAAGAATCCTCACAAGAAATAACAATACAGGAAATGTCCCTTATAATTTTAAAATGCTAACTTTTCTCAATCCCTAAGTATAATTTATATTTTCAAATTTTTGCTTTCCCACCTTATTAAATAAGTAATTCTTATTCATTGTAAAAACATTAAAAGTGACTATGAGCAAAAAGAAGGGCATAAAAAATCAGCTTAATGTCATCGTGTTGGTTTACCTTTAATGAATGTACAACAGGTGACAGTTTGCATTTTATTTCATTCTCATTAAAACCTCTGGGATTATTAAATTTGTTTTATAGGCAAAGGAATTGAATACCGGAGAAGTTTCTGACTTGACTAAGGTCACACAGCTAACCTTGTTTCTTCTGGATAGAGGAGGCAGAAATCCTTTCCAGTTATGACAGCTGGGGAATGCGGGAAGAGGGGAGGGGGAACCTGGCTGAGCTGGCCCAGGACAGGCAGAAAGATATTTGAGCTCTAGCAGGAGATATATGGGTGGAGCTGTGGGCTTGTTTTTCCAGAGTTGCCCCTTAAAACTCCAAGGATGGGGAGGTTTTTAGACAGATGGAGTAATAGATGGAAAGAAGGGGGCTAATTGAATCCACAGTCTCCCAACTCTGTGTCCCTTTGGCCTCTTCTACTTCTCCCATCCACCAAACCGCTCCTCCTCTGGTATCCCTGTCTTAGCAAAGACACTGTCCTTCACGTAAGCCTAGTTCTCACCTCCTCCAGGAAGCTTCCCTGATTCCCTCTGCCAAGCTCTAGTCATGTCAAGCTTTCCTGGATTGGCACCTCTGTGTGGCCTTGGTGTAGGGTACATGTGTGCCCACACTTTTCCTTTCATATACCCTTACCACTCACCACACTCCTGCCTCTCCCTGCCTACCTCCTGACCCAGTGGGTGCCTGTGGGTTAGACCTCTGCCATCATTGTTGGTGGTGACTGGAGTCATGCTGACAGCCACCACAGCTCCCAGGTTCTTCAGGACACCTCTGTCATATGCCCCACTCTGTTGTCACTCTATTCCCCAGAGTGGGAGTTGGCAGGTGTGCTGAATGTCAGGTAGGAAAATCTTGTCACTACATATGTACAATTTCCAACTCAGGTGGGTATAGGGTGTCATACCTGAGTTTCACATCTTTAAAAATTTTCACTGAAATGGCTGAGTGCGGTGGCTCACGCCTGTCATCCCAGCACTTTGGGAGGCCGAGGCACGCAGATCACCTGAGGTCAGGAGTTAGAGACAAGCCTGGCCAACATGGTGAAACCCCATCTCTACTAAAAATACAAAAATTAGCCAGGTGTGGTGGTGGGCGCCTGTAATCTCAGCTACTTGGAAGGCTGAGTCAGGAGAATTGCTTCAACCTGGGAGGTAGAGGTTGCAGTGAGCTGAGACAGTGCCATTACACTCCAGCCTGGGCAACAGGAGTGAAACTCCACCTCAAAAAAACCCACAAAACAATAACAATAACAATTTTCACTGAAATAAAACAAGTATGTAGTCTTTTTTTTGTACATTTAAGAGTTATCTTCAAAAGTAAATGTTCATCATTACTATTACTATTATTAATAGCATCTCCAGATCTCCCTCAAGATAAGAACTTGTCTTCTTTATCAATCTGGAGGTCTTTTCCTGGATCTCCTTATAGATGAGCAGGTTCCTCTCCCACACCAAGGTCATCATTCATGTACATTCAGCTTCTCAGTCAGCCTACCTGCCTTCCTGCCTGCTTCCCTCCTTTCCTCCCTCCCTTTCTTCCTTTCTTCCATTGCATATGCTAATCCACCCACCAGCAATCACCTACTCACCAATTCAATTCACCCAATATTTATAACAATGATAAACCAGATAATGAACCTAATTTTTCATCCATCCATCCATCCTTCATGATTTCCTTTTCATAGCATTTCTTTTTTTTTTCTTTTTCCCCAGTATCAGACAAGGAATCACTCATGGCATTTCTTTATCTCAGCTACCCAATTTCTCTGAGTGGCCTTCCCAATCTCCTTACCTTCCAATTTATAACCATCCGTTTGACACTGTAGATACCTTCTACAAAGCATCTATAACCACTTAAATTTTTTTTTTTTTTTTAAGCTCAGAGGGTTTTCCAGACTCTGCAGTTGTTCTTCTACTAGGGTCTCCCTTGGCTTGGTTTGCTTTAGTCTTATTGTCTCGGACTTGAGTTCTCCCTTTCTGCCTGGCCCTTTTATATTTCACCCATACCTCAATGTCTCGTCTCAGACCATTTCCTCTACCTGGAGCACTCTTCCTTGTACCTACTCCTGTTCACCAACCTTCTTTTTATTCTTCAGGACACTCAGTTTACATGCCACTCTTGTGACACTGTCTCTTTTACATCTTTCTGTGTCCCCTTTCCCAGACTCTGGGCTCCCACAACAATATGTACCTCTCTCTTGCATAGCACTTGCGCGCTGAATTTTAATTAATTGCTGCTTATCCATCTTATTGGCTGAAGGGAGCACACTTAACCCATCACTGCATCGCTAGCAGTAGCATCTATCCATCTCTCTCTCTCTCAATTATTTATCATCTGTCATCTATCTATGTAATCTATGTATCTATTATCTGTCAATCATTTATCATCTGTCAGTGTAACCTATGTATCTATTATCTATCAATCACTTATTATCTATCTTTTAAATTTTTTATTTATTTTATTTTATTTTTTTGTAGAAATGGGGTCTCGCTGTGTTGCCTAGGTTGGTCTTGAACTCCTGACCTGAATTGATCCTCCCACCTCAGGCTCCCAAAGTGTTGGGATTACAGGTGTGAGCCACGACACCTGGCATCTATCTATCTATCTATCTATCTATCTATCTATCTATCTATCATCTATCTACCTACCGATCTAATTTTTGAATAAATAGTTAAATCACGCTGTGGATGAATGACCTCTTTCTCAACACTGTGGTCCCCATTTACCTATTCACATCCCATTCCTTCTTGAAAACTTTGCTCGAGTACTTGCTTCATAAAGTGTTCCTTGCTTTCTCCACCTCAGTCAGAGTTTCCTGCTTCCTGTTCTAACTGTTCCTGTGCTTTGTTGAAGGGCAAATGGTGAGGGAGAGTGGGAATAGGTAGCACGTAGAGACTGACAGGTACCTCTCTTCTGCTCCAATCTCTTCCTGGGCTGTCTCCATAGCTGTGTGTCCTGCAGGACCTGCCCAGCCTGGCATGCTTGCTCTTTGGGAATCCAGCCCCCACCCCATGCCCTCGATGACCTAGGCAGGCTAAGAGAGGAGCCTTGAGAAGTGCTGAGACAAGGCTGATGCTTCCTGGGACAGGAGGTACATGTTTACCTAGAGAACTGCCCAAGAAGATCGGCCTTGGCTAGGGACATAAGTAAATCAGAAGCAAATTGAATGCAAATGTTATGCAAATATGCATGTGGTTCTCCTGATTGCTTCTTTCAGTGGGAAGGGGCCCTTGGCAAGCCTCTTGCCTGGGTCATTTGGAACACAATGAGCAGGGGCCCTCCCCCACCCATCTCACCTCCCTCCTCCTGCAAGGCCCATCATCTCTATTTGTGACTGCAGCTACAGCCCTTGCTTCTGCAGTGAGTAGGAGGGACTGGGGTTTCCTACCACCCCCTTCTTAGGGGTGGGGCTGGCTTGTGTCTCTCCTGCCAGAATGGGGGCTCCCTGTGGGAAAGTGGGGCCAGGAAAGCTGAGGTAGGCTCATTGCTACCCTGAGTCCCATGAGGATATCTACAGGAAGAGATGGCAGCCAATCCTTCTTCATGGCCCTCCCAGCAAGTACAGGAATCCAGCTGTGTGGAGCAGGGAGGTGAGGGAGCAGGCAGCTGGACAGGGAGGAATGTCCCATCCCCGGAAAGAACAAGATGAATTGAACATCCAAGAGGGCAGGAGGGATTCTGGTTACACAGAAAGGCTATCTTTCATGTCAAGAGAATAAATTATTGTCAAGAAGAATGGTGGGTGGTGGAGTTTCCAATCATGACTTTTTAATAAAGAAATTAAAAATTGGCCACTCTTAGATGGTTAGTGGTTCATCAGGGTAAAGGCAGCTGGAGTTTACCTCTAGTACTCCACTTATTAATTCATTCAGGTTGTTTTTGAATACTTAGTCTGTTTCTGGCACTTTGCCAGGTACTGGGTCATTTCATCACTCTTGCTTCTACTCCATAATTCTATAGAAGTGACTGATTTCTATATTCATGGTGCAAAGCCTGGCACACAGAGCTCACTGGGCATTTCTTGACTCAACATATAAACCTACCAACTCCTTCAGCTTTTCCTTATTTTTCCCTGAAAATGTTCAGCTTAGTTAAACCCACCTTTTCTGAGTACCCACTATGTGCCAGGCTCTTACTAAGCTCTGGGGAGACCCTGAGGGATCAGACATACGGCAAGATACGTAGTGAGATGAGGGCAAGATGAGGGCCCCGACAGAGTCACCCTGGGCTGCGCTGGAACACGTTGGGGAAGGTCTGCCCCAACCTGGGCATCAGGATGCTCTCCTGAAGGAGGCAATGCCCCGAGTTGAATCTTGAAAGGCAGGTGGGGGCAAGGCATTCCTGGCTGAGGGAACAGCATATGGAGAGGCACAAAGCCAGGGAGCGGCAGAGAATGGGGTAGATACAGAGCAGAAGGCGTTATCAGCGGACACATGGTGTGTGTCGGAGATGTGGACTGCCCCCAGCGGCCGGTCCAGCCATGGAGTCAACTTCCTCTCCTTTCTGTGGGCTGTGGGGAGGAGGCACGGGTGACTAAAGAAGGGAGAGATGGTCAGACTTGGGCTTAGATCCTGGCTGTCCTGTGAAGGGCGGATTGTAGTGACCAGGCAAGGCAGTGCTACAGAGGTGAGGGCATGGATGGACTTGGCAGCTCATTGGAATTTGCATTGACAGGATTGGTGGACCAATTGGTGGGGGGCGTAAGAGAGAGGAAGGAGTTGGGTTTCTGGCTGGGGTGATTGACAGGGCAGTAAGGAAGCCTGAGGAGGTCCATGATTGTGGAACAATGGGTGGCTGTGGAGGGAGGGACAGGGGTGCATCCTGGGAGGCTGGAGTTTGAAGCTGTCTCTGAGCCTGTCTAGACTAGAGATGGAGATTTGGCAGGGAGCAGGACACCATGTAGCTGAAGCAGTGGGGGATGTCTGAGTCAGGTGGACCTTAAGAAGGGGTGGCTCTGGGCCAGGCATGGTGGCTCATGCCTGTAATCCCAGCACTTTGGGAGGCCGAGGCGGGCAGATCACGAGGTCAGGAGTTCGAGACCAGCCTGGCCAACATAGTGAAACCCTGTCTCTACTAAAAATAGAAAAAAATTAGCCAGGCATGTTGGCGGGCAACTGTAATCCCAGCTACTCTGGAGGCTGAGGCAGGAGAACTGCTTGAACCTTGGAGGCAGAGGTTGCAGTGAGCCGAGACTGCGCCATCACACTCCAGCCTGGGTGATAGTGCGAGACTCGCTCTCAAAAAAAAAAAACAAAAACAAAAACAAACAAACAAAAAACAAGAAGGGGTGGTCCCAATCCATCTGGACCCACCATTTTCTGGAGCATCTCATGGACTTTAGGTTATGGGAGCTACAGCCTTACCTGAGCAATTCTGTCCCTTTATGTCCCATTGTCCCGTAGCCAATACCCCCACAGAGGAGGGAAACCCCCAGGGAAGGTTCCTGCAATGAGACTTGGACTTCTTGGTTTGGAGTTTATGGCAGAACCTCTATCTTGGCTGAGATGTTTTATTTACTCCAAGAAAAAAAAAAGATTGTTTTTCCTGAAAGAGGAAAATCTCAAGTCATTTCCATAAAAAGGTCCATCTCCTCCTCTGAGCCAGAGAGCAGACTCCTTAGCACAGCCTGGCTCATGGTCCAAGTGTAAATGAGTCAGTCCCCACTGGCTTTCTCCATAGTCCGAGTATGTCTTTAATTAAGGGGACAATTGCTTGGCTCAAGGGCTGGGGCTTCCAGCCAAGAGATCCGCCCTCTGGCAGATCCAAGATGTCCTGCGTATCTTCTCTAAGCCTATCCCAGCGTCAGGCCTCTTTGTTTTCTCTTACCAAAAGGGACAAGGTGTGGGCAAACTGGAATAAGGCAAGGGGGGTGAGTGGAAACACCTTCTGTGATAATATCTGGTCATTAGTGAGTGTTTTACCAAGAATCTGGAGTTGATAAGAGCAGAATCGTGCTGGACCAGAGCCCTTGAAATCAATAACATTCAGTTCTAGGAGGGTGCAGAGGTCAAAGCCTCATTGTATAGGGGCTCAGGGAAAGAAGTCTTCCCTTAAGGTCATGTAGAAAGCCAGTGACAGAATGCACACACCAAGATTCTGGTCTCGTGTTGAGTTTAGTTCATTGGCTTCTTTGTCCTGTAGGCATTGACCCAGGGAACAAATTAGATGATGGAGGCCTGGGCCAATGTGCTTGGCACTCAGTAGGTTCTTTTCCTGGCAGGCGGTTGTGTTCACACCAGCAGACTCTTTCCCTTTCCTCCAAAATTGAGCTTCTTGTGTAGATATAGCCTTTGTCTATAGGTCAGTCGGTTGTTTGCTTCTGTCAGTCAAGCCACTGGAAGTAGAGTCTTTGAAAGGCTTTGTTATCTGCAAAGGCCTCTGTTGTTGGTGGTCCCCAGGTGATCCCCAGAGTTGGGGACGAGCTGGATCCTGGAATGCTGAGGACGGGAGTGAATGGCTCTGAGGTTTGGAAGCTTGATGTTTAAAGTGCTGGGCATTTCCTGGGCCTGCTGGGTCACCAGGAGGGTTGGCAGCATCTCCCCCAGGTTATCTCTAGAAGAGAAGTAGGGCCTAGACACCCAGGAACCATGGGGGAAACGAGGATGTGGAGAGGGCTGGAGTGCTTCTCTCTCCTCAAAGCCCACTGAGAAGCTGGGGATGCAAGCTTGCTGGGTGGCAGAGAGGGTTATGCTCATATACACAGAGCCACTTCTCCAGCCCCTCAGCCAGGACCACTGAGCCCCTGCTAAAGGTAACCTGTGGATCATGGCGAGGGCCCAGGGAAACAGTCGCAAGTCCTTATATTGTGAGCACAATCGGAGGCCTGTGACATTAAAATGACAGCAAGCTCTGGTAGGGAAGTGGGGCCTGAGGCTGCTGACCTCCTATGCATCGCGGGATGGCTCACTCCAAAGTGGGTGCCTTGGAACCTGGTGCATGGGAACCTGGGCATGTAGGGCATGCACCTTTCCCCCAGGTGTTCTATCCAGGGACATCATGGATACACTATAGTAAAAGGTGGGGCTGGGCCAGAACAGGTACAGTGGGGACACTGAGGTTGTGGTGTGTGTGTGTGTGTGTTTGTGTGAGAGAGAGAGAGAGTATGTTAGGCGCATGTCTCGCCTCTCAGCATCTCCAGTATTGTGTGTAGATGTTAAGGTTAAAGGCATAAGGTCAAGAGCCAGACTACTCAGGTTCAAGTCCTTCCTCTGCCATTTACTAGTTGTAGGACCTTAAGCAAGTCACTCTACTTCTCTGTGCCTCTGTTTTCTCATCCATAAAATGGGGATAACCTACCTTATAGGGTTGTTGTGAGGATTAAATTCATGAGAATGCTGACATCTAGTAACAGTCGAAGAAATGCTGGCTCTTATTTGTGTTATTTTGCACAAGAATACTTCCTGCCAGTCTGTCTTATGAGTCTTATGACTGGGGTCAGTGGCAGCTCCACAAGGGCTCACAGCTTTTGCCTCATTTCAGAGGTGGCCTGGTGGGTGGGGAGAGCATGGTCCAGCAGAGTGAGCCCAGGCTTGTGCAGCCAAGTCGACCTGGGTTCAAAGCCACTTACAAGGTAGATGACCTTGGTCAGCTGACCTCACATCACCACACTTCAGTTTTCTCATCTGTAAAATGGGGACAATTCTTACCTCATAGAGAAGTTGAGAGAATTAGATGACAGAGCATCATGAAATGTCATGAAAGCTCCTCCCTCACTGCCTGCCAGCAGTTACTGATTCTTGATGTGAGTTTGTTCCTTTTTGCTGTTCAGAATGTCTGTGACAGACCCAGCAATCTAACTTTTGGGTCTAAGGTTGAAGAGACCTTTGCACGTCCATGTTCACAGCAGCATTACTCACAAAAGCCAAGATGTGGAAATAATCCAAATGTCTGTGAACAGATTAATGGATCAAGAAGATGTGTATACACACACGCGTACACACAAACATGCGCACATACAACAAAATACTATTCAGCCTTTAAAAAGAAGGAAATCTTGCCGTTGTGACAATGAGGATGAACCTGGAGGACATTATGCTAAATGAAATAAACCAGGCACAGAAAGGCAGACCTGTATGATCTCACTCATACATAGAATCTAAAAAAGTTGAACTCATAGAAGCAGAGAGTAGAATGGTGGTTACCAGCGCCTAGGGTGGGCGGGAGGGGATGTTGGGGAGATGTTGATCAAAGGGCACAAGATTTCAGTTTGATAGGAAGAATAAGTTCAAGAGATTGATTGTACAACCTGATAACTGTAGTTAATAATGCTGTATTGTCTACTTGAAGTTTGCTAAGAGAGTAGATCTTAAAGTTCTCAGCACACACAACAAAAACATGGTAACTACGTGAGGGATAGATATGTTAGTTAGCTTGATTGTGATAATCATTTTACAATGTACAATGTACATCAAAACACCACGTCATAAACCCTAAATATATGTACTTCTATTTGTCAAAAAATTATTAATTTCTTTAAAAAAGAGAATGGTTATGACAGAATTGGATGTTCAGTTTACCTGTCTTTCTTTAACTATGATGATTGGATGGCAGTAATAACTTCAATAATAGTTACAGCCCCCCTATGTATAGTACTACATTGAATACACATTGCTTATGCTTATCATACAGGTATTCATCGCAACAGCCTGTGAAGTCTCTGATATCATTTTCCTTGCTTTACAGATAAAGAAACTGAGGCACCTAGAGAAGACAAGTGGCTGCTGAGAAGGTATTTGGGCAGGTTTTGCCAGGGGAACACCTTTCCAGCCAAGGAGAGGCCGTGGCTCGCTTGGGTCTAGGGGGACCTCTGTGCTTATGTAAATGGATGAGTGCTAATTGCTTTGCTAATGGGAAACACACAGGGAGATAGGATCTGCAGCAAAGCGGAAGGCCTTTCAGAAAATTAGAGCTGGGAAAAACCCCAAAGAAATCTGGGAAGATGATAAGGCAATGCCCAAGAACTCACGGCAGCGCTGTGGGAGGGTGGGCTCTGGGGCAGAGGGGAGCTCCTGAAGCATCAGCCAGTCCTGGAGGCCCAAGTCCAAGGGAGGCAGGGCTGTGAGTAGTCATCCAGCTGCCTTGGGCCTAGAGCAGCTTGAAGAGCAGATTCCATCTCCGTGAGCCAGGCCCACTTGCTGGGCAGCCTCGCCTAGAATTCCTGGACAATTCCTCTTTGCTTTGCCCTATGCTGGGTTCTGGTATCACGCAGCCACATCTAAACCCTGTGTCCCAGGAGAAGAGTTCAGCCAGAGTGAGTACCTCAGATCTAGAGCCAGATGATCTGGGTTCAAAATCTCATTTCCGTCACTTATTAGCTGTGTGATGTTGGGCAAGTTACTCAACCTCTCTGTGCTGCAGTTTTCTTGTCTGTAAACTGGAGATGTTATATGATAGCAATGATGCTGTAGTGATGATTAAGTTAATTAATCCATGTAGGTTGCTTAGAAGAGTAGCTGAGACATAACAAGAACTGGATACATGATAGATATTGGTGTTATTATTTTAAGAAGATTGTACAATTTGACCAAGCCCTTCTCTTGCTTAAATCTTTTCTGTAGCATCCTGTTGCCCTCAGGCTCAAATGCATCCTCAGTACTGTGGTTTACATATGGCCCTGCTCATGCTCCAGCTTCATTCCTCTCTGACCACTACCTTTCAGCCACTCCCAGTGATCTGTGCTTTCCTGAGTGTCCCACTTTCTTTCCTCTGGGCCTTTGCATATGATGTTCCCTTGGCTTGGAATTCCTTCTTTCAAAGGGTACCCCTTGCCATGTGTTTGGCTATTCCTGAGGGAGCTTTATTTCTGAAGCCCATCAGATATTGATGCCTTCATCTGGTCTTCCGTGGCCTCATATGTCCCACTATTTCAGGATGTAGCACTGTGCTGCAGTTGTTCAGGGCCTGTCCCTCTGCTTGGGTCACCTCTCCGAATCTAATGCCCAGAGCAGATCCTGACCCAGACGAGGCTTGATAAATGTTTGCTGAATGACTTTGAGGGGGCAAAAATAAATATACCAAGCTGTCTGTCCTGAGGTCCCATCCAGCTTCTATAGAAGGGACAACAAAAATCTGAGGACATGACAGTTTGACAGGCAGTGGAGGGTGGTGGTGATAAGAACAGGCTCTTGAGGCAAGCAGCACGGGGATTTGCAAGCTGTATGACTTTAGACAAATTGCATAACCTATCTAAGCTTCAGTTTCTTCCCTGGTAAATGGGAAGAATAACAGACACTTGAGCATGAAATGAAAAAATGATGTAAAGCACTTTGCACTACACAAGGCACATATCTGGCATATAGTAAAGGCCACTGGATGCTGACCATCTACTTCCTCATCACTGTGATGCATGCCCAAATCTGCTGACCACATGTGCTGCCTTCCCAGGCACTACCTCTGACCTGGAGGCAGCAGCCATGTGTGGGAACCTGGGTCTAGAGGTTGTCAACCATCTCTCTGGGTACGACCCTCAGCTTCTCAAATCAGACGCCGTGGCTCATGCCCGTAATCCCAGAAATTTGAGAGGCCAAGGTGGGTGGATTGCTTGAGCTCAGGAATTTGAGATCAGCCTGGGCAACATGGTGAAACCCTGTCTCTACAAAAAATACAAAAATTAGCCAGGCGTGGTGTTGTGCGCCTGTGGTCCCAGCTACTCAGGAGGCTGGGGTGAGAAGATGGCTTGAACCTGGGAGGCAGAGGTTGCAGTGAGCCAAGATTGCACCACTGCACTCCAGCTGGTGTGACAGAGCCAGATCCTGTCTCGAAAAAAAGAAACCTCAGCTTCTTGCAGTGTCAGCAAGGAGAAGCCACTTGGAAATTCCGAGACAAGCCTAGGTGGGTGATTGGTATCCTCCATCCACCTGTCCGCCCTGCAGGACCCAACTATTTCCAGGGATCGCTTCTGGGGTTTGGATTCTAAAGCTTGGTCCCATGGTTGTCGAATTTGTATGATTAAAGCCACATTGTGTATGGACAAATGCCAGCATTCATTCATTCATTCACTTATTCATTCAACATTTTTTGAGCATTTGCTAAGTGGCTGGTATTGACGATACCAAGACTAATATAACGCAGTGTGCCTGCCCTCAAATTGCTCACTATCTGGAGAAGCAGAAAGAGATGCAGACAGACAATTAAAGACCAAGTTGGAAGGGATCGTGAAGAGGCCGGGGATGTGGATGTGGTAGCACCAGCAGGGATACTCAACAGCCCCGAGCCCTTTCTCTGTATCAGGTACAATGCTAAGGGGTCTTCATACCTACCTCCAGGGTTCTTGTAAGTTTATATATATATGTATATATACAGTCACTTTATATATATATATATATATGTAAACTATATAGATATAGTATATATATGTACTATAACTTTATATATAAAGTTATTTAGTTCTTACTTACAAGAACCCTGGAGGTAGGTATGAATGTGGTACTTAGCTGAGTTAGTTTCCTATTGCTGTAACAAATTACTGTAAACTCAGCGGCTTTAAACAACCTAAATTTATCATCTTACAGTTTGGAGTTCAGAAGTCCAAAACAAGTTTCACTGGACTAAGGTCAAGGTGTTGGCTGGGCTGTTGCTTCTAGAGGCTCTGAGGAATAATCTATTTTCTTACCTTGTTTAACTTCTAGGGGCCACCTGCATTCCTTGGCTTGTGGCCCCTGCATCTCTCCAATCTCTGCTTCTATCATCACATCTCCTGGTCTCACTGTGACCTTCCTGCCTCCCTCTTATAGGGACCCTTGTGATTACACTGGGCCCACCCTGATAATCCATGATAATCTCTCCATCTGAGATCCTTCATTTAATCCATCTGCAAAGTCCCTTTCACCATGTAAGGTAACATATTCACAGACTCTGAGGATGAGGATGTGGACATCTTGAGGGTGGGGAGCGTTATTCAGCCTCCCACACCGTCTTGCAGATGAGAAAACTAAGACTTACAAAGGTCAAGGAACTTGCCTAAAGTTCTACAGCCAGTAACTGGCAAATCCCGCCCTCTTTCGATTTGAGCCTCCAGCTCTTAACCTCAAACAAGAAGACTGCTGGTGCAGGTGAACCTTGAACTAGGTTTTGAAGAATGAATCAGAGTTAAAAAAAAAGGTGTGTCCAGTGGAGGAATGATGTATGCAAAAGCAAGCTCAGCACTGGGTGTGCTTTGGTACCATAAAATGCTCAGACTCGCTGGGGGTGCAGGGAGGTGAGACACGACAGGTAGGCAGGGTCCGGATGGTGGAAAGCCTCCTAGAGCAGGCTACAATGTTTGCAGTTGAATTGAAAGATGTGAAAAACCGCTGGAGGATTTCACCTGTACGTCCTGGGTAATCCCTTCCCCTTTCTGACCCTCAGTTTCCAGCTCCTCTGCCCTGATCTGCTTTTTCCCTCCCCACTGTCCCTTTGTCCCCTCCCTTCTCACTCCCTTGCTGCCAGGCCTGGTCCCATCCATCCCTAGGCAGGAATGAGGGCTGGGTGTACTGCCCCCTTCCCCCATCCCCAGGACAGCGACGGTTTCCAAATATCTGTCTGTTGAAATAATGTTCTCTGGGCACTGGGCCTCCCTCCCTCCCTCACATTCCTGGGCGAGCCGGCCTGTTTGGCTTGCTCGGACAAATATTGACTTTCTCTGTCCTTCTCACTCTGGGTCTGTTTAAAAGGCATCAATCTTTGCCGGGGTGTGAGCTCCCTCTCCGTAACCTGTGGCCTCTGCGGTCCTATTCGGGCAGGGAGTGGTGGGGAGGGGCTCACAGGCTCTGGGGATACCCGTTTCTTGCTTGGCCGCACTATAGAGGCTTTTGGTGCAATGCTGTTTCTTGTCAGCTGCTTTCCACGCGGTCCTGCGTGGGGCCTAACAGCCCACTTATGGAGCCTGTACCTGAGGGTCAGGTCTATGCACGTGGCATGTGCACTGAGACCTTCATACACATTTCTCTAGACTCCTCAATAAGCAGGCAGGAAACCCTGCTGAGTCTACCCTCAAACAATTATTCATCATCCAACCACTTCTCAGCCTCCGCTGCTACCCTCCAGGTCCCAGACACCATCATCTCCTGGATCTTACTCCTGGATTATTAAGTTAACTTCCTAAATTCTGCCCCACTTCCCTTCAGTCTGTTGTCAATTTTGGAGCCAGAGGGATGGGTGAACGTGTTGGTTAGCCTGGCCTAGACCACCCTGCTCCCCTCCCCTCCTCTTCCTCCTCCTCTCTCCCTTTGGGCCTCAGGGTTTTTCCTCCCATCTGAAAAACTTCCCATGAAACTGTTCTCTCTGCCTGGATCGGTCTTCCCAGGATCTGGTAGATTCCCTCCCTTACCTCTTAGTAAAGTGTTTCTCTGGCCGGGCGTGGTGGCTCACGCCTGTAATCCCAGCACCTTGGGAGGCTGAAGCAGGTGGATCACAAGGTCAGGAGATCAAGACCATCCTGGCTAACATGGTGAAACCCCGTCTCTACTAAAAAAAATACAAAAAAAATAGCCAGGCGTGGTGACGGGCGCCTGTAGTCCCAGCTACTTAGGAGGCTGAGGCAGGAGAATGGCGTGCACCCAGGAGGTGGAGCTTGCAGTGAGCCGAGATCGCGCCACTGCACTCCAGCCTGGGCGACCGAGCAAGACTCCCTCTCAAAAAAAAAAAATTTTTTTTTCTGCCAAAATGTCACCTTTCAGTGAACCTTTCCTGGACAGCATTTTTTGCAGGGAACCCGCCTTGCCTGGTGCCATCACCTGGGTACCCCTCTCCCCTCCTACCTTGTCCTTCTCCTCAGCACTTCCTGCCATCTCACACTGTATCTTTTAATTGTGTGTTTTGTTTACTGTCTGTTTTTCTGGAGGGCAGGGCTTTTTGTCTGCTTCATTCACGGCTGCGTCCACACCTAGAGCAGCAGATGTGTGAGTCCCCATTTTGTGGGTGAGAGTTAGTAGGGGTTATGATGTAACAGCTTGTATTTATTACTCACTTTTTGCATTTCTTCTATTTATCACTCACTTCACAGACTCTAGCTTGCCAGTGCTCACAACAACCAATCCATAAGGTGGGCCTGGCTATGGTCACACTTACATGGGCAAAGAAAACCAAGGCAGTGATGATGGTGTAGGGATTGGTCCTGGCTGGACTGCCACCCAAAGTCCCTCTTCCTGCCTCGCCAGCTGCACCCAAACTGGGTGCGCGTGTGCCGCAAAAATGCCCGGATAGGGGTGAGCTGGTGTCCAAGCCTTCGAACCTTCACTGCCCCTCACCTCTTGGCCTCTCCACCTGTCGTCAGGACTCGCTGATGCATGAGCGCAGACTCATCTTGGCCGATCTCGCCCCAGAGCATTTGGCCGGGCCTCTTCTCTTGCAGCTTCTCCTTGCTTCAAGTCTCTCTCTCTCTGCCTCTATCTCTATTTCATTGCTCTCTGTCTGCTTCTGTCTCTCTATCTCACTCTGTCTCTTTCTCTCTCTCTGTCTCGGGATCATCCCACCCACACTGCTGCCCTATGCATTGCCCTAAGACCTCCTCTCCACCCTCTTTTGCCCTTTGCTCCATGGGACCAGAGTTTATCTTCCTCCTGGATTTGAAAGTGCTGTGTGATCTGGCTTCAGGAGACTCCCCATCCCCATCCTTCTCTCTCAAAGCAGGCTGGCTCCACTGTTTCCCCCATCCACCCTATAGTCATTCCTACCTCTGCCTTTGGGATGCCATCTCCTATTTTCTCAATCTAGCTAAATAACCCTCCCCTACCTTTCATGTTGAACAAATTAGACGAACAGAACAATAAGAATCATACAACAAATACTCCTATGCACTTTATCTAGATCCACCAGTCATTAACATATTTCCTCTCTCTCTTCTTTCCTTCCCTGCATCCCTCCTGCCTCCTCACCTCTCTCTCTTCATTTGTGAGTAACAGACCTCACCCCTCAAATTTCAGCATGCATCTCTTTAAAAAAGGACACTCTCCTCTATAACCACAATATAATTGTTGCCCTAAAATTTCAACTTTGATGCTATATACTATTATATAACACATGGCCTATTTCCAAGTTTTCCCAATTTTGTAAATCATGTCCTCTAGAACATTTTGTTTTAGTTGTCATGTCTCTTTAGCCGCCATTAATCTCGAACAATTTCCCAGCCTCTTTTTGGGGTCATCTTTCGTGATACGGACATTTTTGAAGAGTCTAGATTGGTTATTTAGCAAAATGTCCCTTGATTTAGACTTTTTGAGTGTTTCTTCATGACTAGTTTCAGGTTAAGCATTTTTGGCAACACTCTCCTCCCTGTCTCCAGCCTCTCTCTCCCTGGGATGATCCCACCCACAGGCTGCCCCATGCTTCGCCCATGCATCTCACCAAATCCTTCCGGGGCTTCTCCACCGAGGCCCAGACCCGCCTGCTGGGTTGGCGAGAAGTCCTGCTCTGGCGCCCAGGGACTGGAATGGGAGGAGCTGGGGAGGCTGCCCTGTCCTGCTCACTGGGAAGACAAGAGGGGGTCCTTCATCTGGAGAGACTCTGGAGGCAATGGTTTGCTCTTCAGATGGTTTTTGGCAGCAGAAACTTCTGTTCAGACACATCTTACATGGAAAAGACTGGCCCTGCTCTTATTGAAGGATGTGTGTGCGGATGCATAGGTGTGTTCATGTTTGTGTTCACCTGCAAGTTTGTTCTTGAGCTTGAGTTCTGAAACTCTGGGTTCTCAAGTTCCCTCTCTGTTCCATCATGTCCCTTGGGTATTTTCATAGAACTCTTGGGCGGGGCGCGGTGGCTCACGCCTGTAATCTCAGCACTTTGGGAGGCTGAGGCAGGTGGATCATGAGGTCAGGACTTCAAGACCAGCCTGACTAACATGGTGAAACCCCGTCTCTACTAAAAATACAAAAATTAGCTGGGTGTGGTGGTGCATGCCTATAATCCCAGCTACTCAGAAGCCTGAGGCAGGAGAATCGCTTGAACCCGGGAGGTGGAGATTGCAGTGAGCCGAGATCGAGCCACTGCACTCCAGCCTGGGCGACAGAGCAAGAAGAAAAAAAGAACTCTTAGGGCCCCACTGATCCAAAGAAGCCGAACCCTACCAATATCCACGGGACTTACTGCATGCTGGCCTGGTGCTAGGCCTGGGAAGGGATTGAGGGTGGGTAGTGCAGTGGCAAAGCACACTGGTTTTGTAATCAGATAGATCTTACCCTGTTTCTTTCTGCTGTATAGTTCTGGGTAAGTACTTCACCTCTCTAAGCCTCAGTTTTGTAATCTGTAAAATAGGGATAATAATAGTATCTACTTCTTTTGAAGTAGAAATGTGAAGATGAAATGTAATAACGCACTTGAAGGCCTGGCACATAATGGACAGATGCCTCCATGTGGAGTGAGGAGAGGCGGGAGGGGCTTCCAAAGGATGGGATGCTGGACTGCCCCCAGGTGGAGGCTCAGGAGCAAATTGTCGGAACAGTTGTTTCTGACACACAGAGGCTTGTTAGTTTCCATCCAAGCCTGTCATTCTGCGGTAGGTAATCAAGTGGGGCTTTGATGGCGGATGTAGTGGATTAGGGCTGGGAGGAGTTTCCAGGCCCAGCCCTTGGCAGTGGCTTGGGGGAGGAGAGACTTTCAGAGCCCCATGTGGGAGCACGAAGCCAAGGAGCCCTAATTCACACCAGTCTCTGCCTTGGTGCTTACCTCACTCTGTGCTTGGAGGCCACAGGAGCTTGTCCAGATGTGGGAGAGGAATTGGTCCCATAACTCGGTCGCTGGGGGTTTGAGTTCTAGTCTTTGATCAACCAGTGACTGTGTGTGTGAACCACAGTGCCACTCCCTGCTTCCCAGCCTACTTTCTCATCTGTAAATTGTATGTGTGATTGTGTTGAGATTCATTTATTCATTTATCAATATTAGTTGAGCACCTACTATGTACTAGATTCTGGGAAATAGTGATGAACTATGGAGACAAGGTCCCAACCCTTGTAGAACTTACATTCCAATGGGAGAGTTACACAATTAGTAATCAGAACTGTGAAGAATGCTGCAAAGGAGAAGTGCAGAATGCTCTGAGATTGACTGGTGATGGTAGGGGGCTTGTCAGGGAAGGCATTCTTGAGAATGTGACACCTGAGCGAGGCCTGAAGGGCATGTGGGAGTTGGTTATGCCAAGGGAAGGAAGGGATGTATATGGAAGGGCAGGAGAGAGATCTAGGCAGAGGAAATGTATGTATAAAGGTCCTGGGGCAGAGAAAGTCCAAATGATTTATAAGGATCTGCCATGTGAAGGTCCTTGACATACCCTCCCCGTCTCATTTGACTCACGGTAAGTGCCTCTCACAGCAGGTGGGAAGCTCAGACTCAGCCTTCATTTCTTCTGTTCTCTGTGGCCCCAGAGAGTGGGAGGAACAGAGAGGAAGCTGCAGAGGGAAGTTCTATTCCCTTCTAAAGCCCCATCAGTATATTCCTTGTATTTTGGGTCCTCTCTCCCATTCCCCTACTCTCATAATGGCACATGTATTGCCATAGTTGGGTTTTTCTTATTTATTCTCCTCTCCTGCTGGCTCTTGCTCCCTTCTTCTTAGCAATGTTGGGAAAAATTCAGTTTAAAAAATTGTTCAAAAAGACTTTTTTTGTGTGCGTAACCTGTGTCAAACTACCTTATTTCAGTGTAGGTGACCCCCCACCCAACCCCTTGGAAAGCAAAAAGGAAGTGTGTGTGTATATGGAGGCTGTCTTCCATGAAGTCATGGTCTCCATAAGGCCCCAAGGAAATCCTACTTAGTTCTGAGAGTTGATAGGGAGACATGGAAAAGGCTGGGGTGGGTGAGGGCAGTGACAAAAAGGGGTGGTGGCGGTTACAATCAGAAGGCTGCAGGTTGGAGAACCTAGCCCTCAGCCCTGCTCTGGCTTTGCGGGTAGCATGCAGATGGCAGGAGAAAAGGCTTTGGAGAGGCCCTCCTGACCTTAAGTCCTCCTTGGCCAGTCCTGGCTGTGATTTCCCTCAGGGCTCATCTGGAAGGGGAGTAGGGAATTGTCTTAAGCTGGCTGGTTACTGTACACTGGAGTTGGACACTGAGAGCAAACTACTCTAGTAGGCCCCTAATGGCACCCGAGGGACTGGGGGCTGTTGACCGAAGCCTCACTATGCTGTTCCACATGACCAAGAAGGCTGAGGATGGCCCATGCAGCTGAGTGGCCCTACAGTGCCAGGTTGGAAGCAGACAACTGCCAGGGATGGATCTCATCCAGGAGGCTGAAGGGGAGAGAGGAAGCTGCGGGGTGTCTAAGTCCAGGAAGAGGGAGGATCCCGGGAGGAGGTAGTCCACGAATCTGGGTTTGAGGACCTCCAGGGGACTTGTCTGAAATGGATGTATGAAAAAATTGTCAGACTGATCTGAGGCTAAGGAGCAGGAAGACTTAGGCTCCACCAGCCTGGCGGGAAGGCAGATGGTTCTCCAAAGACTGTGGCCAGTTCCAGAGTACACTGTGTGGAGAGAACGGTGACTCTTCCTCCAAGCTGCTTGAGTCTGTGCCATATGGGTGGCTGCATTATTTCAGGTCCTTATAGTTCAGGCAGCCTAGCTCAGCACAGATTCATTCAACTCAATAGATCAGCTCCACTCAGCCTGGCTACATGCACCTTCTCGCATCTGACCTCTACCCAGCTCTACTCAAGGAAACTTGACCCAATATGACCCAACTCGACACAGATCAGAAACTCTGCACAAACTCTCTCCCTTCAACCCAATTCCACGAAGCCCTGTTTAACTCAACCTTACTCTGGACAATCCATCCTAACCCACGAAACTCAATCCAATTGACTCAATCTCCCCCACATCTATTCAACTCATTCAGAAGAAAACACTTTTTACAGCACACAGGACATTTTCAACTCAACTCACCCTAAATTAAATCAATATAACCCAAGCAATTTCAGCCCAACAGAACTCAACTACCTTAGCTCAGTTTATCCCAGTTTTATCTAGCCTGGTCCAAGTCATCTGGGCCAAGACTAGTCCTGTACTGCCCTGTTGATTCCAGCCCAGTTCAAAACAACCCAGTCCAACTCGAATCAGCCCAGTTTGACTCAGTTTGGCTAAACTAAAATTTTCTGGACTTGATTTAATTTAGCTTAACCCTTCAGTAACTCTCCCTAGAATATGAAATCTGTGAGGGCCAAGAGTTTTGTTTTAGTCACCTGTGTACCCCAAATGTATCAAATGGGGCCTGATACATAGTAGAAACTCAATAAATGTTTCTTAATGGAATTGTTGAATGAACCCTTCCTGACCCAACGTAACCCAACTCTACTTAACTCAACTTATAGATCTGAATTTGACTGAATTCTACAGTTTCTTACATCAACCATCCAACTTGTAAAAATGTCATGCATTTATTCAACTCTGTGCCAGGAATTCTGGTGCTGGGGTATTCCAGTAAAAAGTTGACAAAATCTGTACTGTCCTTGAGCTTACATAAGAGGGAGAGACAGAAATAAAATAAAAATAAACCAATATACGTGTGTGTGTGTGTGTGTGTGCTATAATGTTACATGGTGATAACTGCAGTGAAGACAAATCCAGCTGGATAAAGGGGAAGAGAACAATGAGGGGGGTGAAGTAGTGGTGCTCGTGGCTATTAAGAAATATGGTGGTGGCCTGGTGTGGTGGTGAATACCTGTAATCCTAACACTTTGGGAGGCCAAGATGGAAGGATCATTTGAGCCCAGGAGTTTGAGACCAGCCTGGGCAACATAGTGAGACCCCATCTCTACAAAAAAACAAAGAAAATTAGCTGGGTGTGGTGGCAAGTGCCTGTAGTCCCAGCTACTTGGGAGGCTGAAGTGGGAGGATTGCTTGAGCCCCCGAGGTAGAGGTTGCAGTGAGGTGAGATTGTGCTATTGCACTCTAGTAATAGAAAATCTCTCTGAGTAGGCCAGGCATGGTGGCTTATGCCTGTAATCTCAGTACTTTGGGAGGCTGAGGCAGAAGGATCAATTGAGGCCAGGCTGGGCAACATAGCAAGACCTCATCTCTACAAAATATACAAAAATTAGCCAGGCATTGTGGCATGTGGCTGTAGTCCTAGCTATTCAGGAGGCTGAGATGGGAGAATTGCTTGAGCCCAGGAGTTCGAGGTTGCAGTGAACTATGCTTGTACCACTGCACTCCAATCTGGGCAACAGAGCAAGACCCGTCTTATCCCCCAAAATAAACAAAACAAAACAAAAAAACAAGTCTCCCTGAGGAGATGATGTTTCGGCAGAGACCTGAACAAACTGGAGGAGCCAGCCCTTGGTTATCAGGAGCAAGTGCTTTCCAGGAACAGGATGCAGTAAGTGCAAAGGCCCTGAGGCATGACACAGATATGTTCAAGGCCAGTGTGGCAAGAACAGTGTGAGAACCAAAAGACTTATTTACAGGTGGTCTCTCCTACTGTTGTGTTAGCTTTGAGAGGGTTGGGACTGTCTAGTACACACCTGTATTCCTTGCATCTAGCACATGCTGACGTAGAGTAGGCACTTAAAAACTGTTTTTTGAATGAAGGGGTGGATTCAGCTGAGCATCATGCAAAGTAATTAAACCTAATTAGGTTAATTAAACTCAACACATTTGAATTCAGCTCAACTCTGACAAGACTTTTTTGGATCTTGCAGCCTCTGGAAAAAAAGACTGCAATCCTACACTCTGAAGAGTACAAGGTTTTCTTAACTTTCCTTAGCCTCAGTGAGCTTGTCTATAAAATGGGAATAGTAACACCTGCTTTGCCTCTTTTGTGGGTGTTGTGGGGATCGAATTAGACTGTGAGTGTGAAAGCGTTGTGTATACAATCAAGTTCTGGGGCGACCTTCTTGTCTTTGGTGCTGTGTGAATGAGGAGGAGGGAGGGCAGACTGTGTGACTGCCACGGTCACTTCTGTTTATGACATTCCAAAAATCTGTGATTCTATGAGAATGTCTAAGACCCGGGCCTGCGAATGCTCTTAAACCTTTCCAGGGATGATCAGTGGATCTAAGACAAAGTCTAAAGACCTCATTGTGGCACACAAGGTCCTTATGGGTCTAGCCTCCCCATCCACTGCAGCCTCCTCTCTCCCCACTTGCTCCCTGGATCTCTGTGCCCAGCTCTGGCTGGACTGCCTGTAGTCTTGTGTTCCCTCCTACCTACTACCTTATTTCCTTCTCTGTTACCTCTGGGTCTCTGCACCTTTGGTTTTCTCTGTCTAGACTCCAATTCCTTCCTGCTTTTTCTTTTCCTTTTTAAAATCTCAAGTAGGCGCCACAGGTTTACTTAATTGCCCTCTTTCTTATGACAAGCCATTATTATCCTCATCTTTTCTGCAAGGCCCAGTCTTGCTTTGTTGTATTCTATGATTTCCCTATCCCTTCATTTCCCATCCCCCCTTCTCTTTCCCTCTTCCTTACAGGCCCCACTCTAAAATATTTGGTGTATGACCTTGGAAATGCATGTTTCTTTGAAAAATATATGGTGTTCTTTCCTTTATGTATGTTTTTCATTTACATAAATGGTATTTTCCTTTAAAGACCTTCTGTTTCTTATTTTTTCCCACTTTACACATGTTTTTAAGATCAGTCCATATCATCATATGTCCCTCTGGAGTCTGGTTCATCACCTCTAACTGCATGTGTGCTGTGGGCATCCATTGCATTTTCCTCACCCACTCCCTGGTGCCTCCCAACTCCACACCACAAACAGTATCCGAATGAACATTCTTGTATCTTTCCCCTCAGGGATCAGGGCATGAGTGTCTTTGTTGTGAGTGCCCACAGAGGGCTCATAGACGTACCTGGATTTAACTTCCCTTAGTCCTGCCTGACTCTACCCCAGCAGTGCACAAGGGTTCATGTTTCCCTAAGTCTCTGCCAGCATTTGGTATTATTCAACTCTTACGTTTATAGTCTGATGGGTGTAAAATGGTATCTCATTGTTTTAATTTGCATATCTGGTTACCAGGGAGGTTGAGTGTCACTTATATGCTTGTTTGCCTTTTTGGCTTCCTCTGTCCCTTTTTATGTGAGTTCAGGCCTGCTGGTCCTACAGGTCTTAGCACAGGTGCACCTCCCCTGGGAAGCCTTCCTTGAATGCCCTTTCTTGACTGTGTGTCCTGCTTCCTCTCTGTTCTGCTGACCCCCTGCACTCCCCATTGTGATAGAACACATCCTATCATGTTATAAAAATTGTCTGTCTTCCCCTCTAGACTATGAGTTTCTGCGAGGTGAGGTTGCTGCCGGGTGTAGTTCCTCTCCGTGTCTCTGGAGTATGGGACAGGGCCTGGCCCAGTGAAAGTGGCCAGGGAATGTTTGAGGAGTGACTGACTGAGCATGAATGTGAGGTGAGATAAATTAGGATAGATGATGACTCAGAATGAATGTTGTGATTTTGAAGGGCTGAGGGGTCATGCTGGCATGGGGCAGGGTGAGCCAGGCAGAGGGCTGAGAGATTTATGACTGGAGAGAGCAAGGAAGAAAGCAGAGCATGAGACAGGAAAGCTAGATTCAGAGTCTATGGCTGAGCCACAGGCTTGAGCGAGACCTAGAGAGAGAGATTCCCCCCAGTGTTGGGGCTTTTGTCTGCTATCTCTCATTGGAGGGGCCAACCGTGAGGTGCCCAGCCTCGGGTGGGTGTGTAGATGTAACTCAGAGTGGAAAGAAGTGTGGCTGCCACTGACACTCTGTGTTAGTGTTTTGATCACCAGTCCTGAGCGGTTGCCAATCTCTACTACCTCATTTAATCACGATTCTCGCTTCCTCTTGCCCCCTGCCTTAAACCCGAGTCCAAGATACATCTCCCTAACTCACTCGTAGCCTTTATCTTGGAGCCAAAAGCTGATGGGGCTGCTGGCATGGCCTTGAGCTTCAGACCAGTCTAGCATCAAAAGCCCTTGCAGCTGCATCTGCGGTTGCCTCAGCTGGAGGATTCTCTCCCTGGCAGCCCACTACCCCAGCCTGTGGCTGAGGTCATTCTCCACCAGAGTCGGCTCCTTTCTCTTCAGCTCCCTTCTTTTCCTTCTACGTGGTTTGGCAGAGGCTGAAAGGCAGAAGATTATAGGCATGCAGTACAACCCCACAAGCCAGCGTGAAACCCCAGGGTTGTCTTTTTCCACCCTCTGCCTCTACTTAGTTTTTCCTTTCTCTGAGGAAAGGGTTCCCAACATCTCCTTCTTCCCCAGGATCAATCATTTGGCAGGGTGTTGTGGGAAAGAAATTTGCATCCAATCATGCCCACGGCAACCATCCTAAGCAGGGCTTGTGTTTCTGTCCTCAAGCCCAGACGCCATTCTGTTTAAAAGGCTTGGGGTTTACAAAGCTAAGTGGACTAGAACATAACTTTTAATAGCACATTTGAACAGAATTTAATGAGGTTTTAAAACAGAACTATAAAGTGGTTTTTCTGCAAGGACTATTATTAATCATAAGAATAATCATAGCAATCTGTCTCATCTGCCCAGCATGTTCCAGTATTTAAAATATTTTCATATTGGTCATCTCATCTGACACTCATAACTCTCCTGGGAGGTCAAGAGGGCTGGTGTTACCATCTTCATTGTTTAGAACTGTGTTTCTCAAGTGTTCATGGGCGTATCAATCACCTGGGGATCTTGTTAGGCTACAGATCCTGATTCAGTGGGTCTGGGGTTGACCTGAAATTCTGCATTTCTAAGGAGATCCCAGATGAAGCTGATGTTGTAGATCCATGGATGACACTTAACAAGAATGAGTAGCTCAGAATACTCAAGCTCAGAAAGGTTAAGTGACATCTAAGTATTCACAGAAAAATGGTGTTGGTGCCGGAATTTCTTCCTTTTTTTTCTTTCCCTTTTTTTCTCTCTTATCTTTTTTCCTTTGACAAATACCAACCAAGTGCTTACTATGTGCTAGATGTGGTTCTAGGTAGAGGAATTAATGATATTAAAAATAATTAACAACAGGGTTAGGTACAAGTGCTAGCTATGGCATTAACTGGGGCATTAACAGTTTAGAGATGGATGGGGGATGGTCTAGAGGTCTCAGGGAGAGGGTAGGTGGCCAGGCAGTTGGGAAATATCCAGTGGGGTCTCAGTAGCAAAGCCTCTCAATATTCTGTACCATTTATGTAATATCCATGGGCACATGGGGTGTGGAGAAGGATGGAGCAGAGCTCCTGGCCTTGACCAGTTCACAGTGCAGTGGGAGAAACAGATGTGGACGGAAGAGGCTGGCGGAGCATTCTGGTAGTGTTTGTGAACTCCGTAAGAGCCAGCAATTGCATTCATCTGTCTCCTTTGCTGCTGTATCTCCAGTGCTTGGGCAGTGCCTGGTGCATGGTGGACACTCCATATATATTTTTTTAAGGAATGAATGACTGAACAGGGCACAAGGGGCCCAAAAAAGAGAGTCATTGGCAGGTCAGTACTGTCTGGGATGCAATGAGGCAGGGTGGGGAGGAGCTGGCAAGGAAGGCTTCCCAAGCGAGATGATGCTGGAGGCGAGTCTTAAAGATCAGTAGGTGTTTGCCAGGCAGATGACCAGGGGAGTGGGCAGGTCTGAAGCAGGGGTCCTGCTTTATCCCACAGCTGCCTTAGTACAGGGAGTCCGCAATTCTCTCATGTATTTAGAATGCTGGGCCACTCCTCTCATGCTCTGCTCTTCTCTAAGGTGCTTGGGGCCATTTGGATGTGGCATCTGGGTTCTTCCAGCTCCCTAAGAAGTCTTCCCTTCAGGGAAAGAAGGGGCCTCTCCAGAGGATGACGCAGGCCTGCTTGCGCACACTATGTTCAGAGTGGGCTCAGGCCCAGGAAGGGACCTCTCCAGTGTTGAATGTGAGGGCCTCAGAAATGAATCAGACAGAGCCTCCAGGAACTCCTTGTCAAGCCCTCCCAGATTTAGCCTTACAGGCCAATTGACTCTCCTGGCTGACAGTGCTAGCCACCTGACTCCCCCATCCCCATCCCCACACTCTGACCCTACAGTCTCTGCCCCCAGCTACTACTGCCTTCTCTTTCTTTCGGTTCCTACTTCAGTAGTTTGCTATGGCTTTTGAATTCCCATCTTACAGATGTGGAGACATAGGCTTTGAGAGAGGCAGTGTTTTGACAAAGGACATGGAGAGAACTAGAACTGAAACCCTGGACTCTGATTCTGGGTCCAGTGACCTGAGACACCAGGCATACTTTCACTCAATCAACTGATAAACAAATATTTATTGACTGTCTACTGTGTGCCAGGATCTATTCTAGACTTTGGGGATCCAGCAGTGAGCAACAGAGCCAGAATCTCTGTCCTTGTAGCGCTTTCTCTTTAGTTGAGGGTTGGGGGTTGGGGGAGATGAACAATTAAAAATAAAAAGTAAAATATAGGATGGCAGACTATGAAGACATTATGGAGGAAAATAAAGCTGGGAAGGGGGTAGGAAGCACTGAGGGGTTGTGCTTGTAATTTTAGGGACTGCCTCCTTGGGAAGATGACTTTTGGATAAAGACTTGAAGCAGATGATGGAGCAAGCTTTACAGATATCTGGAGGAAGAATGTTCCAGGCAGAAAAAAAGAGCAAGTTCAAAAATCTAAGGTGGGAAATACAGAAGCCACCACATCTCCCAAGGGCTATGGCACTGCTTTTAATGCGATTTTGGTCATCAAAGCCACACAGGGACAAGATTCTTTTCTCATCTGTTCTCTGAATCTCCCACAGAGCACCCAGTGTGTGGCTTTGCTAAGCCAGGACACTGGGAGTCCCTGCAGCTGCTGGAGTGGGTGGTGACAGCCAGAGAGGCCTGTGAGAGCCCACAGTGCTGGGATGCCCACTCTCCCATGGCCTCTCTGGGCCAGTGCCCAGCCTGCTGTCTGCAGCCCTGGGACATGTCTCTCGAGCCGCATAGTATTGAAAGGTTGATCTCCCCATTAGAAGGGATTTGTCAGCACGAGCTGGGGCTTAGCAGCCTAAGCCGTGGGTCTGAAGGCTCAGACAGGTTCAGGGCCCAGAGGAGCTGACTCAGGCCTGACTCCCCCGGGAATCAGGGAAAGGCCACCAGCTGAGACCGCCGGGGGTCAGAGTCAGGATGAATTGCTCGATGTCCCCAGGGGCGCTGCCAAAGCCACTGTCGTTCCCACCATTCTTCCTGGGGTCTAGGAGCAAGCTCCAGTACCCTAGCCTGACATGCAAAGCTGGGCAAAGCCCCATGGCTCATCTGGGTGGCAGCACAGCTCACTCTGCATGCTCTCTCTGGGACATTTCCTCTTTTCCTGTGGTGTTGGATACCATCTGTACACCAGCAGTCCCCAAACTTCCTCCAGACCGCCCTCCTGAATCCACCTGACAGTTTACCTGATGTCTCCACCGGGATGACCCATAATCCTCTCCAACTGAATGCATCCAAAATGGGACTCCCATCCTCTCCACAAAGCCACCTGAGTCAGCCAAACATAGCTAACTTTCACCATTTCACTCTTCCTCGTGTGTCAACTCACTACAGTACTTTCAGCAGCCTTGAGGGTAAGGACCTGCTCCGCCCATTTACAGATGAGGAAACTGAGGAAGGGGAAATTACATCACATAACACTTGCACTGTCCTGGCTCACTGAGTCAGTAAACTTGGTATCTGCCTGAAACACTGCACCTCCGTCCTTCCTCCTTGCCATGATTCCATCCTGGCTGCTGTCACTGTTCCTTCAAATGACTCTGACAGTTGCCTAGTAGGTCTCCACTTTTGTTCCCTCTAGCACATTCTCTCCCAGAGCAAATCAAGTGATTGTTAAAAAAAAGTACAGAGCTGATTTTGTCACTTCTCTTGGTTCTTAGGCTAAAACCCAAACTCCTCAACATGCCCTGCCAGGCCCTGTGCAGCATGGCTCCTGGGTCTGCCTTCCTGGCTTGTCTTCTGTGTCCTCTGTGTCCCTGGTCCTGTGTCACTCAGCACACGCCAACCCCACTGTCTTTCTTTTGGTTCCTCAACTGTGACAAGCTCTTCCCAACCTCAGGGCCCTGTTATGCGCTGCATCTTCTGCTTGGGATACTCCTCCATTGCCTAGTTTATCATCATTCTTCAGGTTTCAGTTTAAATGCCACTTCCTCAGGGGAGACTTCTTTGACTTCTTTTTGGGTGTCACCCTCTCTCATGGCTCTCCTATTGCTCCCGAACTTAATGTTGACAAAAAATAGCCAAACTGCAATTAATGAGTTCTTTGCCCCTTACTTGTTAGACCCATAGCTTCCCTGCTGGGTCATAAGGCCCATGAGGGTGAAGACTAAGTCTGTGTGGCCCAGAGCTGTATCCCTAGCACAGCATCTGATACATAGTGGGTGCCCCGTAAGGGCTGGTGATTGAGCAAATCACCTTCTCAGCCTTTCTTTTCATCTGGTCCCTATTGTTCTTCTAAACTGCTTTCCTTATTTCCCTTGACACAGCTATGCTCATTCCAGCCTCCTTGCCTTTGCTTGTGCTGTTCCTACTGCCTGATGTCCTGCCACCTCTCTCCACTCACCCACAACCTACCAGTCCTTCAAGACGACTCTATGGCCTCTACTCCTCCAGGAGGACTTCCCTCTGCACACTAACAGGTTAAGTGTCTCTCATTCTTCTTGCTGTCCTGTGCTATTTCTCCTCCAATATGGCCCCTGCAAGAATCCTTGACCTAAGCTCCATGCAGGCAGGGACCAAGCCTTCTTTTCAGTGCCCTCCCCAAAAGGGGTGAGCTCTGAGCTTGGGCACAAGAAGCAGCAAGTAAAGATGGTAGTCTGCTGTTTCCATTTCTCCTGGTCTTTTAGGTTCCACTGGAAGGTGAACCTCTCCCTGCCTCACCTCCTCAACTTAGACCACCTGAGTGCACTTCTCATGCACTAGATTCCATGAACAAGCCTGACTGTGAGAAAGCAGAGGCAGTGGAAAAGCAAGGGTTTTGGAGTCACATAAATCTATACTAAACTCCTATTTCTATGAGGTTCAACCATAATGAAGTTGCCATTTCCATTAGGTTGAACTATATGAAGTAGTCCAAAGATGATTGAATATCAAGTTTCATGTGGCTCAATTTAATACGTAATCTCAGGCAGTTGGTCTGATGTCTTTTAGACTTAGTTTCTTCATCTGTGAAATGGGAGGATTAGAGCCTCATTTACGGAGTTGCGGAGAGGAGAAAATAAAGCTGTGTATCATTATGGGTCAAAGTTTGAGTTCTGGAGGCAAGGCCCAAGTTTGAACTGTGGATCCCCCATCTTATTGGGGTTCCTAATTGCAAACAAGAGAGTCCATTATGGCTAGTTTAAGCAGAGCAGGGATTTATTACAGGATGTTGGGCAGCTTACAGAAATCCCTGGAGGGTCCTGGGAAAAAGGCCTGACCAAACCATGAGGACATTTTTAGTGAAAACACCACTGCCTGGTCACTCAGTCCCTATAGCATTTAGGGCTGGATACCAGAAGCTCCACCACTGCTGTTCCAAAGAACTGGATGCCTTTGCAACTGACCTGGTCATAAGCTCATTTTCCCCACCTGGCTGCCTCCTTCTTCTGAATCTAGGTTTCACCCAGGTGTGTCTGATTCATGGCACCTGGGTCATATGTCTGATCCTGAGCCACAAAGAGGTCTGGGGATGAGAATTTTCTGGCTTCTACCCGGAGAATGTTGGACTCAGAATGGAGAAAGGAAGGGCGTTGAATGGCGACAGCTATGTGCTATTTCTTTTTACTAGCTGTGTAATCATGGGTAAGTAACTTATCCTTTCTGAGCCTCAGTTTTCTAATAGGTAGTATCTATTTCACAGGATTTTGAGGATTAAATGCATGGATTTGTGAAAACGCCTTTAGAAGAGAGCCTGGCATATAGCAAACTCTCAATAGATGCTAACTCTATTTTTATATTATTATTTAATATGGATTTGAGACCTCTTGGCACAAAGCCTAGCACGGAGAAGATGCTCTTTAAGTGTTTGTTGAATGAAAACCCTTGGCTGAGATATTAGTGTTCAGAATTCCTCTAGCTGGCCGAGAGCACCACAGACAGCTAGAACCAGTGGTGTGCTGGACCAGTGCGAGCCCATTGGTAACTTTTCAGAAATTTCACGAGCTAGTTAGTATCATATTGGTAGCTTGAAATCTGCCACTCTGGGGGGAATTTACACGAGGAAAATTGGCAAACACTATAAATTGGGGGCTCTCCTCTCCCTACAAATGGCAACTTTATCTGGTTAAACCTTTACCTGCACATCACAGGCTGATACAGGGTATGAAGTATATAAAGTGCCTAGCACCATGCCATCTCTTTTGGGCCCTTCAAATATGGTCCTTCTCTCTAGTTAGCAAATTCTTAGGATCAACTTTATTTTCCAGGTGTCAGGGAAAATAGATGAACCCCTGGATTCATGGATTTTTCATGGTTTCCTTGGTGGATACCTCTTTTGTATTGATGAATTTCCACCAGACAGGGAGTTCTTTTCAGAACAGTCACCAACACTGGGCGCAAGGTCTAGCTAGCACTCAACAGTCCAGGAGGCATGGGTGGAGTGGCTCCGTGGATGAGATTTCCGCAGCTGGAACCCTTTCCCTTCCCACACTGGTTGGCAACACTCTCTCCTTTCCTGGTGCCTCCTAGAGGGGCATCACCACTCCTGTTTTCCTTTTGCCATGTGGATCATATAAGAAGGGAGTGTGGTGGAGGCTGGGGAGTTGGAGGGGATGCTCGAATGTTGGGGGTTGGGGGGCTGCCTCCTGCATTAGAAACATTCCTCTGATTGCTCTGTGCAGCTCAGCAGGCTGCCTGGCTTAAGACGAAAAGAAGGGAGAGGCAAACACCCTTCATTTTAATTAAAGCCAACTTTACATTGTTATTCCATTTGCCTGTGTTGTTGCACGAGCTTACAATAAAGTTATATGGCGCCCCCAGGGCAGCTTGAGCTGCGTGATAGAATGTGTCTAAGTTCAGCACTCCCCGACTATACTCAGCTTCTCTGCAGGGAGAACCACAGCCAGTCTCGTGTCCTTTCTGGGGCTCCAAGCGATCACTCAGGCTCAGACCTGTGAGGAGCACTTTTATTTATATTTCACGTTTGAAAAACGTTTATTTAGTACTTTCTATGTGCCCAGCAGTGAGCTAGGTGCTGAGTCTACCACTGACACATTGCTGTGCCTCCAGGGTACACACGCTCCAGTCTCCAGGATCTGTCCCTGACCAATCTCCTGAGATGTGGAGCTCCATGTGATCACCCCCAACTCTCTCCTCAAATGCTTATTTTGGTCTTTCTTCTTTTGCTCTGTGGCGGCATCAGCGATTCAGCTAAGCAATCCATTATATTTAGCAATTCTCTAAGTTCTTTCACATCTGACATCTCTGATTCTCACCACACTCCCATCCAGATCCTGCCTGCTCTTCAAGGCTTAGTGCAAATACTGCCTCCTCACTGTAGCCTTTTCTGGCCACACCTTTCTCTAGACCTCTTTGCCGCCTTTTTGTGGATTTCATCACAAATTTTAAAACCGATTTTATTTTATGTTTTAGAAATAGGGTGTCACTCTGTTGCCCCAGGCTGGAGTGCAGTGGTGCACTTATAGTTCACTGCAGTCTCGAACTCCTGGGCTCAAGCAGCCCTCCTGCCTCAGCCTCCTAAAGTGCTAAGATTATAGGTGTGAGCCACTGCGCCTGGCACCCCCTCCTTTTTTTTTTTTTTTTTTTTAATTAAGGTATATTTTACATACAGTGAAATGTAGGGATCTTAAGTGTGGTTTGATGAGCTTTGACAAATGCACACACCTATGTAACCATGACCTCAATCAAGCCAGGACATTTTCATCACCCAGTAAGTGCCCTCATTACCTTCCCCAATCAATTCTACCCTCCAGATGCAAACACTCTTCTGACTTCTAATACTAGAGATTAGTTTTTTTTTTTTTTTTTTTTTAAGACAGAGTCTCACTCTGTCACCCAGGCTGGAGCGCAGTAGCGCAATCTCAGCTCACTGCAACCCCCACCTCTGGGGTTCAAGCGATTCTCCTGCCTCAGCCTCCGCAGTAGCTGGGATTACAGGCACCCACCACAGCTAATTTCTGTATTTTTAGTAGGGATGTGGTTTCACCATGTTGGCCAGGCTGGTCTCAAACTCCTGACCTCAGGTGATCCGCCCACCTTGGCCTCCCAAAGTGCTGAGATTACATGGATGAGCCACCACGTACAGCTGAGATTAGTTTTTGCCTGTCAAATTCTTGTGTCTGGCTTCTTTTGCTTAATGTTTTTGAGCTTCATCCATGTTATTGGTAGATTAGTGCATAGTTCTTTGTGACAACTGAATTGTATCGCATTGAATGGATATACCACATTTTGTTCATTTATTTGGGTTATGCACAGTTTTGGACTATTATGAATAAGGCTGCTATAAACATTTCTTTTTTTTTTTTTTTGAGACGGAGTCTCGCTCTGTCGCCCAGCCTGGAGTGCAGTGGCGCAATCTCGGCTCACTGCAAGCTCCGCCTCCCAGGTTCACGCCATTCTCCTGCCTCAGCCTCTCCGAGTAGCTGGGACTACAGGCGCCCGCCACCACGCCCGGCTAATTTTTTTTGTATTTTTAGTAGAGACGGGGTTTCACCGTGGTCTCGATCTCCTGACCTCGTGATCCGCCTGCCTCGGCCTCCCAAAGTGCTGGGATTACAAGCGTGAGCCACCGTATAAACATTTCTTATACAAGAGAAATGGACATATGTCTTTATTTCTTGGGTAAATACTCGGCAGTGGAATTGCTGGGTTATTGAGTAGATGTATTTTTAACTTTATATAAAATTACCAAAGAGGTTGTATCATTTTACACTCCCAACAGCAATATATGAGCATTTTTTTCTTTCCTTCCTTCCTTCCCTCCCTCCTTTCCTGCTTGCTTGCTTGCTTGCTTCCTTCCTTCCTTCCTTCCTTCCTCCCTCCCTCCCTCCTTTCCTGCTTGCTTGCTTGCTTGCTTCCTTCCTTCCTTCCTTCCTCCCTCCCTCCCTTCCTCCCTCCCTTCCTTCCTTCTTCCCTTCCTTTTTTTTTTTTTTTTGACAGAGTTTCACTCTGCTGTCCAGGCTGTAGTGCAGTGGCACAATCACAGCTCACTGAAGTCTCAAACTCCTGGATTTAGGTGATCCTCTCACCTCAGCCTCCCGAGTAGTTGGAATTACAGGCGTGCATCACCATGCTTGGCTGGTTTAAATTTTTTTTTTTTTTTTGGAGAGATGGGGGTCCCGCCATGTTGCCCAGGTTAGTCTTGAACTCCTGGGCACAAGCGATCCTCCTGCCTTGGCCTCCCAGAGTGTTGAGATTATAGGCATGAGCCACTGCGCCTGGCCTATATGAGCATTTTGATTGCTTCACATCCTTGCCAACATTTGCTGTTGTCAGCCTTTTACCATTTTAGCTATTCTAGTGGGTGTGTAGTTATATCTCTGTCATTTTAACTTGAATTTACAGATGATTAATGACGTTGAGTACTTTTTAATGCACTCACTGGCTATTTGTATATCTTTTGTGAAGTGATTGTTCAAGTGTTTGCCCAGTTTTTATTGGATCATCATTTTATTATGAATTTCTTACATATTCTAAATATAATATGTAATAGAAGGTGGCCATATTGATTTTCTTTTATCTTTTATTTTCTTTTATTACAGTCCAGAGGTCTCTTATTTTTTAACACCTGTTATGCCATACATTCATAGGGAAGAGGTTCCAGCAACTCCGGTTCCTTTTCGTTGGTTCTCACAAAGTGTGCTTCCCTGGGTGGAGCAGGCTGGGGCTTCTGAACCCAGGTACCTTTCTCTTTGGTTTCCTTCTTTTTCTGATCATTTTCCTTCACACATTTCAGGAAGCTATTTTGGCTCTTAGAGTGCTCAATATGCACATTAATTCTCTTGGCAAGAATCTTGCCCAATAAGTTAACTAACTAATGCTGAGTGACATTGTAGACTCTTCCAGTTTTGCCATGGTTAACATTTGTGGGGTATTGCTTTTTGAACAGTGCCCATTTCCTTGATGTCTACAATATTGCCTTTCTTACAGAGTCACATGTATTCAAAGGGACAACTCCATGTTTTCTAAAAGGCCTAGAGAGTATGTATCAGGTGCCTCTCCTCTTTCCCTTTGTAATGTCGTTTTGGTGAATTACTGGAAGATGGAGGTTAAGGCCGAAAGGCTTAATCATATTTTTTGATGAATAAAAGTTTAAAATTTGATCAGGTCCAATTTAATAATTTCTTACCTTATGGTTAGTGATTTTTTTGTGCCCTAAGAAATTTTTGCCTAGTCCAAAATCACAAATATATTCCCCCATGTTTTCTTCTAGAAGTTTTATAGTTTTCACTTTTAAGTTTAGGTCTAGAATCAATTTTGAATGAATTAATTTTTGGTTTGGGGTGAGGTAGTGGGTGAGGTTCAGTTTCCCCCATATAGTTATCTAGTTGTCCTAGTACTAGTTTTTGAAGGGACTTTCTTTTCCCTATTAAATTGACTTGGTCAAAAATCAGTTGATATGTGTGGATCTATTTTGGACTCTGTTCTGTTGACCTATTTGTCTAAGCTTTTGCCAGTTCCAACTTTTTTGATTGTTGTAGCTTTATGGTAGCTCTTGAAATCAAGCAGTCTTAAGTTCCTGATCTTAGGGAAAAAAGAGCTTAATATTTCATTATTGTCATGTTAGTTGTATGTTTTTCACATTAAAAAATCAGATTGAGAAAGTCCTCTTCTAGTTTTAGATTGCTGAGAATTTGGATTATAGAGGGGTATTGAACTTCATCAAATTATGTTTCAGCCCCTATTGAGATAATCATTTGATTTTTCTTCTTCATTGTATTAATTTGGAAAATTGTACAAGCCACCTGTATTCTTGAGATAAGCCCCACTTGGTCATTCTATCTATCTATCTATCTATCTATCTATCTATCTATCTATCTATTGATCTATCTATTTTATATCATATATAAATATATGTAACCAAATTTGATTTGACAGTACTTTTAAAAAGATTTTTGTGTTTATGTTTTTGAGGGATATTGGTGTATAATTTTCTTTCTTATAATAATCAGGCCTGGTTTTGGTTATTAGAATTATACTAATCTCATATAATAAATTGGAAAGTGCCCCCTCCGCCTATATTTTCTGAAAGAGTTTACGTAAGTTTTATATTATTTATTCATTAAATGTTTGAAAGAATTCACTATTGCAAACACTTGGAGTTTTATTTGTGGGAATTAAAAAATTATGAATGCAATTTCTTTAAGGATATATGGCTAATTCAGATTTTCTATTTCTTCTTGTGTCAGTATTGGCAATTTGTGTCTTTCAAAAAATGTGTTAATTTCACCTAAGTTGTTGAATTAACTAGCATAAAATTGTTCATAATATTCTACCATTTTAATGTCTGTAGTGATATCTTTTCTTTTATTTCTGATGTTGGCAATTTGTGTCTTCTCTTTTTTTTTCCTTGATCAGTCTAGCTAGAGGCATATCAATTTTATTAATCTCATCAGAGAATCAGTTTTGGTTTAACTGGTTTTCTTTATTATTTATTTTCTATTTCAGTGAGTTTTACTTGTCAACATTCGTTTCTCCTTTACACCTCTTTTTCTATATTCTTAAAATGGCAACTTAGATCATGGATTTTAAATTATTCTTATCTTTTAATATGAACATTTAAAGTTTAAAAATTTCCTACACAAATAACTTCAGCTACATTCCACAAATTTTTGTTTTTTTTTTTTTCATTATAATTCAATGCTTATGTCCTTACTCCATTCATGTCTGTGGTCAACCATCAGTTTCTTAGAGTCTTTCCCTTATCAATTCATATAGAATAGCCCCTTTACCCTTACCAGCCTTACTTTACTCTGTCTTATTTTTCACTATGCCTTATTTTTTATAACACTTAATATTTACTTATTATAATAAATGCCTAATATTTATTATATTTGTATAACAACTTTACTCTGCCTTTTTAAATAACACCTTATATTACTATAATGTATTCATATATCACATTATACATATATAATATATATGATATAAGATTATGGCATGTAATAATTTATTTGTTCATCTTTTTATTATCTGTCTTCTCCACTAAGCTCCTTGAAGGCAGGGACTATTTATTTTGTTTGATGATGTATCTCAGCACTTTAGAAGAGCCCCATAAATATTTGTTGAATGAAGGAATAGAAAAATTATTTGACACCTTGTGCAAATAATCCCTTCTCAGAAGCCTTACCTGGCAGTTTTCTTTAATTCTCAGACAAGTTCACCTCACTTGTTTATACTCTTTTTGTACTTGCTTATACTTTATCATTGATTACAACTGGATCATTATTGTCTGTTTCTGTCTCCCCCACTGACCACCTGCCCAAGGACAAGGACTACGTCTTTATTCACCAGTGCTCAATACAGAGCCTGGCACAGAAGAGACTAGCAAATGTGTGACAAATGAATAAATGAAGTGTCATCAATCACTGATTTGCCTTGCAAATAATCTGTGAACTAGACTTGGCTGTGAGACCAGAAGGCCTCCCCGTAAATCTGGAAGACATGAACTAGCAAAAGCTTTTAAGTTTATAAGATAGTGTTGTTTATCTGTGATTTGGGCAGTGAAACAAGTCTGCACCATGCTTTTCAGTTTAGAAAGCTCTTTCCTATACATTATCACATTAGACCTTCACAACATACATGGGAAGAAGGCATTATTATCCTTATTTTTCGGATGAGGAAGCACAAGCTTAGAAAGTTGAAACCATGTAGCCAGGAACTGGAGAATTTGAGACTGGATCCAAGGTTTCTGAAATCTCTAGTCTCTTCCCAGCCAATGGAAGGAAGCATGTGCGTGACCTGGGGGCAAGATGAGTTCCAAGGCCTCATGGCCAGGTGTTGGAAGGTTTGGCATCCAGTAAGCTGATGGGCCCATCAGGGGTGAAGGTGCTTGCGTAGCTGAAGTACACACTGAACTTGGGCTTCGTTGCTTTGATCCATAGACACAGCCTTATGTAAGGAAAAGAGCTCTTGGATTTTATTATTTATTTATTTATTTATTTTTGAGACAAGGTCTGGCTCTGTCACCCAGGCTGGAGTGCAGTGGTGTGATCTCAGCCGCTGCAACCTCCACCTCCTGGGCTCAGGCCATCCTCCCATGCCAGCCTCCCGAGTAGCTGGGACTACAGGCATGCACCACCTCTTGGATTTTAAAACTGACCTCTCTCTATTATTAGTTAAGAACCTTGGACAAAGGACTTCCCTCTGAGCCTTGGTTTTCACATCTCTAGAATGGAGCTTAAGTGAGAGTGACAGGAGAGATTCACGTAAGTGGATTTTGTAGGGACTCTTATAAAGTAATTCCTCTGCCTTAGATAATTTTCACTGGTCCCTAAAATGCCCTTGTATTCATAGTATTCTCCCTGGCAGTTTATTTCTCATTGATATTGGACAACAGAACAAGGGAAGGGTGGCACAGCTCGATGGCGAATCTGTAAACTGTCATTGTTCCATCATATCTGAGCTCCCAGCAGTTAAGCAATGGCTCTGGCCCCCTGCTGACTGTCTGGGGATAAGGTCAGCGGGTAACAAACCACAGCACTTACTGACCACCTGATCATAATGACAGCTATCATTTACCGACTGCTATTTATTACTTATTCTGTTCAGAGAAAGGATCTGAGCCCAAATTCCCTGACTAGGTCCTAAAGGTTCTTCCTCCAGATCATCCCAGTTGTCTTTCCTCTAATCTCTGGGAAGCTAGATCCTGCTCCCTGTACTTCGTCTCTGGCTGTGGTCCTATTTCAACTCAAACCCTCCTCTGGGTCCCTTCCTCTAATATCAGTAGCAGCATAGATTGAATATAGCATGATTTGATTCCAACTAATCTTACCATCTGCCTTTCCTGCCACTTCGAGTCTACAGCCTACACGTTGGTCATTACTGCCTTTCCTGGAACTTGGCCAACACCATCCTTCCTCTAGGCTTCTGCCTGTGCTGTTCCCTTTGCCTGGAACATCCTTCACCAAATCTCTACTGGCTCTTGACGACAGGTCTCTGCCCAGCTTGATGATTTTGCCAAGACCACTTAAACCTGTTAAAACCTGACCTATTTTGCTTAAATGGACCATGAGTCCTGCAAACTCCAGTGCATCTAGGATAAGGATGCCAAATTTAGCAAAATAATAATAACAATAAATAAATACAGGGCTTCCGGTCAAATCTGAATTTCAGATAAATAACAAATAGTTTTAATATAAGTAGGTCTGTACAATATTTGGGACATACTTATGCTGAAAATGATTTGCAATTTATCTAAAATTCAAATTTAACTAGGCATCCTGTGTTTTATGTGGCAGCCTTAATCCATGGGTGTGTAAGTGTATCATAGCTCTGCAGCCTCCTGAGAGGGGTGATGCTTTTGTTATGACTTAGACTGGGAGAGGGCGTCGGGGGTCTGGAAATGGAGTTGGCCTGACAGCCTGTCTAGTCTAGGGCCCCCATTTCACAGACCAGAGAATGAAAGAATGTGCCCAAGTTCACACAGCGGGGGGGCAGCAAACGGGAGGCTGGAACTCGGGGCCCCAGATTCCCAGGCAAGGCTCCCTCCTGTGCCAGCAACTCTGTGCTCTGGGCTGATGGAACAGCTCAGGTTCCCACTCCCCTGCCCCTGACCTGCCCTTCGCTGGCTTCAGAGGGGGGTCTGATGACGAAATGTGATCCTGCCATAAAATCTATACCAAACCAACTCTTCTCACAGCCCACCCGCCCGCCTCAAAGGGGGGCGCCTAATCCCCATTTATGGAGCCAAGCAGCTGGGCCCGGCCTGAGTCTTTGAACGTGAGCTTGGGGTACCCTGGGTCAGCCCAGTCTTGGCCAGAGGAACCTGAGAGTGAGGGTATTTAGGGAAGCTGAGCAAGCTGAGGGGCCAGCCGGTCCCAGGCCACCCAGCCCAAAGAGCACCAGTCAGGGTGAGAGCATAAATCAGAGTGGCTGAAGGTGGAGGGTCCCTGTGGACACATCTTTCAGGGTGTGTTCCTGAAGACTGGACTTCATTCCAGCAGCCGAGGAGAGACACTGGAGGTTTAAAACAGAGGGCAACATGGTCCTATTAGAAAGATGGATGGGAGACCCCTTAGTGAGCTAACTCTGGAAGTTATTTGGGCAGAATGATTAAGTTCTGACTCTAAGAGTGGTGGTGGGATGGAGAGAAGTGGAGAGAGAGCAGAGAGGTGTCAGGAGGTAGTGTCTGGACAGCTCGGGCTCTAAGGAGTCATAGGAATGCCCGCTGTCTGGATGGGGTGGTGTGGTGGGCAGAGGTGCTGATACAGACAAGGAACATTAGGGAAGATGCAGGAAGACGCTGGCTGCTCTTTGAGGATGCTGAGAAGGAGGAGCCTGTGGGGCAGCCAGCAGGGATGCAGAGGAAGGTGAGAGCCTGGGGTCAAGGAAGAGAGTTGGGATGGAGATGCCGAGTTGGTCATTATCAGCCTATGGACCTTGAGACCACGATTACCGAGGGGAAAAGAGAAGAGAAGAGGGTTGAGGAGTGAGCCCTGGGGAACACCAACACTAAGAGCTAGGCAGAAATGGGAGGGCCCACAGAGGAGATTAAGAAGGCAGGCCATAGAGGAAGGAGGAAAACCAGGGGAAGATGAGGATGTAAGAGTCAAGGAACAGCGAGGGCTCTGACAGCCCCGCAAGCCAAGCCAGGGAAGCTCTTGCTGGGTTTAGCAGCAGGTAGGTGGCAGCCTTGCCACAGCGGGGTAGTGGGTCTCAGGGAGAGTGCTGATGTGCAGAGGAATGGGAGCTGAAGATGTGTAGATACTCAGTGTAGATAACTCTTTTTTTTTTTTTTTTGAGACAGAGTCTCACTCTTGTTGCCCAGGCTGGAGCACAATGGTACAATCTCGGCTCACTGCAACCTCCACTTCCTGGGTTTAAGCAAGTCTCCTGTCTTAGCCTCCCAAGTAGCTGGGATTACAGGCATGCACCACCACGCCTGGCTAATTTTGTATTTTTAGTAGAGACGGGGTTTCACCATATTGGTCAGGTTGGTATCGAACTCCTGACCTCAGGTGATCCACCTGCCTTGGCCTCCCAAAGTGCTGGGATTACAGGAGTGAGCCACCATGCCCAGCCTGAGTGTAGACAACTCTTTAAAGAAGACTGGCTGGGAGGAGATTTGGGGGGTGCAGTAGCTGAAAGAGAACTGGGCTTGAAGAACCGGTTGAGATTCTTAAGGAGTTTACCCACTGATGGGAAGGAAGCAGTAGAAAAAGGGAGGTAGAAGAACGTCTTTCACACTTTCTTGACACAACCCACAGTTAGACGGACATGTCCTTCCAGACCTGAGACACTTACACACACTGACACACCTGAAACAAAAGTTTTATGACATATACTCATCTTTACCGTGTGTGATGTGCTCTGATGTTTTCTTTCCTATTTTACTTAAAATTTTTTTAAGAGATAGGATCTTGCTCTGTTGCCCAGGCTAGAGTGCAGTGGCATGATCATAGCTCACTGCAGCCTTGAACTCCTGGGCTCAAGTGTTCTTCTTGCCTCAGCCTCCCAAGTAGCTGGGACTACAGGTGCATGCCACTACCCCTGGCTAATTTTAAAATCTGTTTTGGAGAGATAGTATCTTGCTATGTTGCCCAGTCTGGTCTCAAGCTCTTGGGCTCAAGTGATCCTCCTGCCTCAGGCTCCCAAAATGCTGGAATTATAGACATGAGCCACCATGCCCTGACCTATTTTATTGTTAAATACTGCTGGTCACAGTACCCAGAACTGAATTTGTGAACCTAAAATAGTTCAAAATGGGTAGCTTGAGAAATTCCGAGGTAGAAGATATGGACAAAGAGGAGGTGAGTCAATGGGTGAACTCTCCTGGGTGGATCCAGAGGGGAAGAGCTGGCTTCTTATGGGAGGAGAGATGCATTCATTACAATAAAAGGGAAGGAGATGAGGTTTGGAGGAAGCACAGGTAAATGTGTAGGTTTGTAGCTGAAAGTTGATGGCTTTCGTTTTCTCCATGAAGGTCACCTGTTGAAAGGGCAGGGGAAGGAAGGGAAAGGTTGGAGGATCTGAAGAGAGAGAGGAAGATTTGAACGGCCATTGTGGGAAGCATAAAGAGCTGGGAAACAGTTGCATTTCCTGGCAGTTTTAAGCCTCGATGGAGGTGGGAAGCCATGAATTTAAAGTGGTATGCATTTACCTGGGATATTAGTGAAGCCTAAGCAAGAGGGTCCCTTTTTTTTGTGGGGGACAGTTAAGATCTGGCACAAAACAAGGGCACAGGGATTATACGATAAGTGAATGAATGAGTGAATAGCTCAATGAACAAATTTATCAATTCAACCAATATTTATTGAGCACCCACTATATGCCAGGTTCTGTTTTAGGAGGGGAATACAGGGGAGACAATGGCAAAATTCTTGCCCCTTTGGAGGCAACATGTGCGATGGAGCTTTTGAACTTCATGAGGCTTTTCTGAGGATTATTTTTGTTTTCTTATTTTTAAAGGTAGCTAACCCAGTGTAACGGAAAATTTGGAAGGATGATCATCATCTTGCCACATCTCTGTTTGTGTTCTATTTCAGCCTAAGACGAAGGGAGCATCATCTTCGTTTTCACCAGCTCAGAGGGCAAAGCAGCTTGTCCCGGGTCACACAGCACGTCTGCAGAGAAACTGGTAGGGGCAGTTTCCCACTTTCTGTGCTGAGCTATTCCTGCTCACCACGTAACCAGTGTCTCCACAACTTCTGACTGTGGTAGGATAATGGGGTGGGAGGTATGTGTGCCTGGATTTCAGCTTTCTGGAGGGAAATCTTGACATGCTTTTATTTTCTTGTTTCTCTGGAGTGGAGCAAATAAAAGGCAGTCAGGGGGTCCATCAGGCCCATGGGTACTTGTTCCAGGCATAGCCTGTCAGTGGGGATATCTGGCCTCAATGAAAGGTAAGGGTGCATGCAGGACCTAGCTGCCTGCTGTTATACCATGGACACCAGAGAAGGTGTGGGGAATGGGGAGTCAGCATTTGTTAAAGTGTGTATGAGCACAAGTGCATACACACAGACACACATCAACAGTGCAGATGCTTGTGCAAACACAAATGTACAAGTCCTTATTCGGATTCACAAGTATGCGTATATAGTCACATATACAGGTGCACACACACACACACACAAATACACCCATATTCATGCATAAATACTCACCCAGGCACATGTGCACACGTCCAAATAGACATACACATTTTAAACATGCATAGGTGTAGGTGCCTGTCTTTGGCCATATTCAAATGCACATACATTAAGTGTATACTCCATACAACAAAGAATCAATCTAAAAGTGCTCACTGAGAGGTGCACACCGTGTATGCACTCACGTTTTCCCAGCCTCATTTCTGTCTCAGTGCCTTTGCCCATGATCAAGTCCTCTTTTGCCTCAGGGCCTTTGCATAGGCTTTTCTGCTCTTGAAATATCTTCCCCTGCTGCCTCATCTTTTAGTCACAGTGTATCTAGTCTTTCATGTGGGACCCTTGCCTGGAGTACCCACTAGAACCCTCTACTTCCCCTTTCATAACACTCAGCCTCTATTGTTTTACTTGTCAGTTTCTCTCTAGACTGTCAGCTGTCTGTGGGTCTACATAAAAGAGCCTTAATAAATAAGTATAAGTTGACTGAGCGAATGATTACCACGTATGGAGTACTTACGGTGCGCCAGGATCTGGAGTAGGTGGGCACAGCTGTTTTCTTTCTCTTATTGTCCCCTAAATTTTATGGAGGAGGAAACGGAAATATCGTCAGTGCCAGAGCTGGGATTTGAACCCGGAGTGGAATCTTTCTACTCCCAAATGTTTCTCTGATTTCCCTCTTGCCCTGGAGTCTACTGCAAGTGGGATTCATCCCCTTCTTCAGAGTAGCTTTGCTCTGTCCCCCACCGGGGCCCCTCCCGCTCAGCGGGGCTGAGGGGCTGAGGGCCTCGAGTCTCAGCTCGGCTGTGGCAGCAGGCCAGGGCTGAGCTGGGCCTTCCCCGGCGGGGGCAGAAAGGGACTCCTGGGAACAAGTTTGCAAGGGATGCGGCCGGGCAGGGTTGTTCAGAGGACTCTGAAGGGGACCGTCGCCAGGAGAAAGCTCTCTCTGAGCTGAGCGGAAGCGCCGCGGGCGTCCTGCGCCTGGCCGGTTCCGGCGCTCTTATCTGGCGGGAAAGCCAGCTCCTCTACCGTGTCCCCTGTGCGTCCGCGGTCCTCTGAGGACGCCCGCCCCGTGCCAGCCCGTCCTGGCCTCCACTCGGCCCTGGAGACAGGGCAGGCGAGTGACACCTCTGGGCCCTGCGGGGCGCCCGCCGCGGCGTGGGGCGTGGGGCGTGGAGCGTGGAGCGGGCGGCCACAGAGCGCGGGCGGGGACAGCGCGCGGGGGGCGGGGCGCGGTGGCGAAATGGCTTTTCCAGATTAGGGGCCCAGCCCGCACTGTTGACACAGTCATAAGTTTTAATGAGAAATTTTGAGTATTTGTGTGGGAGACGCAGCCTCTGTGTGCACAGATGCTGCGGGCGGGCGGCGCGGGGGGCCGTCCCTCCCTGGGGCCGCCGCGGCCGCAGGCCCGGCACGGATTCCTTTCAGGCAGAGGGGAAACATTTAAACTCGCTCACCTTTGAACTGCCAGGGACGCTGTTTACCTTGGCTGCCCGAGTGGCAGTTTTACAGATATTAAATACCGACCCGAGGCTGAGCCGGGACTCCTTCGCTCCCCGTCCCCGCCGGGGGGCTGCGCTGGGCACGCCGAGGCCCGGGATGCCCGTTCCACCGGGGGTCATCTCAGTGGGGGTCCCGAGCCCCTTTCTGCAGATGGCTTTCTGTAATCTGTGCTGGGGAGACGCCCTGGGGCTCTGCGTTCTCGTCCACTCCTCAGCCCATTCATCTCCTAATTCGATTTTCTGTGTCAGGGCGGAGCAGTGTGGAGGCTGAGAGCTGTCTGGGCCCTGCTCACACATTTTTTTGGCATTTCTGCATCTAGAAAGGGGATGTCATAAGCGAGGCACCTCCTAAGTAGGGGCCCCGGTGGCCTGGCTCTGTCTTTTCAAGGGACAGAGGAGACCTCTCTCTCCGAAGATGTCTATGGGACAGAGGAGGGCTCTGCCTGAGCCGCAGGCTTCAGCGGGCAGGCAGAGGGCTCCCTGCAGAGGCACAAGCCATGTTGATTTTACGGAGCAGGCTGCTATGCACATTTCACTCCTGATTTATTGGTTTTTAACTAGATCCTTATGCTGGGCTAAAAAAGCCATCTTGCACTTTGCAAGGCTCTGCTGACTGCTGCCGAAAATGACACACGGGGGCTCCTTCTGCCCTCCCCGCCCTCCCACCTCACCCCACCCAAAGGGCCATGGCGGAGGTGTGGGCAGGGAGCGCTGTCCTGAGGAGGAAGCCTCAGCCTGCAGCCTCCCTGCCCGCTGACCACCTGTGGTGTGTGCTGGGGTGACTGTGTTTGTGTGTGTAAGAATTTATGGACCTGAAGGGAGGGGCTGGGAGAGGGGCAGGGCCTCTATTGAGCCTGGGCACATACTGCCCTCCTTTTCTCCCTCAGGCCCCACAGAGCACTTGTCATATATTTTAATGAACTTTGGGGTCAGACAAATCTAGATTGACCCCCTGGTCACTATCCTACTGTGCAATTCAGGAAAGTTAGGTAACCTCTCTGATCCCTGAATTGTCATCTTCGGAATGGGTATAATTCTTATATATGATGTGGGGATCACATGAAATATTGTATCAGTGTCATACACTAACCCAGTGCCCAGCACACAGACGGGGCTTACTGATGAGATTTGCTCCCAAATTCTTCCTCCCACCCTGGCTGGTCACTCCTGGTAAAGGGGAAACCCCTGAACACAGGCAGTGGCTGACTTCACACTGTCTCCTGGTTCTACATACAGTGCTTCATAATTCAAATAGAAAATTATATGCTAATATATACCATAAACTAATAAGTTATAAAGCACTTTTAACCCATCAGCTCATCAAATCCTCACAAAAGTTCTATGAGAGAAGAGACAGGGTAAAAAGAAGTAGCAAGGTCATTTTACCCAGAGAGATAAAGGGATGTTATCACAGAACTGTGATGGAAGCCAGGCTAGACAATTTCTAGTCTGGAGAACTTTTCTTGATGTCACAAATGCCTCTCATATTATTCAACATTGTTTCCTTTCTCAGGGAGGATGGTTTCATGAAGAGGAGGATCTTACCTAGAGGGAGCTTAGGTATACAAATGGTATACTTTCAGGCATGGGAGCAAAGTGGAGCTAGTTTAGGGGATGGGGTATCAGGTGGACACCCACCTGTAGAAGAGGCTTCTTTGGCCAGCCCTGGAAGAACAACTAGGTCTGATTAAGACCCCCAGAACTCAAGGAGCCCAAGGAGGACGCGGGCTGCATCTGCAGAATTCATCAGGCGGCTTGATGGGTCGCCGTTAAACAAAGATGGGATAAGGTTACATGTGTTTTCCGTGGGAGTCGGCTCCAATTTCAGCCTGATGATTTAGTCAGGTGTAAGCATGAAGTTTCCAATTTAGAGAAATAAATCTCCAGTGATTTTATTATCCCCTGTTTTACCCTGACACCCAACTTCACCCCGGCCCCCTGTCAAAGCCCTCATGATGTGTTTATATAGGGCACACTGTAATTGATTGGCGTGCAATAGAACATGACACAGAAAATGTGGCCTTCCCCACCAGGCCCAACTCTGGGAGCTTCCATATTTCATCATCCCCCGGGCCCAATCCAAGGCTCCCACTCCTGTGGCCACAAATTCTTGGGATTCTGGGTTGTCTGAGAACAGGAGCACAGGGCCAAAGGGTCCAGTCAGGCCCCCCAGAGCGACCTCACAGGATGTTCTGGCCTGGAGATGGAGGGTGAAGGACATCGGGCAGAGGCATCTGCCATGGGTAGAGAGGCTGGTTGGGGTGGTTAGACTCATTACTTCAAAGGTCTTGTCTACTCTGAGAATAGTTCAACCATCCATGATGGCTCTAAGTTTGGTTCTAATTCAAAGGTTCTAAATTTCTGAGGTGGTCAGTTTAGAAAATCTGTTATCAAGCATATATGAATCTGTGGCCCTAGATTTATGATTCTATGACAATGCCATGTAATATATGTAATACCATTGTATACTATGGTAATACTTCTAATAAATATGAATACAAACATGGCTTTGAATGCTGATGTCAATGCTGAAACCAATACCAGTTCCAATATTATCATTTATTGAGGGCGCCATGTGTTTAGCACTGCACTATGCATGTTACATAATTCTTTCATTTAATTCTGCCAACAACCCTATGAGGCATTATCTCCATTTTCCACATGATACCATTGAAGATCAGAGAGGGTAATAACTTGTTCAAGGCTACACAGTCGCTGTTTTAGAGTCTGAGATTTTTAAATTCTTGCCATAAAGCAGTGGAAAAAGTAGACAGATATGGGGGAGAAGCGGTCCCAACCTGATGAGTTGTGGTCGGAGTACATCCAATGATTTCTCACAGTGTTAGCCCAGCTGTCATTGCCTCTATCCTCAGCCCCAGGACGGGTATCAAGGTACAGCATCCCCAAGATTCTGGGTAGAGAACAAGGGCCTAGATTTCACCAAACCCAGTTGATGGGGGGTTTGCTTCTGATTCTTTCAGAATCCTACAGTTTCTGTGTCTGAAGGCAAAAGTCATATACTTCAACCTCTCAACCAGGATCTGAATTCTTGCCTTCCCCAGTACCCTGATTGGGCAGGGGCTGATGGCTGGGCAGAGAGGCGGGCACTTTCTATTTCCACATCTCTAGTGACAAGGAGTTTCTACCTTATAATAAGCTGAAATCTGTCTCTCTGTCACTCTGACTTAGTGATCCTAACTCTCTCCTGTAGGTCTACAGAGCAAATCTACTTCCTCTGTTCTGTGACTTTGGGGATTTAGACACAGTAAATCAAATCTATCTACTCACTTATTCTGCCCAACCTTACCCTTTCCCTCCCAACCATACCCCTCCCACCCATACTTTTATCCATCTATTCATCCTTCCCATCCATCCATCAATCCCTTCATCCATCTACTCTTCTATCATCCACTAATCATATAATAATCCATCTCTCCATCACCCATCTAGTCATTCACTCACTATCCACTCATCAATCATCCATCCATCAATATATCCACCCTTCCCTCCTTTTTTCCATCCATCCATCCATCCATCCATCCATCCATCCATGTAATTGTTCAGTTACCCACTATTTATCCATTCATTCATCCATTTACTCTTTCACCCACTTATTCCCTTATTTATTAATTCATTGAGGTACAACCATTCAAATAGTACTTGTTAGGCACTCTGGGGAAGGAAACAAAGGTGAATATACCCTCAGTAAACCTGGGAGAGAGAAATAAACCAGGCTCACACCTACAGAGCTTACTTATTCCTAAGTGTCAACAATCTAGGAACTTTCTCAGCAATTTGTAAATCAGTGTCCAGTGAAAGGTTTAGGCTCTCAGTGCAATCAGGAGAGGGGGCCAGTGTGAGGTGGGCTACTCAGGTCAGGCTTCCTTTGCATTATAGTCCTCATGGAACCAGCTGGTATCTCAAGACACAATCCTGTCTGGACCAACATTGAAGTTTTTCACTGTGCTTAGTCTTGATTCCATTCATTCATTTGTTCAGTGAGTACTTTTTGAGCACTATTACCTGTCAAATTCTTGGGTGGTGAATAACAGACAGATCCTTGTCCTTGCTGATCTTATCATCTAGTGTGGGAAATTAATACTAAACAAGTGCCTAATATAATTTCAGGCACCGATAAGTGCTATTAAAAAAGAGCAGGAGAAGACAGCAGGAAGGAAGATATTTTAGACAAGAAGATCAGGAAGGTTTTTCTGAGGAGTTGACATTTGGCCAAGGATAAGAATTCCTGGGAATTCCTCGGACTGGGAATTCCTGGGAATTTCCACTGAAGAAAGGGAAGGAGATGAATAAGGGGACTGAAATGGTGGGAGGCTTGGGTCCTTAATTGGAGAGAGAGGGATGATACATCAGGAAGCAGGAGCTAAAGTTTTCTTTTGAAGAACTCTGCTCAAGGAATCAGCCCTTTGTGGTCTACAAAGGGCATTCACTTGGTTTATCTCACCTGTTAGGGCATTTTCCTCATTTATGGTGAGGAATGGAAAAGAGACAGGGTGTAATTTAACTAAGGTCCCAGAGTGGGTCAGGGGATCAGGTCTCACATCTGGATCAGGGTCGACTCCAGCTCCTAGTGCACACCTGTCCACAAAACCTCCAGGTCTTGGGTAGGCTGTGTGTGGGAGGTTTCCCCACCCTGTCAATCCTTTTCTGGAGGTGAAGGTGTATTGGGGTCTAGTTCTTGGAGACTCCTGATTTCTCTTTTTAACCTGTCAGACTCAGGGAGTAAAAAGTGAGCCTCAGAATCCCCAAGAAACCAGGATAGGGTGGAGCTCAGGAGAGGCAGAAGGCCAAGACAAAATGAGTGCCTTGCCTTTGGGGACAGAGGAGACAGATTTTATTCACTCAACCTAAAAACAAGAGCTGAATGGAAGTAGTCGTAGGCTGAGAGTCCAGACACCTGGCCTCCAGCCCTGGTCTCTGGATTGCTGTGTGCCATGGTTTGGATATGGTTTGTCCTTTCCAAAACTCACATTGAAATTTGATCCCAAATGTGGTGGTGTTGGGAGATGACTCCTAGGCAGGGAAGTGTTTGGGTCATGGGAGTGGATGTCTCATGAATGGCTTGGTGCTGTTCTCTCGAGAGTGAGACCTAGGTTCTCTGCTCAGGGCCTCACGAGGCTGAAATCCAGGTGTTGGCTGGGGCTGCAATCTCATCTGAGGCTCATAAGTCCTCTTCCAAGCTTGTTTAGGTTGCTGGCAGGATTCCATTCTTTGTGGCTATAGGACTGAAGCCCTCATTTTCTTGCTGGCTGTTAACTGGGCAATTTCTCTCAGCTCCTGGAAGCTGTCCTAAGGTCCTAGCAGCATGGTTCTCTCTCAACATGGCACTTACTTCTTCAAAGCCAGCAGGAGAATTTCTCTCCAGTCTATTATAATGGAATCTTATGTGGTGTAATGTAATCTATGTCATCATTTTACCATATAATGTAACCTAATCAAAGGAGTGTCTTTTCTATCATATTTTTAGATTTTGTACGTGTTTTCAGGTGTGTACACTGTGGGTGCGATTCTTGGGGGTGAACTTAGAATTCTGCTTATCACAAAGGCCCAAACTTTAAGACATAGCAATTTCTCTTTTTGCTTTTTTGCGAGCCCTGAGCTATGATATAAGAAGTCCTGCTACTCTGAGGGAGAAACTATATGAAGAGGCTAGGGGAGGGATGGAGGGAGGGAGATACTTGGGGAAGGAGAGACCTAGAAGCCCTAGTATCCCAGCTGAGTCAAGCCTTCCAGCCATCCCCAACAAGGTGCCAGACATATGAGTCATCTTGGGTATTCCAGTACAACCGAGTCCCCTGAAGACTGCAGCCTCAGCTTACAGGTAGGGCAGAAGAACCACCTAGCTGAGCCCAGTCAGCCCACTGAGAGAGTACACTAAATTGTGCAAGAGCCTTTCACTGACTCCATCTGCCAAATGTTTTTTGTTCTGGGAGGAAACATGGTTCTGCCCGTTGTATTTCTCAGTGATGGGAAACCTGTCTCCTGCATGGACATTTCCAAAGCAGGGTCTCCATTGGGCCATCATTGAAAGTCTGTCTGGTCCCAAGGTTGGTCCTTTCCTAATGATCTTGAGAGGTGACATGGCTGAATGGCAGAAAAATTCTGGACAGGGAAGCCAGGGACCTGGACTGTAGCACAAACTCTGCTGTTACCCTGCTGTGTGATCTTAGAACTATAGCTGTCACGTCTCTGGTGCTTTCCATGTGCCAGGCAGTGTTGTAAGTGCTTTATACATATTCACTCATTCAAACCACATGATAACTCTAGGTAGTAGGTACAATTATTACCCAATTTTACAGATGAGAAAATGGAAGGATAGAGATATTAAATCACTTACCTAAAGTCACATAGCTAGGAAGCCATGGAATCTCTCTTTCCTGGACACAATGGTCTGATCCTAAGATTCTAGAATTTCATGGTTCTAGGAGTTCTAAGATTCAACAAATTTTTAAGGTTCTGGCAGCCTAAAATTCCATCAGTTTGAAGATCCTTGAATCCACAGATCACAAGCTTCTAGAATTCTCAGTTTGCAGTTTGAAAAAGCAAATTCCTGCCATCTGTGAGGGTGGGGGTCAGGGGACATGATGGGGAATGACTCAGCTTGAGCCCTCGGCCTTTCTCAGCCCTCTGCTCCGGGAGTTAAAGATGTTGCCTACCCCTTTAGGCATTTGCTTCATTTATCTGAAACCCAAAACCTCTCTTGGAACTGGGAGCCCTGGGTGGTATGAGAGCAGGAGGGAGACCTCCTTGCCTGATAGGCCTGCAGCATCTGCGGAGAGGGGCCAGAATAAGCAGTGAAATCAGGACTTGGAGTTCCCTGAGAATGATAACATTCTCTGTATCCCGCAGACCCCAAATAAACCCACGTTTTCCGCAGGCTCTGCTGAGGCCTGAGGAGAAAAGGGAAGGATGGTGGGAAATGGCTAATGTTTCCATAGGACCCACCACCCTGGGCGTTGTGTTTCTGTTGGAGAGGGGGCCACCTGGCTGGTGGCCCTAGAATAGCTGTACACTCCAGGACCACAGGGAGGCCATCCAAGCGGAAGCAGGGCTGGCTGGCCATGTTGTATAGGCAAAGATAAGGAGCCAGGTCAGGGTTGACATGTGGAAGTGTTTAGGAGCCTGGGAGATTGGGCACTGCAGAATGACATATTCTGGAGGGACTAGGGAGCCCAGGGGTTACTGACTCCCGTGGCCTCATTCTACAGATGGTGAAACTGAGGGGAAGAGAGTTGTTGCCATGGTACATTTAACATGGGGTTCAATAAAATCTCTGGAGTTGACCCCAATACAGTCAAACCTCTGCGCTTCAGCTACACCAACTAGTGACCTTAACCCAAACTCTGGGCCTTTGCTTATGTTTTGCATGCTACCTGGAATGCCCTTCCACCCTCTTCTTTGCCTGTAGAAACACTTCTCTTGGAAGGTACAGCCCCAATACTACCTCCTCCAGGAAGCCTTCCTTCATCCCTTCCCTGTTTCTGATGTCCTCTCACCTGCTTCTAGGAGCACTAAGGGCATTTCATCTGCCCCTTCCTTTTGCTCTATGTCATATTTTCCTTCAGAGTAATTGATATGATTTGGCTCTGTGTCTCCACCCAAATCTCACCTTGAATTGTAATAATCCCCATGTGTCAAGGGCAGGACCAGGTGGAGATAAGTGAATTATGGGGGCGGTTTGCCCCATGCTGTTCTCATGATAGTGAATTCTCACGAGATCTGATGGTTTTGTAAGGGGCTTCCCCCTTTGCTTAGCACTCATTCCTTCTCCTGCCACCCTGTGAAGAGGTGCCTTCCACCATGATTGTAAATTTCCTGAGCCCTCCCCAGCCATGCAGAACTGTGAGTCAATTAAAACCTTTTTTTTTTTTTTTTTGAGTTGGAGTCTCACTCTGTCACCTAGGCTGGAGTGCAGTGGTGCGATCTTGGCTCACTGCAACCTCCATCTCCTGGGTTCAAGCAGTTCTCCCACCTCAGCCTCCTGAGTAGCTGGGACTACAGGTGCCCTCCACCACGCCAATCTAATTTTTGTACTTTTAGTAGAGATGGCGTTTCACCACGTTGGCCAGGCTGGTCTCGAACTCCTGACCTCAAGTGATCCTCCCGCCTCAGCCTCCCAAATTGTTGGGATTATAGGTGTGAGCCACCATATCTGGCTGCCTTTTTTATTTTTCATCTACACATCTGTCCCCAAGCCCTCTACCATCAACCCTTTAATGGCAGGGCTGCTGTTTTCCTCATTGAGCTGTCCCAGGGTCTGGCTCAAAAGTGTTTAGTGAGAGCTGGATTAATGATGGCCTCTGAGGCTGTGTAAGGTGGAGTGTTTTGAAGAATCCAGATAGTGAGTGTCCAGGGTGTTTCTGTTCCCTGTTCTATCTGAAGACTGCTTCCTGGAAGATGGGAGCTGAGCTAGCCCCTGGAAGATGGGATGAGAGGCTTGTTTAGCTGGAGTGGAGCACCAGAATGCTGAATATTAGGAGCCATAAGCCACATGAGCCACAGCTGGAAAGGCACGAGAGGCAAGGGCAATCCACAGTGCAGTCTTGATGGCAGAGTGAGGGAGATTCCCAGGGTAGCTCCGGAAGGAACTTCACTAGACCTCTCTCCTGGCCTCTCCCAGGGCTCTTGCCTCTGCTTTCAGTGACAAAGAGCTTACCACCTCACTAGAGGGTGATCCTGTGGTGTTTCCTGGAAGAATTCCTTAGGTAGAGGCATCTGGAGATGACAGAGGGGTAGGTGTGGGCTAGGGGGTCAGGGATAATTAGCTCCTCAGTGCTGACTGGCTGGGCACCATGTGATAAGCACAGTGCTGGACAAAGAGTCACAGATTACCTTGTCTTCTGGCCAATAGTGGGAGTCCTGGGTTACAGTTCTGAAGCTCACTTAAATGTGTAACATGCACGCATAAAAGCCTAAGCTTTGGGATGAGACAGATAGGGCCCAAACCCCACCCTCACCACCTACCACCAGGTTCCTTTACACAAATAATCTCTCCAAATTCAGTTTTCTCTTGTGTAAAATGGGGATAAAGACCCCTATTTCTTGGGGGTGGGGTAGAATACATGGGCCACAGGAGTGTTTGGAAAATGATGGCCATTCCCACAGTGGTATCTCACCTTTATCTCATCCTTACACATGTCATCTCTCCAGCTGGGGATCTCAGGTTCTCTTATAGTTCCAACCACAGTCCGTGTATCAACAACACAAACCTCGATCTGTCTCTAGATCTTTCTAGAGCTGTAGACTGGCTGTCCATCTGCCTCCTGGTCTGTCTCCTGGATTTGGCACCAGAAACCTGGGTTAGCTCCCATAGTTCCTTGATTCTTTGATTACAAGATTTGCAGGCCATGCTTTCCTCTCTAGCCTTTCTGTCAACAGCCTCTCTCCCTTTTACTCCCTCCCATCTTGCTCTAGCAACACAGAGCATTTCTCAGTCCTCTCAGTGTTGCTCCACTGGCCCTGCTACCTCTTAGCTTCTGCTCACACTCATGTCTCTGCTTGGAACACCCTCCCCTCACTCTCTACCCAGCTACCTCTTACTTCTCCTTTCGGTTTAGATGTCACCTCCTGAGACTCAGATTGCCATGGTCTAAAGGTAGGCATCCCTCCCACCCTCAAATTCATATGTTGAAACCTAACCTCCAAGGTGATGGCATTAAGAGGTGAGGCCTCTGGGAGGTAACTAGGTCATGAGGGCAGAGCCCTCATGAATGGGATTAGTGCCCTTATAAAAGAGGGTCCAGGGAACTTCTGCCATGTAAGGGTGTGATAGCAAAGCACCATCTTTGAAGCGGAGAGCTAGCCTTTACCAGATACTGAATCTGCCAGTGTCTTGATCTTGGACTTCCCAGCCTCCAGAACTGTAAGGAATAAATTTCTGTTGTTTATTAATTACCCAGTCTAAGGCATTTGTTACAGCAGCCTGTGCAAACTAAGACACATGTGGTCTGGGTGCTATGGCTACAGTATCCTAGTGGTGGTGGGGCAGCTATGCATTCATTCATTTGTTCACTCATTCACTCAGCAAGCACTCATGGAGCTCATACTCAGGCACTGTGGTACTAGAACACTGAAGGGAGATGTACAGCACATGCTTAAGAGTAGTGACTTAGCTGCTCACCTGGCCAAAGTATGAGTCCTGATCCTGCCACTTTCCAACTGTGTAACCTTGAAAACCTATCTAACCTCTCTGAGCTTTAGATTCCACAAGGTAAAATGGGGGAAAACATGGGCCTTTTCTCTGAGGATTGCTGTGAAGATGAATAGGGATAACCCACATTATGTGGTTAGCCAAGCTTGGCCTGTAGCCACTCAGTGTTTAGTGATTGCTGCTGCAAAGCCTCAGCTTAAGGGCCACAGGGCATTATTATCATTATTATGAATAAGACTCAGTGCCTGTATCCTTCAGAGTCCCTGGATCTGGTGGCAGAAAGTGGCCTATAAATAGGAAATGATAATAAGGGCATGGGGGTAGCCAGAGAGGGCTATGTAAGAGTGGAGTCAGGGCCAGGTGTGATGGCTCATACCTGTAATCCCAGCACTTTGGAAGGCCGAGGTGGGCAGATTACCTGAGGTCAGGAGTTCAAGACCAGCCTGGCCAACATGGTGAAACTCCATCTCTAATAAAAATACAAAAATTAGCCTGGCATGGTGGCACACGCCTGTAATCCCAGCTACACTGGAGGCTGAGGGAGGAGAATCGCTTGAACCTGGCAGGCTGAGGTTGCAGTGAGCCGAGATGGCGCCATTGCACTCCAGCCTGGGTGATAGAGCGAGAATTCATCAAAAAAAAACCAAAAACCAAACAAACAAAAAACCAAAAAACTAATCTCTAGTGTGTTAGAAGTCAGAACAGTGTTTGCCTCTGGAGGGTGGAATTGACTGGGGAAGGTTTTGAGACTCCGTCTCTGAAAAAAAAAGAAAAATGGGTGGAGTCAGGACCGGGGCCCAGGTCTCTGACTACAGCATCGTGCTACTCAGAGTTGTGATTTCAAAGTGTGTTTTACTGGACTGTGAGCTCCCTGAAGGCCAGAGCCTTATCTGATCTGACTCAGTGGGCCAAGGACAGGATGATGCACCCAAGAATGTCTGATGGATGACTGAATACATCATGTTATGAATCAGTGATGGTGTGGGCAGGGAGGGAGGGTGGATGAAGGCATGATGGATCAGGAGGAGGAATAGCCTTGACTCTGCCCAAGGCAGTTAATCCTTTTAAAACTAAGTTTCTTTAGCTACAGAATGGGCATCAGCCATACAGACCAGTTAATCCTTTTAAAACTAAGTTTCTGTAGCTATAGAATGGGCGTCAGCCATACAGACCACACAGTGGCTTTGAAGATTCAATGTGAGCAAAGCCCTGGACACTGGCTGGTGAGTGCAGCTTTTGGGCAGTAAAGCAGGATAAGCACCCGGAGTGGGGCTGGGGCTGCTGATGACTGTGGAACACTGGCTGAAGGGCACACCGTCCTCTGAGGGGAGAAGGTGAGCGTTGGAGTGACACAAGACTGTCTGTCCAGCTGTGCAGGGAGCTACATGAGCAAATAGAGCCGTCCACTGGTGAACAAGGCCATCCCTGGCTGGCCTGTCTGTCACTCACGATAAGCCAGGACTTATCTCTTTAGGTCAGCGTGGGCCTTTTGGGGAAGAGCTGTCACTGTCCTTGCCTGCTGAGGAGGGTCCTGTCTCCAGGAAGAGCTGTGCTTGCTGAAGAGCATGTGTGCATCTTCAACCCAGCTCCAACTGCATGGCCCAGGAGGCATCTTCAACCCAGCTCCAACTGCATGGCCCAGGATTTGAAGCCGGCATTAATTGACCTGAGAGTTGTTCTTGTAGGAAGAAGTTTGCTGGCGCCTGGGAAGTCAATACTAATAATAACAGTCTCTTCCACAGGCCCAGCACCCTACAGTTTGCAAATTCTCTTCCTCCTCTCCTCCCACTTAACAAATTTCCTTCTTTGGCTTTCTTACAAGCCTTGGAAGATAAAATAGTATTTTCACCATCATTTATCAGAAAATAAAGCTGAGGCCCAAGGAAGACAAGTGCCTTGTCCAGGTTTCTAGGCAAGTCCAGGGCAGAGCTGGGACCAAGACGCCCATGTCCTGATTCCTAGCCATGCCTCTTTGCTCTGTAGTCCTGGGAGGTGCCTTCTTGGCCCAACACGCATGACCACCTCTGGCTTCTTGGAGAGCAACAAAGCATCAGGGGTACTGGACTCAGGGGCCTTTAGGTGAATCCTCCACACTTTGGTTGGCCATCTTCCATTTTTGCGGATTTTCTCTGCCTTTTACCTCAGCAGAGGCTCAGAAAGGGGCTTGAAGGTGAGGTGTTGTGTATAGGACAGCCGGGCTAAGTGGGGGCTTCCATGTCTACTACTCACAGGGTATAAATGATAAATGGAATTGGGGGCTGAGGGATGCTGGGATTCCCTTAGTACAGAGGCCATGAAGGCACCAAAGGGGGTGGTGATTGGGAATCTGGAGTGAAGGCAGGAGAAAGGCCCTGCCCCACCCTCATCTAGGAGGCATCATAAAATCCCAGTTAAGGGCACTCTGGAGTCAAGCACATGAGGTTCCAATCCCTACCCCTCCACTTCTCAGGGAGCACTTTACAATCTCTATGCCTTAGCTTGCTCAGACTTAAAATGGCACAGTCATAGTAGCATAGGGCTCATTGGGTTGTCAGGAGGATTGAATGAGGTGATACGTGTACAGTTCCTGGAACAATGCCTTAAACACACAGGAAACATTCGACGTGACCTTGATTTGCTCTTGCCTGGCCAGAAGGGAGGGAGATAGACCTTTTACAGTTGGATATTTCCTCTCCTTTGGGAAGTCACAGCTCAGGGATTACCTGGGAGGGTGAGGGTGACCATGCCCATCTCCCCCCTTGCCAGAGCTGAAGAGGGAAGGGGCGGGGCTGTGAGGTCTGTGGTGTGGTGCTGAAGGAGCTGCTGCCTCACAGCCTCATGCCCAGCCCGTCCCCGGTGATAAATCACAAACATATTTTTAATGATTATTTAAAGCTCTTGGCTGCATGCCCGTTCTGGAAGGGCCATCTTAGCCCTTGTCAGGCCGTGGCAGATTGAAGAGAAGCTTGCACATCACTTATTGAGGGTGGCTTCTTTTATTCCATTATTTTTATAATAGACTCACTGACAAAATATTGTTCTTGGCCCCAGCCTGGCCCCTTTGCTTGTGTTCAGAGGTAACAGGCTGCCCCAGCCAGGGAACTGCAAGTTTCCCATCAAGAGGGAGGCAGACAAGGGCTCGGTAATTCCTCATCCACCAGAGTATTATTTGCAGGGTGAGGAGGGAGTGAGTCTTGCAGGGTGAGGAGAGAGTGAGTGCTTAGCAGCCTTGTTTAGTGAACTGTAGGCCTGGGCCCAAGTCCCCTCCGCTCAGTTCTGAGGGGTGAGGAATGAGGCAGAGAGGAGAGAGCAGGGGGTTGTGTGTGCTTCCTGGTTCTGTTTTCATTCACTGAAAAACATTTATACTGAGCACACATGCTCAGCACTGTCCCCACCACACCTTGCCAAAGAGGGCCATCTAGGAAAGCAATCATCAAACTGTGCCTCATGGAACCCTAGGGTTCAGAAATTACACCACTGGTATTTTCTGGAAATTACCAGGATGGGGTATGTAGGAAAGAAGCGGAGCTCTGGGCCTGCCACCCCATCCTCAGCCTGAGTAGCCCTGATTTTATTTTGCTTTGACTTTGAGCTTCTCTCTAAGGTTTCATTTGAAGAATGGATTCTTCTGAAAGTTTGAATATCACCATTAATTCCTTTATTGTACAAAAGAGAAACAGAGGCCCAGAGAGGGGACAGAGTTGCCAAGGTCACATAGACATTTGCAGAGTAAGGATCCATCTCCTGGCCCCCAGCTGTGTGAGGAGCTGGAAATGGCATGAGAAACAATCAGGGAACAAGAAACATTGGTCTGGAACCAAGTTTGCAGACCAGGTCATGAATATCCTCATGTGTGACCATCCTGTCCAGGTGTGCCTGTGGGATCCCAGAATTATGCCCCCTCCCAGGTATGTTAAGTCTGCTTGGGCTCCTATAACAAAATACCATAGATTGTGTGGCTTCAACAAAAGAAATTAATTTTCTCATACTTCTGAAGGCTGGAAGTCCAAGACCAAGGTGCCGGCTTCCAGCATAGTTGGGTTCTGGTGAGGGCTCTCTTCTTGGCTTGCAGACAGCTTCCTTCTTGCTGTATGAGAGGAAGAGAGAGAGAGAGAGAGGTGAGAGAGTTATTGGGATCTCATGTTTTCTTTTTATAAGCGCATTAATTCCATCATGAAGGTTCTACCCTCATGACCTAATCTAATCCTAATAATTTCTCAAAGGCCCCACCTCCAAATATCCTCACATTGGAGATTGGGGTTTCAACGTATGAACTTTGAGGAGGACACAAACATTCAGTCCATAGCACAGGAATGTCCATTCTATTCAGCTCAGTTTCAGTGGTCTCCAATTGCATTCAGTGAGCATATAACCTGTGGGAGTCCAGCTGCCCTGACCTTAAGGTCAGTGTCCTGAAACTCCCATGGTCCAAGATTCACAGACTTTGGACCTGCTGGGGAAAACAGCACTGGGGGAAAATATCTCAGGCAGGATGCCAGGAGGAAACAGATGGCATGCTAAGGTTGGCTAATGTAGATGAGTTTTTTTTTTATGTTGGTAAAATGTATATAGCATAAAATTTATCATTTAACCACTTTTAAGTATACAGTTCAGTGGCGTTAAGTATATTCGCACTGTTGTGTAACCATCACCATCGTCCATCTCCAGAATGGTTTTATCTTCCCCAACTGAAACTTTGTACCCTTTTAAACACGAACTCCTCATTCTCTCTTCCCCTCCCCCTGGTATCCATTGTTTTACTCTGTATCTCTGTGAATTTGCCTATTCTAGGTATGGAGGTGAGTTTCTAAGAGGGACTATTTACAAAAGTGTAGGGAGGGCTTGGAAAAAACAATAAGGGACGGGGCAGTGTTCTGGGGCTGGTCACGTCAGGAAGCTATTACCACCGCTAGGTACTGAAAACTGGAGAGACCGTTCTATGGCAGGTGTTAGCTGCCAGGGGCTGTGGCTTTCCAGTTAGAGGGATGTGCCAACTCCTTGTGTGCCAGCTCTCCCTCTGACTCTGCCGAGTCTCCACTGTCCTTATCGGTGTCATCCTTACATGCCAGCCTTGGAGGCACAGAAGAGAGCAAGAAGGGTGGAAGGTGGGTGTGAAGGGGCAGTGGAAGGTGGTGAGCTCAAAAGCAAGCCCAGGAAGGCCTCAGAGCTGTTTAATTACACGAAAATGAACCACAGAGGCAGCACACTAAATTAAAAGGCTCCTGTGGCAGTCTGTACATTGTGTGTGAATGACAATGGGAAGGTGTAATCAATTTCCATTTCCTGTCCCTTGCTCCCTAGCAACTTCCCACACTCAATGACTGGCTTGCACATTTGTTTTGCTTTGTGGCAGATGATATGAATGCTGAGAGGTGTGCCCCTGCCCCCAAGTGTCAAATTCTCTATCTGAATGGCTCACGCCTCTGATTTCATATCTCGAAGTTGCCAACTTCTGCTGTTGAAGGAACAAAGCTGTGAGTGGCCTTTATTTAGCCTTCAAAGCAGAGTTGAGTTATTTCTTTTCTCTCTCTCTCTCTCTCTCTTTTTTTTAGACAGAGTTTAGCTATGTCACCCAGGCTGGAGTGCTGTGACACAATCATGGCTCACTGCAGCCTCTACCGCCTGGGCTCAAGTAATGATCCCACCTCAGCCTCCCAAGTGGCTGGGACCACAGGCACTTACCACCATGCCTGACTAATTTTTTAATTTTTATAGAGACGAAGTCTCACTATGTTGCCCAGGCTGGTGTTGAATTCCTGGGCTCAATTAATCCTCCAGCCTTGGCCTCACAAAATGCTGACATTATAGGCGTGAGTCATCATGCCCTGTGGGAGGTATTTCTTAACTCCCTTCAACCAGTGCCCGGGCTGTGGGATCTTAGCTCTGTCCATGTGACTTCTCGCTAAAACCTTTCCATCACCCCTCACTAGTGCATCTCTGCAATCGTTCTCTCTCTCTCCCTTCCCTTATCCTTGGATATTCTAAGCCTGACACATACACTTGAGCAATCCCCTCCTTCTCACCCTCTGGTACCCTACTGTCCAGTCCCTTCCTACATCCCTGAGATGATAGGTAATTTTTCTTGACTTTTTGTATCTAAGGAGGAACCTCAGGGGCACCCTAAATGTCTTACAGCTCTGTGTGTTTGGGGTGGGGTGCTCAGGTGGAAAGCAGGTACTGCTAATGGAAAGGATCCTTGTGTCTACAGTTCTTAGCTTCTGTCTGTCTCATAAAAATTGTGGTGTGCTGATTACTTTCAGGGAACTTTGCATGCATTAATAAACTTATTTAATTATCACAATAAACCTGTTGTGGCATTATTGCTATTTTGTGGAGGAGGACTATGAGGTGTAGAGAGGTCAAATGACTTATCAAAGGTTGCACAGCTGTCTGTCACAAAGCTAGGACTTGAACTGAGGTAGATCTGTTTCCAAAACTCTTTCAAACCAACTCAGGAGGTGGTGAGTTCTTGGTCCCTGGGAGTATGTAAGCAGAGATTGAAATGCCACTTGTCATGAAGTGAGTACAGTCCAGGAGAGGGTTCTTTTCTCTTCTGAGATGCTAAGATTCCAGGACTCTTGCTTCTGATTCAGATATTCTATTATTGACATGTGTCTCTTGGGGAGTGTAGGTTGGGGTAAATGCCTCAGTGGGGTCTGGTTATATGAGCAGGCAGGAGTCCTGGGTTGCAAGGAGTGCGGAGAAGGCACAGGAGAGTGTCACACTAGTGAGAAGTAATTAGGTAGTAAGTTCACGTTTCCCCTTTCTGTTCTTGCTGGTTCTTCCCTGTTGCCCTGGGCTGTTCTCTGAGTCCCAGATGGGCAATATTTAAAAATACATTCTGTTCTGAACAGAAATGTTATCAGGGTTGCAATGTGCTCTTTGTATATTGCAAAGAAACAAGCCCAGGGCTGAGAACAGAAGTGCTGGGTTTAACCTTGTTGCTGCTGCAGGTTCATGGTGTGACTTTGGGGAAATGTCCTCATCTGTTTAATAAGGGGTTAAGGAAGCTTACTGCTGAGGACCTTTCAGGTCCTGATGTTCAGTTCCTTGAAGCAGGCTTGCACTATGCTTTGCAATGTGTGTTGGGTCATGGCTGTACTCCATAGTAAAGGCAGAGTGTGGCAGGTGTTGACTGTTTCTCCTGCTCCTGCCAGCCCCAAGTCCTTTGGTCTCATGTGCCTGTCTTCTAAAGACTCATCTTACCTAGGAGGTGGTTCCAGAGAAGGAAGACGGCTGGGTAGAGTGGAGTTGGGAGCTCTCTGACTGAGGAGCAGCCACAATAAGAAGGAGATTGGCCCATCCTGAACTTTCTTGGGCTGAGTGGCAGCCAGAGTCAAGCCCTCTGCAGACTCTGCAGAGCGATTCAGCTTATACAGACATGATCCACCCTGCTGGTGGCTGGTGGGGGACTCTTTTAGACTAGTGGTAAACAAGTCTAAATTGAGTGATAAACAAGGTGATGCTAGGGCATATGGTATTTGCATCAGTTATCTATTTCTCCTTAACTGGCTACCCTGAAATTTATGACAACACCATTTATAAAGCTGTGGGTTGGCAACCAGGGCTGGGCTTAGCCATTTGGTTCTTCTGCTAGTCTCAGTTGGGCTTATTATGCATTGTGGCAGCCAGTCTCCAAGATGATCCTTTATGATTTCTGTCTACTGATATTCACATCCTTGGGTGGTTCTCTCCCACACTGTAGCATGGTTGCACTCTGATCACTAGCAAATAGTGGAAATGATGGTATGTCACTTCTGAGATTAGGTTATAAAAGATTGCACCTTCTGTGTGGGTCACTCTCATTCATGCTTTCTTGTTCTCTCAGATCAATTACTCTGGAGGAAGCTAGCTGCCAGATTGTGTGCAGTTCTATGGAGAGGCCCACATGGTGAGGAACTAAAGCCCTTGCCCAATAGCCAGACGGGAATTCAGGCCTGCTAATAATCAGGTAACTGAGCTTGAAAGCAGATTCACCAGTCCCAGTTTAGCCTTGAGATAACCAAATTATCTGCAACCTTGACATGTTTTGAGCCAGAATCATTCAGCTAAACTTCTCCCAGATTTCTGACCCTCAGAAACTGAGGGAAGAAATATGGTTTTAAGCTGCCTTGGGGGTAATTTATTATGCAGCTATAAATAACCAAGACACTCATGCATGTGATTAGATGGCAGTGATGGCCATATCCACATACCTGGCAGTTGGCTGGCTGATGGCTGGGGTGACAAGGGTACAAGGGCCACACATCTCTCACCATCCAGCAGGCCAGCCTGGGATTCTTCACATAGTGGTAGTCACACTCTTCCAAAGGCAGCAAGAGTAGGTAAACCTCAATGCGTAAGCACTTAATATATATATTTTTTAATTTCAATAGTTTTTGGGGTACAAGTAGTTTTTGGTTACATGGATAAGTTCTTTAGTGGTCATTTCTGAGATTTTAGTGCACCCATCACCTGAACCGTGTACATTGTACCCAATATGTAGTCTTCCATCCCTCCCCACAACTCCCCTCACCCCGAGTCCCCAAAGTCCATTGTATCATTCTTATGCCTTTGTGTCCTCATAGCTTAACTCCCATTTATAAGTGAGAACACTAGATGTGTAGGCACTTTTAGAGCCTCTGCTTGCATTACATTTGCTAACGATCAATTGGCCAAAGCATATCACACGGCCAACCCAGATTCAAAGGTGAGAAAATAGACTCCATATCTTGATGGAATAGGAAGAATTTGTGGTCAATTCTGCAACTGTAGAACATGAAGCTGATGTAACATCTCTCATTACTCTAAACACTCCGTCTTTCTCTACTGTTTCAACAATCTTCCTTTTGTTAGACTCTGTGTCTAAATCAACAAATATTTATTGAGCAATTGTCATATGGCAGGCGTTTTCACAGTCATGGCCTTAATCAATACCTAAAAACAGCCCTTGCAAGGTAATCCACTTCATGGGTGGGGAATGGAGGCTCAGAAAGACAAGGTGATTCTAATCCAGCTCTAGGGACTCAGAGTGTGGTGTTAGTTATATTTTCTTTGTCAAGATGCCCAGAACTCTCCATTTAACTTTTTTTTTTTCCAGACACACAGGTAGAATATGTGGAGTCTGGTCCCTGGCTGGTTTCTCCCCAACAGTCACTGGTTGGGGCTAAAGGGGTTCAGCCTGGGGCAGGAAGATTGGGCAGAATGAACAGACTCTAGGGGGCGACAAAGGCCAAGGTGACTCCTTATTGCTGCCCCATGCTCCTTTCTCTCCTTCCTTGTCTATTGTCTGTCCTCAGAGAAGAGAAAGATGTTGCCCGTCAGGAGACAAAACGTTCATCTTCAGGCTCTGAGAAACAAGGGGAAGGAGGGAGGGATGGAGAGGGGGAAGCAGGGAGGGATGGAGAGAGAGAAGGAGGAGGAGGAGAAGGAGGAGAGGAAGAGGGGAGAAGAAGAAGAGAGAATAGATGGGCCTAAGAAGGCAAAAATAGAGGGAAAGCAGTAAGACAGAAAATTAAAGAGATACAGAATCATAAAACAGAGAGAGGGGGAGATAAAGAGAAAAAAGAGAAGGGAAATAGGAAAATGAGCCCTAAATACAGGGATAAAGAGAGACAGAGACAGGAAGACAGAAATGCCCGGAGAGATAAGGGAAACAGACAGAGAAGGGATGAAGAAAGAGCGAAAGGAAGTCAGGCTAAAGATGACGGTGTGTGGAGGAGAGGGGTATGGCGGGTGTTAGTCACACTGTGTGACCTTAACTAGGCCAGGTCATCTCTCTGAGCCCCATTTCCTCATCAATAAAAAGGAGCTGTCTTCAGGAACTGTTGTGAGGATGACATGAGGAAATACATGCAAGCACTCTGGAAATAGTAAAGTACTATACAGGTGTTCATTAGTATTATTGGTAGTATTATCATTATTGTTATTATTATTATGTCATGGTTGGAAGAACTTAATGCTAGAATGAGTGTCAGAACCCAGGGGCTAATGAGATATTGAACACCTCTTCTCTAACGAGCAGCTTAGTGTCAACTGAAATTGGAGTTTCTTGATACTACGGCACTACAACTTGTAAGATGCCCTATTGATTTAATTACACTTTGGAGTCAGGGAGAATTGAACATTAAAAATACATACTTAAGAAAAATAACTGATAACACGCAGTTGTTTCTACAATTGGTCACTTTTTTTTCAGGATCACAATCAGTGTTTGAGGGTATAATGGAACATCTCTATTCTGTTGAATTCCTTTAGGTCATCAGCCATTATGCAGAATATCAGCTATGGTGCTGTTTTTGTATCTCATGGATGTGAACTTTATTTCTTTAAAATTAACGGTATGATCTCAAGATATATTGAATAATATTGGTATTTTGTGTGCATTTCTGCTTTGAATAAACACACAGTTCCCCTTTCTGCTCCATTATCTGCGTTGCATATTTCTGTAAGGTAAATAGCTTTTATTGAAAGTTAGCTGGACGCTCTGATAGGCAGGTATTTAGTGCTCAAATTATAGGACTTGAAGGATCAATTTGTCAGAACCATCTCAGAAAATTCTCTGATATATTCAGGGAGCCTGGGCAAGTTTAACTGCTAGTTACTGCACTGACTGGTGGGTAACAGTCCATCTCTTGCATAAACACCAACTTTATTTTTGTACCAAATTTAATATTTTTGTGGTACACTTAGAGCAATAATTAGGGATCTAAATTTAACAGTCTATCTGTATATTATTATCACTGTAGATTACACAATTAAAGTAACATTGCATAAACATGAGAGAACTATCTGACAACTTACTCTTCCTCTTGGAGGCTGACCCACTATTGTAAAACACATTCTGTTTTCAGAAATTCTAAAGTGTAAATAAGAAAAAATACAGGAAATGCTAGTGGCCAAGAACAATGGAAATGGTCTGGGGCAGCTTATTGGTAAGAGAGAGAAAGCCAAATGTTTTGAAAAGGTCCTGATTATATCTAGCATATTAAAACAATTCAAAATTGGTATTTGGGAATTTTTGCCTCATTTGACTGAATGAGATTCTATGCCTGCAATACTTCTTGCTGCCACCAGGTAGTGATAGTGTCTAAAATAGTTTATGTGTCCAAACTATAATCTTTCTTTTGTGGCCAGTTAATCTCTGTGGCCAGCAATTTATGCACTGTATCTAATCAGTTACTGTCCCCTCCCCTCCATTAAAATACAAATTATACTATATTAAGCAACATTTCTGGAAGCAATGCAACACAGTGCTCAGTCTGCTTTGAGCCATGGTTCTGGCTAGATTGAGTACATTTGCTTTCTTACCTGAGGGTAGGGAAATAACGGTAGTGCTTTCGAGGACTGTGATATAGTCATCCGTCAGTATCTGAGGGCAGATTGATACAAAAATCCACAGAAGCTCAAGTCCCTTATATAAAATTGCATAATGTTTGCATACAAAGTACAGATATAACCTCCAGTGTACTTTAAATCATCTCTAGATTACTTATATACCCAATACAATGTAAATGCTATGTAAATAGTTGTTTTAAACATTTATATTATGTTTATTGTTATATTGTTATGTATTTATTTATTTTTCATTTTCTGGAATATTTTTGATCCACTGTTGGTTGAATCTGCAAATAGGAACCCACATATAATGAGGGCTGACTGTATTTTGTATTCATAGAATACTTCCTACCATACAAAGAGCCCCTCTTTGACCTTGCACCTCTAGGTGCCTACATACCCTGGTGTAAGGTTAATGTTTATAGGTCAGCTGTTAGCTGTGTTGGGCAGGGAGCATAGTTTATAACTGGACTAACCCCTTACGTTGGTAGATTTATTAATCCATACTTACCCAATAGTAGTAGCTCTTATTTATTAAGCATTAAGCATGTACTCAATACCCATTTCAATACCAGTTTCAATCCTCACAGCAATCCTATGAAGTCAATATCATTATTATTCTCATTTTACAAAGACGGAAATCCCCAGGGTTCTGGGAAGATTAAATGAGTTAATGCATAAGACTTGCTTAGCTCGCTGGGCGCAGTGGCTCATCCCTGTAATCCCAGCACTGTGAGAGGCCAAGGCAGGCAGATCACTTGAGCTTGGGAGTTCGAGACCAGCCTGGGCAACATGGTGAAATCCCATCTCTACAAACACCACCACCACCACCACCACCACCACCACCACCACCACCACCACCGCCACCACCACCAGACTTGCCTAGCAGAGTGCCTAGGACGTAGCAAGTGATCATTATTTATAGGGTGTATTATTACAGATGAGGAGACAACAGCTTAAAGGGCCAGCTGGGGGGACAGGCCTGCAAACTGAGAAGTATAAAGCAGCAAAATACAAGGGACTGGATAAAAGCACAGATGGGCTGGGTGCAGTGGCTCACACCTATAATCTTAGCACTTTGGGAGGCCAAGTCATGTGGATCACCTGAGGTCAGGAGTTCGAGACCAGCCTGACCAACATGGTGAAACCCTGTCTCTACTGAAAATACAAAAATTAGCTGGGTGTGATGGTAGGCACCTGTAATCCCAGCTACTTGGGAGGCTGAGGCAGGAGAATCACTGGAATCTGGGAGGCAGAGGTTGCAGTGAGCTGAGATTGCACCATTGCACTCCAGCCTGGGAAACAGAGCAAGACTCGTCCCAAAAAACAAAAACAAAAACAACACAGATGAAGGGGTAATTAATTCTTCTTGGGGAGGTATCCAAGAAGGCTTCACAGAGGAGGAAACATTCAAACTGGACCATAAATGACAAGTAGGGGTGGTGGCGTATGTTGTTCATTCCCCATTTTGTTCTTCTCTTCTTCCTTTAAATAACAGAAATATTCCTCTCAGATTTAGCAGGACACATGGCCACTTAGTTAGAGATGATAATTATCATCCTTCTTTGCAGCTAGGTGAAGCCATGGGACTGAGTTTCTATACTAACTAAAAGCAAGTGGAAGTGAAATCGCTTGCCACCACTTCCCATGGCTGGAATGTGGCCATGATGTGAGTGAAGAAGTTTTGGCCATAGGAGATGGTAGGACAACAAAATAGAACAAACCTGAGCCCCTAGATGAGCTTGGTGAGCACACCTGTCCCATTCACCTTGGGCCACATGCCTATCTTCAAGCCATTACATGAGAAGTGCATACACTTCTACCCTATCTGAACTACTGTATTGTTGGTTCTTTTGTCTGAAGCCCATTATTTAGCCAGAAGCCTAAATAGTGCACCAGGTAAAGGAAAAGGAAGACTTGTAAGGCAGGAGGAACAGCCTGTCCAAAGACATAAAGAGTGAAAGAAGTTAGTTTTAGGAAACGTTCTCATAGGATTTTTTTTTTTTGAAGATCAAATGAGATAATAAATGTATATAAAATGCTTAGTACAGTACCTGGCACATACTAAGTTCACAATAAATGAAAGTCCCATTTTTTTTTCTGTGTGATACAAATGACTTCTCAGAGCCTCATCTGTAAAATGGGGGTAATGTCACCTGTATGATGAAAACAGAGGTCTGGACCTTTCTACTCTAAAATAGTATGAATAGCTTGCAGAAATTCTATTGGGAACAAGGTTAAAAGAAAAACAATTACCAAGAAACGAATGAGTACCCTGCCTTTCACTGATTTAAATAATTTACCTTAACAAAACCTCTGGTGCTCTCCATCTCTATGCTGTAGCTAACATTGGTCCCATTCCTTCCTCCTAAAAATATTAGTCATTCCTTGAATGAGTTGTGGATACTCCATGCTCCAAAGTTTTCATAGGCAGGTTTCTCAGGGCTTTCTCCTCCTATTCTCCTAACTCCTATTCACCTCACAAGACTGTACCAACATCACATCTCCTGGGGCTTCCCTGACCTTATGGACAGATCTGCCAGATTCTCTTCAAGCGACAGGTACTCCACTAAGGCTGTACACTCTCTCTTATTGGTTTAGGTGTCATTTTCACCTGCCAGACTGTGAGCTCTTCCAGGGCAGAGAGCACGAATGTTTCATTTTTGTTTCGCCAGCACCTGGCCACAGTAGCTGTTCAGTTCTTATTACTGAATAAATGAGGTGTTCTCGGGCAAACATGTAGGATCACTTAGAGTGTGTATGTGTTGGTGGAGGGTGGGGAGGGTGGAGCACAGAGGATTTCAGGGCATCAGAAGGGCAGATGTAAAAAACGAACATGTCTCTCATCCACACAACAAGGCCGGGACTTTGGCATTTAGACATTATTAGGGGAAAAAGAAGAGGCAGTCTGATAGAATGGAAGCTATCTAGTTTAAGAAACAGGAGTGATTTCCCTCCAACCTTGTTCAGGATTCATCTGTGTTACTTCAGTAAGTGTCCTTCCCTCTCTGAGCCTTATTTTGGGCCATTCCGTTTCTGGCCTTCCAGGAATCTAGGCGTCCTCCAGCTCTGAGATTCCCAGGGCCCTATTGGCCTGGGGGAGAGAACAGGCCTGGCTTTCAGGCCACATGAGGCTGTGACCCACAGTTGGCACTGGTCACCTCCGCTGTCTCCTCTTCCTCCCTCCTCCTTCCCTCACACCCCCTCTCCCATCTTCCCTCTTCTTCTTCCATTGTCCTCCCCATCCTTCCCTTCCTCCCGCCTCCTCCCTACTCCTCCCCTGGCTCCTCCTCTCCCCGTCCGGGGCGGGGGAGGCGCGCTGGGTGGTCCAGCGGCCGGGGGCGGGCGGTAGCCTGCAGGCGTAATTGGCATGCACGCCGTTGTAGCTGAGACCGCTTAATAAAGCATTACATATCTCACCGCTTCCATATTTCATTACCTCACGCGGAGCCTGTGAGAGGGCCCTAATGGGAGTCAGCTGTGTTTTTACTTTCTGTTGTCGGCCGGGACGGGTTTCTCTGCGGATTCTTTGAAATGAAATAATGTGATGCACGCCGCGATAAGGGCCGGCCTGTAATGAGGCCCAGGCCGCCGGGCGGCTGCTATTGCTCCAGGTGTCGCGTATTTGGGCTGCGAGGACAAGGAGGAGGAGGGGGCGGCGCCGGAGGAGCGGGGGGAGGGGGAAGTCGCGAGGGGCAGGGGGTGGGAGAAGGCGGAGGCAGGAGGCAGGGGGCAGGGGGCGGGCGGAAGAGGGGAGGCTGGAGGGGGCGGCGGGCCGCGGCAGGCCAGGCGGGAGGAGCCAGAGACAGAGAGAGGAGGGGGACAGTGGCAGCCTGCAGAGCCCTAGGAACCCGGGTTCAAATCCTGCCCGCCAGCGTGAGAGAGCGTTTGCCCGCCCAGGCGGTCCATGGGGGTGAGGCTAATACTCATCTCACGGGGTTGTGTGCAGGTAAATGAAGAGGGTTTGTAAATTGGAAAGGGCACATTACACGTAAAAGGAATCATTTATTGAGAGAAAGGAACTGACTCCCTGTGAGCATCCCCTCTGGGTATGGCAGCTGCCAGCCACTTCACTGAATGATCACAGCAGCCTCACTTGCTAAGAATTGTTACCTTCCCTTTACAGAAGAGGAGACTGAGGGTCAGAGCAGCGAGGGGCTGGCTCCAAGGCACACAGGAAGAGGCTGAGGGCAGCCCTAGGCAGGTAGCCAGATGGAGATAGAGCTGGAGGAGAAGTTGGTCCACTGCCCGCTGACTGGGCCACCCTGGCACCCCCCTCGAGGGGAGCTGGGCTTTCTCCTCCACCTTGCTCTGTGGGCCTCCTCCTGTGGGCCTGAGGCCTTTGCCCTCCACACGGGGATGGAATGGGGGGTGGTGCAGGACTCCTTGTAGGAGGGGCAGTGGCTGGCTGTGGGGAGAAGGCCTTAGGAAGCCCCCTGTTCTGAGCATGCTCCTCTGCTCAAAATCCCACAGCTACAGTCCCTGAGCGTCAGCTTGCTTCGTGTCCACTCTGTGTTTATCTCCAGGAAATAAATGCTCTTTGAGGAGTCTTGTTGTATCTCCTCAGTGTCTCTTAAATCCACTCACTTCTTGCCCTCCCTCCTGGCACTGCCCTGGGCCAAGCTTCTGGTCCTGCTTCGGACACTGAAGGGATCTTTCTGAAATGCTGACCCACGCTGCTGTCCTTCAGCATCGGGCTCCTCATTGCTCCCAAGGGCCTCTGGCTTCCCTAGCATGCCCTCCCTGCCTGGACTTTAGAGCCTCCCCCAGCTCCTCAGCTTCATCTTTATCACACTCCATCCCTGGCCGTGCCAGACCAGGTAACTGGCCTTTCCCTGAGTTCATCTCTCTGGACACTTGCTCATGCTGTTCGCTCTGCTTAAAATGCTCTTCCCACATGGAGCCACCTTGGGAGTCCTGTTCTATCTCCAATACTCAGCACGATGACTGCTCATTCCAGGAAGTCTTCTTGCCATGTGCTCCTCTGCTTCCAAGTTGTGTATGCTTTCTTTCTTCTCTGAGCCTCAGTTTCCCCATATGTAACATGAGGGAGTTGGGGGCTGATCTCTGGGCTGCACGGTCTCATGAATTTATGGGGTTAGGTGCTAGTTTTCTCTTGAAGGAGAAACAGATAGTTTGAGTGTGTCAGCATGTTAGATGATAACCATATCGTATGTGCCTGCCACATGGCACACATCATATTGGTGCTTTATATGCATTAGATACATGCATTGCTTGGGGTTATGCTGCAGTAAACGGAGAAGCTGGGATCAGAAGCCAAGTCTTTCTGATTCCTGAGCCTGTGCATAGGTGTGTGAGCATGGGCATATGTGCTTGTCTGTGTGTGTACACGTAAACTAATAGTACCAGTGTTGGTGGCACTTTAACCTGCTCAAAACCCTCTCTCCTCCAGGAGCCCTTTGAGGTTGGGATATATAGACATAGAGAGGTTGGGCTGTTGCCTTAGTTACACAGGTGCTGGGAGGAGAAGGGGGGTGTGGAGCAGGAGGAGATACTCCTCTGGCCCAGAGAACCAAGTGAGATCCTCTCCGTGCAGGATTCTTTGCTCTTCAACCTCGGCCTAACTTTGCCAGCTTTGTTTCCCAAATAACCTCTTTACTGCATCCTAACTTTCTGTATATAGGTCCTGCTTTGGAGCCTTTGCTTAAACTGGTCACTGCGTCTGGAATGCTCTTTTCCAAAGCCTGCCTGTGGACATCTTATTCTTCCTTCAAGACCCAGCACAGATCCCCCTCTTCACAGAAGCCCACTGAACCATCTCTTTCTTTCCCTGTTTCAGGCTCTGCATACACTTCTCTCGCCCAGCTTAGAGTGTTAGCTTGGAGCATCCTTGTTTCAAACCATGAGCTCTGAGGTCAGAGGCTGAGTTTAACTCTTGGCCAACAGAGACCTGCTGTGGAATAGATATGTTGGGTATGCTTGTGAATGCCTGGCCAGGCAGGATGTGTTCTGAGGCTCACTACAAATGGATGCAAGTCCTCACTCACTGAAAATGCTTGATATGTGGCAGGTAATAAAATTGTCATTATTTATTACTGTGCTTTTGCTTGGGTCAGGTTTGATGTTTCAATCTGTATTTCATTTTATTCTTAGAATAACTTACAATCTCATTTTACCAGGGAAGAAACTGAGGCTAACTAATACTAAATAACTTACCCAGACTGTAGAACGAATCAGTATCAAAGCCAGGACTAAAATTCAGTTCTGTCTGCCTCAAAAAAGGAGTCTGGGCAGGGCACGGTGGCTCACCCTTGTAATCCCAGCACTTTGGGAGGCCGAGGTGGGTGGATCATGAGGTCAGGAGATCGAGACCATCCTGGCCGACATGGTGAAACCCCGTCTCTTCTAAAATACAAAAAATTAGCCGGGCATGGTGGTGCGCGCCTGTAGTCCCAGCTACTTGGGAGGCTGAGGCAGGGAAATCGCTTGAACTCAGGAGGCGGAGGTTGCAGTGAGCCAAGATCACACCACTGCACTCCAGCCTGGTGATAGAATGAGACTCAAAAGAAAAAAAAAAAAAAGAGTCTGTCCTTTTTGCACACATCGCATGGATCTGATTGCAAGCGCCTTGTGCTCTGTGTGTCGGTCAAACAGGGATGCTCTAGTAACGTGCAAATGATTTTTTGAGAGAGGGCTTAAGTGTAGTTCAGTCTTAGCCAGCCACAACTGAGATTTGCAACCCAAGCCCTAGTCCTCACCAACCATTCTGCTATCAGGTTTTCATCTCTAGAGTGATTGACGGGTATTTTTTTCCCTCCCTGACCCAGAACGCCAGGCCTCCAATACTACTGAAATGTTTGCACAATCTTGAAGCATTTATTTAAAAGTTGCTTTTCCCCAAAGGGCCTGGCCTCAACCAGATCCTGAGCCAGATCCAAAAAAACAAACAAATCCTATCTTTACAAGCTCCTCAGCTGGGCTGCGTGGGGCGGGTGGGGGTGGGGGTCCCCTGGGTCCTACCTTTCCTTGGCTGGCTGACAGGCCCGCCCCAGGGCGAGGAGACTGCCTGCCTGTTTACAGCCCTTTCCAATTCACAGGCCAAACAGGAAAGGGGGGAGGGGTTAGAGAAGGGCGCGAATGTCAGAAATCACAAATCATACAGTTGCTCCTCAAAGCAATAGGCGGTGGAGATGTTAATGGGGACATGGCTGGGTTGGGCTTCTTGAATGCTCGTCGGGGACAGAGTGAGACCCTGGCTACCACTTTGCAGGTCCCAGCATCAATAACTAAGCTCTCCATAACCTGCATAGCATTATGGGTCCGAGGGGCAGTGATCTCTCAGATGGGTGTCAGAGGACCTGAGTGCCATACCTGGCTGGGTCTGTGTTGCCAGCCAGGCCCAAGCTGGTGTACATTGGGGTTGCCATCACTGTTGCTTGGAAAAGTCCATTCAACTTTCTGGCCTCCACCATCGTGGACCCACGAGGGGCTGATCTCCAGCTCTGGCATTCTCTCTCTGTGAATCATGCCCATCCAGACTTTTGGGCAAAGCAATGGGGAAAAGAGGGAACCCCCCTCCATGGAAGGTATTTTGTGTGCCTGGTACAGCGTTTGGTACTGTCTGGAGGTTGTCTCATTTACTTGGCACAACCTCCCTGAATAGTCTTTGCTGTGATTCCTTCCTACATGTGAGGAATCCAGGGCCAGCACTGGAACCCACGGTCCACTTGGCCCCTTCCTCCCTGTCTCCTGGTATGCCCGGCAAAGCACTGACACCAGGTTGGACGGATGGCCTGATTTAGAACAAAGTCTAGAGTGTGCAGAGTGTGGTGTGACCTGCATTGTGTGCCCAGGAGTGGGACCGAGGTGAGGCAAGGGCTCTGCAGAAGTGGAGACCGAGGCCTAGAGAATGGCTATCTCTCACCCAGCTTCTCACAGTCACTGAGGAGCCTTCTGGTCATAGATGGGCACACTGAGGCCTGTGACTAGGCAAGCTCGAGCTATGTCCCCGAGGTGCTGCCTAAGAAATTGGGCTCAAACACTTTGCTTTTTTCCAAAGACCCCTAATGTGCAGCCCCGCTGCAGGGTTCCCACTGGGCATTGTCCATTCCTGCCATTGGATCTCTGCTGCTTACTGCAAAAGACACCAAACTCATTAATGGCCTCTGTGCTCACCTCCTTGTCCCAGTCAGTGCCAAGGCCACTTAAGCTGTGTGTCAGTCCTTACACGGACTAGGCAGTGCCACACCTCTGCCTGTACCTTCTATAATGCTTCCTGGAATACCTGCCTTGAATTCTTCCTGTGTCACCTTCGGCAAGTGACTTAGCTTCTTCAAGCCCCAGTATCCTCCTCTATAAAAGAAGGACCTTATGCAATAGTAGATGTGCAAGTGCTTTGTGACCACAAGGCCCAAGCTGGTGTACCTTGGGATTACTATCACTGTTGCTGTTTTCAGTGGGCTGTTGTCAGTCTGGCCGGGAGCTTCTGTCGAGTGACCCATTGATTGACTGGCTTCTTCTCTTTGCCCCAACTAGACCCCTCTGTGAGCTGTTTGTGCTGACCTTGGGCTGGGAAGATACTCTCAAACACCTGTTGTGGGCCAGGCTGGGAACTCTAGGAAGAAGCAAATCAAAGAAATATTTTGCTGGGAATATATGCTAAGGAATATAAATCATTCTGTTATAAAGATACATGTATGTGTATGTTCATTGTAGCACTATTCACAATAGCAAAGAAATGGAATCAACCCAAATGCCCATGAATGATAGACTGGGTAAAGAAAATGTGGTGCATGCACATCATGGAGTACTATGCAACCACAAAAAGGAATGAGATCATGTCCCTTGCAGGGACATGGATGAAGCTGGAAGCCATTATCCTCAGCAGACTAATACAGGAACAGAAAACCAAACACCACATGTTCTCACTTGTAAGTGGGAGCTGAACAATGAGAACACGTAGACACAGGGTGGGGAAGAACACACACTGGGGCCTGTGGCGGGGTTGGGGGCACGGAGAGCATCAGGATAAATAGCTAATGGATAGTGGGCTTAATACTTAGGTGATGGGTTGATGGGCGCAGCAAACCACCACGTTTACCTATGTAACAAACCTGCACATCCTGCAGAGGCATCCCAGAACTTAAATTTAAAAAAAAGAAAAAAGAAATATTTTGCTATTGTTTCCTTACACCCAGTTCCCAATCCATTGCATGTGTGCAATTGGGGGCAGCCTGGAGGAGGGGAAAGAGCTGGCCGAGCTCTACCTCCCCGCCGCTGGGAGCCCTGACAGGGCTGGGACCATGTCTGACTTTTCCCTGCATCTCTAGAGCCCAGAATAGAGCCTGGGACTGAACAGCACTCACTAAGTATGTGTTTATATGTGAAATAATTTTGAGAAAGTTATCTCAGTTCTCTGAGCCTCAGCTTCCTCATCTGTAAAATGGGGATGATAATACAACTTAACTCATAGGTTCATTGTGAGGATTAAGAATAACAATCTATGCAAGGTACTTAGAATAGTGCCTGGCATGTAATGATAATGCTTTCATGTACTTAAGAGAAACAAATGCTCAGAGAAGGTAATTGCTTTGTTCGATGTAAAGTGGGAGAGCTGGGAATGGAATTTAGGTTTGTCTAACTCCAGAATCTCAGATGTTGACCACTATTGTCTATTACCTGAGGTAGGTTGACCCACAGCATCCACTTCCTCCCTATTTCAGAGTAATAGAACTGTCAAGTTTTAGTTAAGCACCTGGCCATCTAGAATAAAGACTATGTTTTCCAGCCTCCCTTTTGGCTAGATGTTGAGTTCTGGCTGGTAGCAGAAGTTAGGTGTGAAACTCCGGGAAGTCTCCTTGAAGGGAGTAGACGTGAATTTCCCTATGAGTCTCACTCTGTCGCCCAGGCTGGAGTACAGTAGCATGATCTTGGCTCACGGAAACCTATGCCTCTCAGGTTCAAGTGATTCTCCTGCCTCAGCCTCCCCAGTAGCTGATGGTTGAGATTGTGTCCTAATAGCGGTAGTACCAGCCAGCAGACACCTTAGATCATGAAGTGACAGCAAGATAATGAAGCCACACATGGTGCAACAACCAGGCAGCAGGAACCTGCGTCCCTGACAATGTAGGATCCATCGTATCAGCCTGTTTTTGAAGTCAGAGAGAAAAAAACTTTGATCTGTTAAAGTCTCTGTTATTTTGGATATGAACGTAATCCTAACTAATTCACTATTGTCTCTCAATGGTAGACTTTCAATAACTAAATGTGCCCTACCATAGTATCGCTCAGACTGCAATGTTATGAAAATTATTTGTTGTCTTTGTCATGAGAGTGAGCTCTGTGATGGCAGGGACTCTGATTTTTCTCTGCTAAGTCTCCACTGACCAGTCCTGTGCCAGGCACCCCGCAGGTTAGTGGCTCTCTATTGTGCCAGCTGAGCTGAGCTGGAGCCCTGTTTCCCAGAAATCCTTCTCCTGCATAGTTCCAGCTTAGCAAGGGCTGCAGGAGATATTTTGCCTGAGATTCAAAAGGTGGCAGTGAAGTAGCAGCCATATTCTTTCTGGGCTGGGAAGGTCAGTGTGGGGACCTGAGTTCTTGCTCTTGATTGCTTCTCTCTTTGCTTGCCTGGTTGGCCTGGCGCAGCAGCCAGGGTTCCGTGACTCCTCCAGCTCTTACCCCATCTGCCTCTTCAGCTTCCCTGAATCTTGGGCTGGGTGCATGTGCAGCTCTATGATGAAGGGTTCCAGCTTCTCCAAGAGAACATCTGTTATTGAAGTTAGAGGCTTAGGGTGGTGAGAATCCTCGTGGGTCCCAGTTTGTCTTTGCTTCTCCTAATTCATATCATCTTCCCTTCTGCACTGCCAGCCCTGTGGCCCTCATATGGAAGCATATGGACTATCTAACCAGCTCCCACACTTGCGTAAGATCAATCACTATAATAAATATTTTTCTTTCCTTTTTTTTTTGAATGATACAGTGTCTTGCTTTCACCCAGGCTGGAGTGCAGTGGCACATTCATGGATCACTGCAGTCTCAACCTCCCATTCATAAGCTATCCTCCTGCCTCAGCCTCCTGAGTAACTGGGGCTACAGGTGAGTGGCACCACATCCCTCTAATTTTTTGATTTTTTGTTGAGATGGGGGTTTCACTTTTGCCCAGGCTGGTCTCAAACTCCTGGCCTCAAGCAACCGTCCTGCCTTAGTCTCTCAAGGGGCTGGTATTATAGGTGTGAGCCACTGTACCCTAAATTTCTTATTCTGTGTATCTACTGGTGGTTCTTTCTCTGATTGATACATAGGTATTCAATAAGTACTTATTGAGTTAAGGAATGATTTATATGATTGGCCCCCTGGTACGTGGTACCTACTAATGAATGTCTATCTCTGTCTGCTTGGAGGCTGATGCAGGTGGGAGAAGGACTTGGGCTCAAACTCTAAGACCATATGTTTCCCAGCCCTTTTGGCACAGCATGTCTATCTGTGTCCAAGTAGAGTTAGAAGGGGCCTGTGAGCTAGAAGGAGCTAAGAGAGAATATAAGGAGGGGACTTAGGGTGATATTTAGGTTGGCCTGGATGCAGGTCTCAGTCACTCTGACAATGCCCATCTGATATGGTTTGGCTGGGTCCTTACCCAGATCTCATCTTGAATTGTAGCTCCCATAATTCCCTCATGTTTCAGGAGGGACCCAGTGGGAGATAATTGAATCATGGGGGTGATTCCCCCCATTCTATTCTCATGGTAGTGGATTAGTCTCATGAGATCTGATGGGGATCTTATAAGGGGAAACCCCTTTTGCTTGGCTGTCCTTCTTCTCTTGTCTGCCACCATGTGAGACAGGCCTTTCACCTTCCACCATGATTGTGAGGTCTTCCAGCCACGTGGAAATTTGAGTCCATTAAACCTCTCTCTTTTGTAATTGCCCAGTCTTGGGTATGTCTTCATCAGCAGCATGAAAACAGACTAATACAGTATATTGGTACCAGAAGTGGGGTGCTGCTGAAAAGATACCTGAAAATGTGGAAGCAACTTTGGAACTGGGTAACAGGCAGAGGTTGGAACAGTTTGGAGGGCTCAGAAGAAAACAGGAAAATGTGGGACAGTTTGGAACTTCCTAGAGACTTGTTGAATGGCTTTGACCAAAATGCTGACAATGATATGGACCATGAAATCCAGGCTGAGGTGGTCTCAGATGGGGATGAGGGACCTGTTGGGAACTGGAGCAAAGGTGACTCTTGTTATGTTTTCTCAAAGAAACTGGCAGCATTTTGCCCCTGCCCTAGAGATTTGTGAAACTTTGAACTTGAGAGAGATTATTTAGAGTATCTGGTGGAAGAAATTTCTAAGCAGCAAAGCATTCAAGAGGTGACTTGGGTACTGTTAAAAGCATTCAGTTTTAAAAGGAAAACAGAGCATAAAAGTTTGGAAAATTTGCAGCCTGACAATGCGACAGGAAAGAAAATCCCATTTTCTGAGGAGAAATTCAAGCCAGCTGCAGAAATTTGCATAAGTAACTAGGAACCACCAAGACAATGGGGGAAAATGTCTCCAGGGCATGTCAGAGACCTTTGCGGCAGCTCCTCTCATCACAAGCTGAGAGCCCTAGGAGTATTTGCAGTCGTGGCCCAGGGTCCATTTTGAAGCTTTAAGATTTGACTGCCCCATTGGATTCTGGACTTGCATGGGGCCTGTAGCCCCTTTGTTTTGGCCAATTTCTCCTATTTGGAATAGCTCTATTTATCCAATGCCTGTACCCCCATTGTATCTAGGAAGTAACTAACTTGCTTTTGGTATTACAGGCTTATAGGCAGGAGGGACTTGCCTTGTCTCGGATGAGACTTTGGACTGTGGACTTTTGAGTTAATGCTGAAGTGACTTAAGACTTTGGGGGACTGTTGGGAAGGGATGATTGGTTTTGAAATGTGAGGACATGAGATTTGGGAGAGGCCAGGGGTGGAATGGTATGGTTTGGCTGTGTCCCCACCCAAATCTCATCTTGAACTGTATCTTCCATAATTCCCTCATGTTGTGGGAGGGACCCAGTGGGAGATAATTGCATCATGAAGGCGGTTTCCCTCATGCTGTTCTTGTGATAGTGAATAAGTCTCAAGAGATCTGATGGTTTTATAAGAGGAAACCCCTTTTGCTTGGCTCTCATTCTTCTCTCATCTTCCACCATGTGAAACGTACCTTTCACCTTCCACCATGATTGTGAGGCCTCCCCAGCCACGTGGAACTGTGAGTCTATTAAACTTCTTTCTTTTGTAAATTGCTCAGTCTTGGGTATGTCTTTATCAGAATCATGAAAACGGACTAATACACCATCTCTGCCCCAGAATGGGCATCCTGAACTCTGGGGGACCATCTGTTTGTCTAATCAGCCTTTGCAGAATGGACAAGAAGGAATAGCCGAGGCTAATGACTCTGACTCTCAATCTCATCCTCAAGAGATGGACTCAAGAGATGTGGATGGCTCCTTATCATGCTCCAGGAACCCTCTACCAGCTCCCTATCAGCCTTGTAATAAAAGTCAAGACCCTTAAATCTGTGTACAAGATTCTCTGTGACCTTGTCCTTGAACCCCAGCCAGCACAATAATGTCCCACATCATTTGGCCTTAACCTCAGTGAAATTGAATGAATCAGATGTGCACGTCTATGCATTATAAGTTTTTTCCTTCTTTTTTTTTTTTTTTTTTTTTTTTGAGACAGAGTCTTGCTCTGTTGCCCAGCCTGGAGTGCAGTGGTGCAATCTTGGCTCATTGCAACCTCCGCCTCCTGGGCTCAAGTGATTCTCCTGCCTCAGCCTCCTGAGTAGCTGGGATTACAGGTGCCTGCCACCACGCCCAGCTAATTTTTGTATTTTTAGTAGAGACAGAGTTTCGCCATGCTGGCCAGGCTGGTCTCAAACTCCTGACGTCAGGTGATCCACCCGCCTTTGCCTCTCAAAGTGCTGGGATTACAGGCGTGAGCCACCGCGCCCGGCCTATGTACCTATAAGTTTTTATCTTCCGTTATTCTGTGCCATCAAGAGCCTCAGTTTTTAAGACTTTTTCCCAGATCAGGAGACTCTTCTTGGAAGTGGGAGAGTCAAGTCCAAAGTTTTTTTTCCCTTAAGAAGCTGTTTGTCTATCTATTCACCCATCTATCTGTTCAAACACCCATCCATCCATTCGCTTATCTATCTTTCCAGTGCTGTCTGGCTCTACTCTGGGCCAGGCCCGGTGATCATGCTGAGAATCTTGGAGATGAATCAAATATACCCTCTGATCTCCAGCAGCTCACAGTGGGATAGACAAAGATGATGCAACTAGACAACAAAAAATATAAACAGATAAGTGCCATCTTGAGAAAAGTCAAAAGTCATGGAAGCATAGAGGATGTCCCATCCCAGCCGTGGGGGTCAGAGGAGGCTTCCTAGCAGAGGAGACATTTGAGCTGACTTTGAAGTACAAGAAGGCATCAGCTAGACAGGGAAAGCGTGAAAGAATTGTGCAGAGAGTATGGCATATGCAAAGGCCCAGAGAGGGCCAGAGAGCACGTTACACTGGTTGCAAACTATGTGTGCTGGGGATGGTTGAGGGGTGAGAGAGACGTCACAGCTAGAGCCTAGTCCAGATTTCTTGCCCTGTGAATCTGCTCCAGGTTCTTCTGGAAGTGGGCTGGGAGGAGGTGGAGATGGAGGCCCCGTAGAGCCAGTGCGGCCTGTATTCAGCAACTGGTGCTAGGTTCGAGTGAGTACTCACTAGGCCTGGGGGTTCCTTGGGCAAGAGGAGTTACGTGGCTCAGTGTCAGGCCATCTCCTCAAGCAGATGTGTATGAGCAGATGAGGCACAAACTGCAGAGTCAGGCAGATGGGGTCAATTCTTGGCACTGTGTAGACAGGTAACTTTGGACAAATCACTTTTTGAGCCTCAGCGTCCCATGGCTTAGTTGGGAATATATCATTTACCCTAGAAGGCTGATGATAACATTACTTTTCTCCCTTCCCTTTTCCTTACTAGATGATTCCAAATGGTCACTCTAGGTGAGGCCCAGGGAAATCCCCTTGGTACGCAAACTTGCTTTCCCCAGTTCATTTTGGTCAGAGTGTCCAAAATATGGTTCTGAATGCATCACTCACTGCTTGTGGCAAAAAGCACACATTCCTTAGTAAGGCATTCAAGAAATCTGAAACTTTTTAATATAATGTCTACCTCCTATTCATCTGTCCACCCATCTGGCTGGCTGTCCTTTCATCTCTGTGTTCACCCCCTTATTCACTCAACAAACACTCATTTCTTGTCTCATCCCTCCTCCTCTTTTTCTTTCTTCTTATGCTCAGTCTCTCCAAATGGCCAGCTTCCTTGACCTCATGTTTGTGTGAACAGGTTGTTCCTTCTGTTCAGTGGATGCAGTGGGATGCTTCCTTCCTTTTCCTGTCACTCACCTACTTTTTCTTCAAGGCCAAACTCAAAGGTCCCTTCCTCCATGAAGCCTCCGGCCTTATCAGCTATCCTCCTTCTGGTCTTCCACTCCTAATGGCTTCTCTTTTTATGGGACATGTATTCCATAGCATTATTTTTGTGTCTGTCTGTTACTCACTGACCTCCACCCTACTCCAGCAGGGTGGCCTCTTTGTACAGTTGTTTAGGTTGTACACTGCACAGGAACACCCAGCTGAGGAATGTGCCCTAATGTGAGGGCTGTACCTCTGGAGGGAAGAGTGCTTTTTTTCTAGTTCATACAAAGGTACCTGTTCTCCAAGTGATGAGCTCAAGTGGCTGAGCTCACCCATAGGGGGCACCTTTTTCTGTTTCCTACACAGGGGCTCTCTGAGCTAGTGGTGGCCTTCCCCTGATTCTAAGTTTCTATAGGCCAGGACCATGTTGGCTTCATCCCTGTTCCCCCAGCTCCTAGCATAGCAGTGCCAGGCCCCAGAGACCTCCATAAACGTTCTTGGAGTTGAAAGGAGAAGGCTATCAGTAGTGAATCTCTGTCCACTGGGCCTTGGAAGGGCAGGACTCATGCCTGTCTTGTAGGGAGATGAGGCTTCCGAGTTGATGCAGTGGTGATGGCAGGTTTGTTTGGAAATTCCCCAGTAAGTGGTGTTCCGGGCCTGTCTCCCAGGGACCTCGAGAGCTTGCTGGAAGACCTGCAGACCAGGGCTCCTCCAAATATTGTTTTAAACTGATTGATGCCATGCCAGGCAGGGGAGGGACAGGCATTTTTCATACATGAAAAACAATACATTCTGGGGCCAAGATGAAATTATTTTACATTTATACGATAACAGGCAGGGAGACAAAGACGATGTTTGAGGATGTTTAAATCCTCAAAATCATTAGTCACTGTCCCAGCAGGCTACACAAATAAATGATCAATGCACAGAAAAACAAGGCCCTCTGAGGTGTTTGCCCAAGACCACTTATGTGTCAAACAGACTTATTAGATGTGAAGGGAATGATTATTTGTACAAAGTGAAATGAACATGTGCAATAATATTGTAAAATGTTTATTAGTCTAGAGTGTGCTGAATGTTCCTAAAATATATCAGGTTCTCAGCTTGCATTTAATGTACTGTTATAAATGATATCACATCCTTCCAAGCCGATTTTCCGCTTAACGTTAAGCTTCTTTGCTGGAGAAATCATGTTTTCAGATCCCAAGTATGAAAACATTGTGGGGTTAAACTCTCCCTTCTACTCCCTAACCCCCACCCCAATCAGTTACCTCCCTATAAAACTTGTCCTGAGTCTGGCTGGGAGGGATAGGGCAGTTGGGCAGGCCAGATGGTGGTTGGAAAAGGAAAAGGGGGTGAATGAGTTATTGTGGTGGGGACATTAGGCTGGAAGTCCAGTGATTCAGATTTCAGGATCTGCTCACTAATCTCCTGCTGTGTGACCTTGGGGTAGTCCCTTCCTCTCTCCGGGCCTTAATAATCTCAGTCAGAAAATGGGAATAATGTCTAAAGAGACTCCCAGAGCTAAACACTTACATATTCTAAATCCCAGCTTGCTGAGTCACGAGTCTGAAAGATAAAAAGAGATTCTGGAAGTGAACAAATAAAGTGCTACAGAAAAATTCTTATTTTTTTATGTGATTCTGGCCAATTCTTACTTAACCTTTAAGGCCCTGACCAAATGTCCCCTCCTCTGGGAAGCCTTCTCTGACCCGCTAACCAGCTGGTCAGTCTGTCATCTTTGCTCTAACAGTGCGAAATCCTTGTGTCCCTTATTGCCCCGCCAGCTCATGGTATCACCACATCTCTCTGTGTGAACAGGCTCTTCCTTCTGTTCAGTGGGGAAAGCTCTGCAGGAAGGAGAAAGTGGCCTCATTCTCTGCGCTGCTTAGACCAGCAGGACTGTCCTCCCTCAGTGAGTCGTCTGCCTCCATGAACGCAGCTGCTGAGCTGGCCAGCTTCGTGGCATGCATGTCCAGCTGTCAGCTTGCTCTGAACTGAGGTCCCCAAAAGATCCCCAGACCTGGGCCAGGCACAGAGCTGGTACTCAGGAAATGATTAGTGGATGCTGGATGGGGAGGAGCCGAGCTAGTGTGACCCTTGGAGGTTATCCCCCACCCACCGCGCATGTTAAAGATGGGAGTTTTATCCCAGAGTAGGGAAGGGATTGGCTAGGGGGCTACTCAGGCACCTTGGAGAAGGGTCAGAGAGAGTGTTTCCTATAACATATCAACTCTCCACCCAAGAAGGAGGGGTAGAGAAGCCCAGCCAAATCCCATGTCCTTGGCCCTGAACGGGGGTAGGAGGTATTGGTAGTGGGCAGTTCTTGGCGTCAGCTGAGAGCACAGGGCTGGCTTCGGAGGTTGTGGAGGTGGTTGGGGATATGGGGGGTTTCCAGTTTCCTGGCTGAGTCACGTCCCTCTCCTTTCCCCTGCCCCCCAAGGTTTGCTCAAAGGCCCCCTGGAGGGTGATCTTCTCTGAGCTCAACTGATGGTCTGGGGATCTTTCGGGAATCTCAGTTCAGCGCAAGCTGACAGCTGGATGCGCATGCCAGGAAGCTGGCCAGCTCAGCGGCTGCGTTCATGGAGGCAGGCGACTCACTGAGGGTGGAGAGTCCTGCTGGTCTAAGCAGAGCGGAGAATGAAGCCCCTTTCTCCTTCCTTCACGGCTTTCCCCAGAAATGACTGAAAGCAATCTACATGGAAATATATACTAAAATGTGGGAAAATAAAGTTAGAAGTAAGCATTCAGGCAAAGATTAAAAAGTGTAGGAAGGTAGAGTGGATTTGGAGTGAGGCTTCTAAGCAGAGATCCTGCCCTAAGGTAGGTCCTGCATGCTGTGGAGGCAGGTCATGTGTGTCACTCCAGGCTTCCAGCAGAGGGGACCCAAGCAGGTACGTGATTTATTGTGCCCCATAAACACAGGACCTTTGCTTGGAAGAAGTGCCGGTCCCTTGGTTGGAGGCCAGAGAAAAAAGTCTCCTGTGATTTCTCAAAAAGGGGCACGCGGTGTCCCCAACAGCTGCCTGTCAGCAGCAACATAAGCTGGCTGCTTCTTCCTCTGCCTCCCCTTTCTTCCCTTCATTCTCTTGCTCCACCTTCTCTACTTTCCCTCCTCATCCTCCTACTCCTCCTCCTCTTCCTCATCCTTTTTCTTCTTTTCATAGAGTTTAGTAAAGTAGTCCTTGGAACACGGAAAGAAGTGTTCCTGTTCAAGTTGAACCCCGGGGAACTGTTAGGGTGCTTTGGGTGGGGAGATAGCCAGGCCCCAGCATGAACTTCAGGCGGCTTGGGCAAGTGTTTTTCCCCACCATAGCAGTGGGCAGTGTGGGTTCAAGGTTATCCCCACTGAAGTGCAGTGCCGTATTGAGCATCTTGTAATGAGTGCCTTCTACATGCCAGACATTTATTGGGTACATCTTGTGTTAACTCAGTTGGTCCTCACAACCTCCATTCAGGGTGGTTCTTCTTATTCTCAAGGTCACAGGCAGAATGTGGAAAAGCTGGTTTGGCACCAGGTTCTTGCACTCCCAGGCTAGCCCCTGGCAGCCCCACTCCTGTCTCACTGTATGATCCTGAGCATTTCTACGGTCCTGACTCTTGATTTTCTCATCTGTACAGTGAAGGCCATGTGTCCCTGAGAGTCCCTTTATGTGGACATTCTGTGGTTGCCTGAGTAGCTGAGTCCCCCTTTGCAGTGGGCTCAGGTAGACATTTGGGATGCACAGGGACTACCTCTTGTTTTACCCTAAATAACTCCTCACCTTTGCCCCTTGGGCAGGGGCTCCTCCTGCTGGTTACCCTTAGAACCTGTCCCTGGATTGGGCCTCTCCCCCAAACTCCCTTCCCAGAGAGACTGAGGCTCACATGGAACCTGCATTCCTCAAGCAGGGATGGAGCCTCAAGATTTAGCACCTGAATCAACTTCTTAGGCTGCTGTGGGTGGGCCAGGCTAGGTGGTAGAGTGGATTAGGGATTGGGACAGAATATTCTCTTGCTTTAAACCCCACTAATTATACTACAATCCAAATTCGTTGCCACGGCCCTACATGACTGGGCTCCTGCTTCCCCACTGACCTTATTTCCTCCTACTCCCCCAGGATACTCAGCATCCCCTCCCATCAAGACAGCCTTTACAGCTGCTGTATTAGTGAAGGCTACCCAAGCTGCTGCAACGGATACCACTCCCCGATTTCTGTGGCTTAGCCCGATAGTTGGTTTCTTGCTCACATTGAGTCCAGTGGGCTGCTCCAGTGGCAAGCATGGGCATATCACAGCCTCATGGTGCCTCTCATTGTGATAAGCATGTTCTGGGGCTTCCTCAGCTTCTTGGTTCCCTGGTTCATCCCTAAGAGTCTTAGCAGAGTAGTTATCATCACCATATTGGTGACCTGTTCGGTTTGCTGCTCTTGTTTTTTTTTTTTTTTTTTTTTTTTTTTTTTTTTGAGACAAGATCTCACTCTGTTGCCCAGGCTGCAGTATAGTGGCACGATCTTGGCTCACTGCAGCCTCAAGCTCCCAGGCCCAGGATCCTTCTCCCTCCTCAGCTTCCTGGGTAGCTGGGATGACAGGTGCATGCCACCATGTCTGGCTAATTTTTTGGTGTTTTATGTAGAGATGGTGTTTCACCATGTTGTCCAGGCTGGTCTTGAACTCCTGGGCTTAAGCAGTCCTCCCACTTCTGCCTTGCGAAGTGCTGAGATTACAGCATGAGCCACTGCACCCAGCTACTGCTATCTCTTTTGGCTAATTGCAATTCTTTTTCATTTCTGTCCTCTCTTTGGACCACAGTTGAAAAATGAAACCAGCTGGTATCTGAAGCATCATTGGCCTTGAGGAAAAAGACATGCTCTGTAGTGCTAGTCATTGACACTATGAGAAGAGAATTCCTTCTAGATGCAAAATCTCTCCTCCAAACTGAGACCTTCTTTCTTGACTTGCCTGTTTCGGACATCAGCTGCCTTAAACATTCGCAACATGTCTGAATATCTTATTCTACAATGCAGTATTTCCTCCTTCACTTTTTTTACACTTTGACTTACTATGTTCCTACCTAACCTAACTGTGCTGACTCCACAAAGCGTTTATGCACTCTCCTGAGAGAAGATGCTCTTCTGAGAATATTTTATTCTCTCCTTGGAATCTGTGGATTTGAAGATGGCCCCTGTCTTCTCCTAACGTGGGAATCAGCTAAGCGTTTAAAAACTGCTGCAAGATAAACAAGATTCCAGTGGGGCAGTCAGTAGGAGAGCACATTCAGAGAGAAGCTTTGTCACAACAGAATTACACCAAACTATATTTTCAAGATGAACTTCTTACCTCTTCCATCTCTTGGAATAAAATATTTTTCTGCTTCAAAAATAAAACAAATGCAAGTGTTCCTCCTCCGTGTGGTGATTCAGAGACCCAGAAGCCTTGCATTTGGTGGCTCTGCCATCTGCTGGGGTGCTGATCCTCTGTGCTCAGCTGGCTCAGGTGACAGCAGGGAGCAGAGACATGGGAAATAGAGGCATAGGGAGCAGAAGCATAGAAGACCACAAGGGGGGTTTTCTGGCCCAGAATTGAGGGTGGCCCTTCATAGAACCTAGTCACGTGGCCACACCTAACTGCAAGGAAGGCTGGGGAATACACTCTAGCTGTGCACCCAGGATAAAGTACAAATATGTTTGGTGAACAGCTAGTTTGTTCCTGCTGCAGCCTTAAAAGCCTTTTCCTTTACCTCCACCAGCCCTGAGGGATGGGCAGCAGAATTAGCACCCCCATGTTGCAGATGCAGAAACAAGGCTCAGAGAGGCTGTCCACCTTGCCTCTCCCCACCACCCACCAAGGTCACATAGTGAGTTGGTGTCAGAGACCATGTGTCCTGGCCTAGAGCCTGTGCTTCTTCAGCTAGAAGCAGCCCGGTCACCCCACCCTGAGCATCCCCCACTGGCCTGGCCCTCCCCTAAGGCCCTTACCAATCTCCACCTTGTGTCAGAATTCACCAGGGACTTGGTGGTTCCTGGTCCAGGGATGAGCTTCTGCAGGGTGAATGTACCTGCAGTACATGGAGTGCGTGTACCTGCAGTACATATCTAGCTCAGTACATGGAGTGGGGCCTGGTATGGGCATAGCACAGAAGACTGAGCAGGGAGAGGCTTGCTCAAACCTCAGAAGGGCTGAGAGGTGAATGACAGGAAGATAAGAGTGAGTGGGTGACAAATGAACTTGCTGAGCAGTGACTGGGATGTCCACAGCATTCTCTGCTGCTGAAGTCCACCTCTCCCCACCACCCACCATGCCCTGGCAGCATAAAATCCCAATTCCACCTCTGCCCTCACGATTGCATCCCTCCCCGTGTCCCATCTCCCACTGTGCTCCAGCCACAAGGGCCTGCTCAAGTGTTCCTGCCTGGGCTGAGGTCTTCTGTGGCCCCTCCAGGGGCACACTCACCTTCTTCCAACCTGCCCTGTGCCTGAGGCTGACCTATGTGTCCCATCAGTGGGCTCTGTGGAGTCAGGCCTCCAGCTGGGTTTGGTCACTATGAGGTACCCACAGAGAGAGAAGCAGTATGGGTCAGGGTCTTTATTCCCACAGTTCTCTCCTTATAGATGTCTTGATCAGAGGCCATCACTCCTCCCAAAGAAGCTGACTCTAAGTTCCAGCAAACACTCCTTCCCCTCTTCCCTTCAGGGCGATAACAAGTTTTGCTGCTACTGGCCCAAGGCTACTGCTCTATTCCTTGTGTTCCTTTCACAATAGCCTCATTGTAAAGAATCTCTCCTTCAATTCTCTTTCTTTCCTTCCTTCCTTCCTTCCTTCCTTCCTTCCTTCCTTCCTTCCTTCCTTCCTTCCTCCCTGCCTCCCTCCTCTCTCTCTCTTCTTTCTTTCTTTCTTTCTTTCTTTCTTTCTTTCTTTCTTTCTTTCTTTCTTTCTTTCTTTCCTTCCTTCCTTCCTTCCTTCCTTCCTTCTTTCTTTCTTTCTTTCTTTCTTTCTTTCTTTCTTTCTTTCTTTCTTTCTTTCGTTTCTTTCCTTTCTTCTCTTTCTTTTTTTTTTCTTTTTTTCTTTTTTTTTGAGACAGAGTCTCACTCTATCAGCCAGGCTGGAGTGCAGTGGCATGATCTCGGCTCAGTGCAACCTCTGCCTCCCGGGTTCGAGCGATTCCCACACCTCAGCCTCCTGAGTAGCTGGGATTACAGGCACACACCACCACACCTGGCTAATATTTTTTGTTGAGATGGGGTTTCACCACGTTGACTAGGCTGGTCTTGAACTTTTGATCTCAGGCAATTTACTTGCCTCGGCCTCCCAAAGTGCTGGGGTTACAAGCGTGAGCCACCGTGCCTGGACTGAATTCTCCTGTCTGGAGTGTGCTCCTGTTTCCTGTTGGGGATGCTGACCTGCACGCCTCATCTCAGGTCCTCCATACTTGCTGTTCCCACTGCCTGGTGTGCTCTTCCCTCAGGTCTTTACATGGGCAACTACTTTTCAGCTTTAAGGTCTCAGCCTGACTAATGTTTTCTCTAGCCAAAGGTGTCACCCTCACCCTGATCGTTCTCAATCCCATAGCCCTAGATTAGTTTCTTCCTTGTATCTGTCAGTGTTTGCAATATTTATCTGGCTTTCTCCTCTGGAATGCAAGCTCCATGAGAGGTGGGGTTTTTATCTGTCTTGTTTACTTCTGTATCCCCCAAGCCTAGGACAGTGTCTAGCACACAGTAGGCACTTACTATAAATGTTTATTGAATTTGTAAATGAGACAGATTCAATATGCAAACCAGGGAGCAGCATAAATGAATGAATGAATGCATATATTGGCAAGTAACTCATCTGAATTAATGGATGAATGAATTGGGCAAATGTGTGACAAATGAATGAACACATTGACACAGACATGCACCTAGGGAGAATGCCATGTGAAGGCGAAGGCAGGCATTGGGGTGATGCCTCTACAAGCCCAGGACTCAGAAGATTGCCAGCAAGTCCCCAGAAGCTAGGGGAGAGGCATGGAACAGATACTTTCTCACAGCCCTCAGAAGGAACCCACCATACCCATACCTGAATTGTGGGCTTCTAGCCTCCAAAACTGTGGGACAATCTGTTTCTGTCTGTGAAGCCACCCAGTCTGTAGTACTTCTTATGGCAGCTCGAGCAAATGAATAAACTATGTCTAGGCTTTAGGCTTCTAGAGCGTTAGAGGTGATGACTTACTATGTACAGGCTTTGGAGAGGCAGCACAGTGTGGTCGCAAGAGAGTGGGCTGGCAGCTGGGGACAGTCCCAGCTCTGCCACTGACTTGCTGGGCTAGTCTTCCTGCCTGTGAACTGAGGGGGTGGGACTGCAAGATTTCTAGGGTCCTTCCCAGCCCTGACTTTTCCTATTTGAGTAGCTGTGAAGAGGAGGCCAAGCAAGGTCAGGTGGCACAACCCAGGTCACCCAGAGGGTTAATGGGAAGTGGTCCCAGGAACAGCCTCTCGCCGATTGCATGATGATTGCTCCTTTGCCCGAGGTGCCTCCCAGCAGAGTCTACAGGAAGCCTGACCTTCTCTGATCCTCTGTTCTCAGCCCCTGGGTGGCCTTGGTGCTGTGTGGGTCTGATGAGGCCCTGGCTATTTGGAAAGGTGGCTTCCTGCAGGAGGGAGTATGAGGAGGGCCCTGCTGGTGTCCTGCGAGTTCTTGCACTGCCTCCCTAGGCTGCCTGGATAGAAGGCAGAGGCCTGGGACCCACTGTGCAGTGGCACAGTATGTCTTTGTCTGGCCAGGGCTTCTGGTGATCATGGAGGCTGATCACATATCCATCCTCCCCTGGTATTTTCTTGGAGTCCCTGGCGGAAGGCTCGATGCTCTGGCTGGCCTGCTGACTTCCCTTCCTGCCTGATTCCAGTGCCTTCTTAGAACTAGCCCAGGGACTCAGGCTTGTCCCCACCAAATAGATGGCAGCATTTAGAAACTAACAGTTTGCAGTTGTCAGGTTGTTGCTGAGTGGCCCTCTGACTCCCTTGCTTTTCAGTGTCTGAAAGAGTGTATCCAAGGTAGGTCTACAGTGAGGTGCTGCAAGTCTCTGTCCTCACAGGGCTACTGCAGTACTTCCAGTTGTCAGTTTCACGGAGCTGGAAGGGAGAGAAGAGATGCTGGTTGGCTGAATGGGATGTACAAAGATTCAGTGTTTGAAAACATGGATCTTAAAAATGACAAGCTGAGTATAGGGTGGTGAGCCCTGTTTCACAGTTTTTGCATGAAAAAAATCTGGAAGTCATAGTGGCACCCAAGCTCAGTGCAAGATGACAATGCCAGAGTAAGGAAGCACGATTGAGGATGACTTAATGATGCTTTGCAAGGAGGTAGAAAGTCTGTTGTCTCTGACTCATCTGATGAGCTATTTACCCAACATAGAATTCTGGCTGCAAGCCTCCAGTGACCAAGAGTTCTCTTTTGCTTGCTTGAAGTAGCTCTTCAGAAAGTTCTTCTTTGTATTCTGCTTCCTTGTAATTTTATTCAGCAAGGTTTTCAAGTACCTACTGGATGCCACACTGTTTTTCTCTGTGTTCTGTGATACTCATTAAGCTTATCTGCCCTACCTGTCCACTGAAAGTCTGTGATTTCTTGACAGTGACCCCATCTTTCATGCCTTGTCTTCTCTAGCAAAGATAGCCATTCCTCCTTCAACTGTTTTTTCCCAGGGCATGGCTTGGAGAACCTTTCCTTCTTGGTTGTAGCTCACTTTATTATTCGCCTGCTAACCCTTATCTTGAACTCCTTGTGGAGCCTGCTGAGACCATCACCTCCCTTGCCCTGAGATGCCACTCCTATTGTGCAAACCGAGGTGGGAGGCCCAGGTACTATGAACTTCTAAGCCTCATTGACCAGAACTTTTAACCTTGGATGTTGCTTCAGCAATGGCTCGTTGGTCCTTGCCTGAAGGGACTTGCATTAAGACACACACCGAATTAGAGAGCTGTGCTCCTCTTTCAGCCCCATCCTGGCTACAGCTTTTCCTCTCTTCTTCCTCCAGAAATGACCCTTTCCCTTGGCTCCCTGATTAGGGCTTTCCAATTTCAACCTATCTACACTGCAAAGGGTTAATAACTTGGAGTGCCCTAAAGCCCAGTTCAGAAAGTCTCTTTCTGGCTCTGGGACTCAGTTTCCCCATGTGTAAAGTGAGGGGGCCAGTCCGGCTCCTGTCTAAAGCCCCCTCCAGCCCTGATATCTGGTGTGCTGAGTGTATAATGTGGGCATTTCCGCTCTCATGACCCGCCAGTGGGACCGAGGTTTTGGTGGCGCCACTCACAACACACACGGCGGCGTAGGCGGCCCTGACTCTGCTGAAGCCTCCGCCAGGAAGCCGACGGGGAGAAAAGTCCTCCCCCGACCAGCCGTGGATTTCAGGGAGAGGCACCCACCCACCTGGAGAACAAACATTAGCATCCGTGTGGTCACCACTTGGAGGTGCACAGATGAGGGCTAATCAAAGGCAGGGAGAGGTGTGTTTTTGTCAGTGAATCCCCTTGGCTGGGGAGCAAATCTCCATTTTGGCAGGAGGGACTCTTACTTGATCAGGGCTGAGTTCTACGAGTGACTGTAAATTCTCAGTAAAACAGCCCCGTTGGGCCTAATTTCAACCACTTAACCCAGAGGTTGCATTCTTGAAGTGTTCTGCCAAATGCATTCGTCTCCCAGCTCTGAGACCACAGCTCCTGAGCTCTTGCACGCAGCAGCTGCTTTATCGCCAGCCTTTCTGTTCTTACCTGCCTGCAAGACTTGGGGTCCACCCCCTCTCACTTCCCCCTTCTTTCTCACTCCCACGCGAGGGAGCCTCCTAATGTGGCTTCTCGGCAAGTGCAGGTCTGAGCTGGCCACCCTGGCTCCTGTTGGTTTGAGACCAAACAGCCGGGCAACTTGATCAAAACCTGGTCAGCACTGGAAACCCTATATAAATGCCTGGCTAATTCGGTCAGACACTAAATCAAGTTGGCCAAACAACAGCTGAAATGGGCAAGCACAGCCTAAACTACTGGTCAACTTGGTCAAACATCTGTCAGCTGGTCTGAACAGTGCCAAAACAACCTATCAAGTTAGCTTAAGTAAAGGGTACCTTCAAAACAATTGGGTCAAACTATAACAAAACTTCCACTTAGTTTGAATAACAAGTCAACATGGTCAAGTCATACCAAAGCAATTGTTCAACTTAGTCAAACAACCAATCAGCTTGATCAAACAACTCTCAAACAACCTGTCTTTAGAGTTAAACAAAGCCAAAACACCAAACCAACTCAACAACTAGCCATTAGGTCAAACAATACCAGAACAATGGGTCAGCTGGGTCAAATGATAGAAACACACCCGGCTGTTGTAAACAGCCAACTGATGGCCTCATACAATGTCAAAATATTTGGATTAATTCACTCAAACATCCAGTCATTTCCATCAAACCCAGTCGACACTGTTAATGAATGCCAAAACACCTACCCAACTTAAACAGCCAGTCAAATGGGTCCAACCGTGACAAAATAACTGGTCTACTTGGTGAAACCACCAATCACCACAGCTAAACAAGCAGTCAACCCAATCAAACTATGCAAAAGCAACAGGTCAAACTGGTCACCAAGCAGTAACAAAACACCCACTCCGTTCTGTCAAACAACCACTCAAGCAGGAGAGGCTGTGTCTAAACATTCAGTCAATTCCATGAAGAGCCAGTTGCCTCGATACTATGAAACCAAAACAACCACTTAACTTGGTTAAATTAATGATGAAGCTAAGTACTTGGAGATGCGCCCTCTACTCTGTCCAGCATTCTCAGGCGAGCATCACCAAAAGAGGTGGTCTATGTGCAAAGTGAGCGGTTAACGTCTTTATCTTTCACCAAAACATCCATCAGTTCAGTCTTGCAACGTCCAGGAAGAAATCAGACCTCTTGCTTCTCTGGGTAAATAAACTCTAACTTGGAGATTGAGTTTCTCAGGTCAGGGGAGAATGGTCACTGGCAGACAGGGAGAAGGTTTGAGAGAGCTAGTTCTATCCCTTCACCCCAGACTGTACTGGGGAAGAAAAAGGTCTCCTCCGGTATCCCTGGTTGCAAAATATTTGGGATGGAGACGCTTTCTTTCAATGACCAGACCTTTGAGGGGTGAGCTGCTCAGAACCTGCAGCAAGTTAGTGGTGAGCTATGACGCATGTGTCGGGTTAGTTAATTCTCAGAGCTAAAGGCACTAACCCCACAGCACAAGCCTGGCCTCCAAAATCCAAGTCTTTCACTGGGACAGGAACTCCCTTCATCAAGTCCAGGAGCTCTGGTCCCCAGCAGAGCAAGACTGTTCAGAGGTTAATAGTGACAGTAACATAGTGAGCTCTCACTGTGTGCTAGGCACTGACCTAAGAAGCCTTTAACATACTTCACATTTTATCTTTACAAAACCCAATGAGGTTGGCAATGTTATTACCCCCATTTTCCAGATGAGATTCATGGAGGCTCACAAAGATGAAGAAAGTTGTTTTAGGTTATGGAGTTGTTAAGTATCAGAGCCAGGATTTGAAACCAGCTCTAACTTAAGGAGCCAGCTGTACCTATGAAATCCTTATAGAAAAAAAGGATGAAGGAATGAGTTGGCCTGAACCGCATCGTACTGAAGGTGTAGGTGAGATGGTGCATAATGAACCTGTGTGTGTCTGAATGTGTGGCAGCTGCAGAAGAAGAGGTACTTCATCCCAGTGGAGACACAGGTGTAGACAGGTTGGAAGCCTGAATTTCAGTAACGCACAATCTCAGCTTACAGTCCACCCTGGTGCTAAGCCCTCTTGCCCAGGAATGCCAAATGGGCATTACTCATTACCCCAGAGGCCAACGGGTCCTGGGGTACCCTGGACCTATAGGCAACCTTCAGGGCTGGCTTACTGGACAGGGGGCAGGTGACTTCCTGAGATCTGCTCAATCCTTGCCACTGAAATCCCCCTTGGCACCTGTACCTGGGCGGCAGATCTGAACCCATTATTGACCACAATTGACACCCTCCCTTCATTCAAGGGAAGAAAGTCATGTTGACTCACCTCCTTACATTAGGCACAGACCATTTTATTGAACGTTAACACAAATCACACGGGCAGGAAATGTCGTAAAGAGAAAAGTAATCTTCTGACGGAAAAATAAATTATCAGCTGTGTTCCGAAGGAAAAGAAACATTCTTAAATAATTTCTCTTGCTGTTGGTATTGGCTGGCAGTGTGGGCCAGCCAAGCAAATGGTAATTTCCAAATTAGATTATACATTATGTCATATTAGTTTTATATTAGAAAAACAAACGGGATCAGAGGAGAAGTGCCAAGGTTGGCGAGCTGTGCTTGCCATGTGACCGACCGTGTTTCCACTGCAGACTGTTTAATGATTCCGGGAGAGGTGGAAGAGCAAACATTCAGACTGATGTGGGGGAGAGTTGAGGTTGGTTGCACAGAGGTAGGCTCTCCCAGGAGGGAAAGAACAGCTCCCAGGCCGGGCCCCTCTGAGTATGGGTACGCAACCAGGCTGTGGAGGCAGGGAGCACCCCCACAACAGTCTCGTTTTCTTTTCTCCAGGGATCTGGACCTTCCCTTGGAAAAGCTGGTCTAGGGCATGGGCTTTGGAGTCAGGGCACCGTGGCCAGTCCATGTTCACAGTCCCAGAAGCCTGGGTAGGGCTGTGTTGGTGGCCTACTTCCCTAGAGAGCTGCCCTTGGGCAGTGGGGGCAGATGTCTGTCTCCCCAGTGTACAGGGCCAGGGGAATGATAAGGAGGAGACTTTAAATGAGAGTCATATTGCCAGCTCATGGTTTTTTTTTTTTTTTTTTTTTTTTTTTTTTTTTTTTTTTGAGACAGAGTCTTGCTCTGTTGCCCAGGCTACAGTGCAGTGGCATGATCTTGGCTCATTGCAGCCTCCACCTCCCAGGTTCAAGTGATTCGTGTGCCTCAGCTAGGATTATAGGCATGCACTACCACACCAGCTAATTGTTGTATTTTTAGTACAGATGGGGTTTCACCATGTTGGCCAGGCTGGTTTTGAACTCCTGGCCTCAAGTGACTTGCCCACCTGGGCCTCCCAAAGTGCTGGGATTACAGGTGTGAGCCACCACGCCCAGCCAGCTCATCTTTGGTGAAGACTACTCCATGCCAGGCGATTTAGCTGTACTTACTCCTCACGGCAGTCCCACCAGGCCATGTTACAGTTAAGGAAATGGAGAGACAGAGAGGGCAAATAACTTGTCTGAGATCACATTATTGAGAACTGGCAGAGCCTGTGCATAAACCAAAGCTCCAAGGCTGAAATCTGCACCACCACAGCAAATGCCTGTGAGTGGGTGGGGAGTGAGGGATGATGAATGGCTGGTCAAGAGGGTTCTTGTAATCGCTGAGGCATTGGAGTCCTAACCTTTAAAGTCCCTTTCTCCCTAAGACTGTTGCTCAGACAGAAAACAGCACTTGTTTGTGTGTGAACTTGGACAAATAATCTTTTACCAAACTGTGAGCTTCTCAAGGACAGGGATCTTGTGAGATTATCTCTGAAAACTTTGTATCCAACGTGGATGTTGATATCACTTTTGATGGTTGCAGTGGAGACAGGAGAAAGAAGAAATCTAGATGGTGAGAGCTAGAAAGGGCTCAGGGCCTCAGGAACCTGGGTCAGTGTTTGGCGTTTATAAATCTAGGTGACTCTGAAGAGTGCAGAGCTGCTTCTGGTCCCATGACAGGCATCGGCTAATCATTCACAGCGCCCCTGCCCTACAGATCTTCTGAAGCAGCCACTACTAATCAAAGTTGGCACTGAAAGGAAACTTATTTGCTACTATTGGCCTTGCCCACCCTCTAGTTGTAACTGAGAAAACCAATAGAGAGGGGGAGGCAGCTTGTCTGAAGTCCACTACCAGTCACAGACAGAGTTGGATCCCAAACCCACCTCCCACAGCATGCAATGGCATTAAGAGAGAAGATTTAGGACAAATCAATTACCAAGTATCTGACAAGTTATAGCCTGTGGCCAGCTCTGGCTGCATGGAGCCTGGAGGAAGAGAGAAAATAGAACCCAGGGACAAATCATGCAGCACTGCAGACTGGAAGTCCCATCACTTTGGGCAGTCCTGTCCTCAAACTCTTTTCCGTATTTCTCAGTAGATCTGGGTTCTAGCTCCAGCTGGATTTTCCTTTGGTAGTCTATGTCCTCTCTCTAGACCTCAATTTGTTCATCTGTTAAATGGGGACAGGCATGGTGCTCAAGCTCTCTGAGATGTAAAATCCCTTCTGGCTCTAATATTCCAGGATTCTGTGGTCTCAGAATTCAGCCCAGACTGTCCCAAAACTCAGCTTCTCCTTGGAGTGAGTCCATGGGAAACTACAGTAATTTTCTTGGACCACCAGTGAGAGAGGGAGGCATTCAGCAGGATTTCCGCCTAACTTCTGTCTGACACCCCTGGTGGCCTGGAGGGCTACTGCTGCTCCTGATTTACTTCCCTTTCCCCCTGGAGAGCCCAGCTCCTGGGGATGACCTGACCTGAAAACACATGTATTCACTCACCAAATACTCAGAATCCTTTCTCTAGGCCAGAACTCTTGCTGGGTGCTCGGGACCCCATCTTTGTCCTTGGAGGAGCTCACAGTCCAATGAGAGGGGCAGAAATGCATGGAGACCACCCAAATGCAGTCTGCACAGTAGGTAAGACCTGTGACTGGGATAGCGGGGAAGCTGTGGGAATGCAGGGGAGTCTTCTGGGGAAAAGCGATGTCTGAGCTAGACTCTGAAGGATGAGGCAGAGTTCAGCAAAGAAGAGCAGGGGGTAGGGTCCATGCTGCAGGCAGAGGGAACAGCAGAAGCAAAGGCCCAATTGTTGGAGGCACAGTGAATCACAGGTAGCTTGGTGGACTGGAGGACAGGACTGTGTGAGCAACAGGGGAGGTGAGCAGGGACAGGTATACATTTGCTAAAAAATATTTATTGAGTGCATACTAATTGTGAAAGACCTTGAATGACATTCCCAAATCCTGAATCATCTCTCTTCCTGGGCCCTGGCCTGAGTGTCTGTAACATTTGTAATGAGGATTTGTTCCTAAATTTAGTTAATTGCTGTTTGGCTTTTCCCATCTCATGGGAATAGCTCCACTAGAGGGAGTGGGCCAGGAAACTGGCCTCAAGACCAGGAATAGCAGCAGGGACATCATAGTCCAGGAGAGGGGAGATAGCAAGGGTGGCAGCCAAAGGCATGGCCTGGCCCCTTATGGTGTTTCCACCTGGCCTTTGCACTATCTTCTTGGCTACCCGTGTCTTCCTTGAGGCATGAGATCCAGCAGCCTCACTCTACAGCCTGGGGAGCATTCTGGGCTGGCTGGTGCATGTGGGGCAATTAAGTGCAGAGACTGGAGTGGAGTGGTTGAAGGGGCAGGAGGGCAGAGAGGGCCCTTGGGGAGAGAGTTTTGTGAAGAAAAGTCCCAGAACAGGGAGGAAGTGGTGGTCTCAGCCAGGAGGCAGAGCCCTACCACCGCAGGGCCCAGACCCTGGGAGAACTGAACCTGGGAGAAGCAAGAGGGAGCCATCATTAATTGCACAATAGTGTGCTATATGCTTTGCTTATATTATCTCACTGAAATGCCTCAATAACCTTGCAAGAAAGGGTTATTACTCCCATGTTGCATTTGGTTTTGATAGTACTAGTATAAACACAGAGAGGTTAAGTAACTTACCCAAAGTGACACAGCCAGAAAGTGTTGATGCTGAGGTCAGAACTCAGCCTGTCTGACTCCCAGTCACTTCTCTTTCCAGTGTGCCATGGTGGCCCATTGTATTTCTTGCCTTTCGTCTTTCCTAGATCGGTGAACCTTCCTTCCTTCCTGTCTTCACACGGGCTTTTCTTTCTGTCTGGAGCACCACCTCTTTTGTCCATATTCTTTACCTGATGATATTCTCATTTTCCAGGTCTGGTGCAGATGTCCTTTGTGGAAGGTCCTCTGACCCTTCCAGGTAGATTTTATTTTCTTCTTCCCTCCCTTATCCATCTATCATCACCCACCGTCCATCTCTTCATGCCTTACCCGTAAGGATTTCTGGCTGTCTAGGTAGAGTTCATTGCTGCCTCCCCTGTGATCCCACAGCACTTTGAGAAGCAGATGAGCACCCCAGTCAATTGCATGTATTTATTTTTTGTACTTGTGTCTGTTGGCTCCACCAGCCTGGGAGCTCCCTGAGGGATGGCTGGGTCTGACTCTGTTTTGCCCCAGGCATTGCCCAGCACAGAGTCTACTTCCTGTTGACCTCACCCTGACTCCTTTCTTGGACAGAAGGTTTTTTGCATTTGGTCTGTTTCTCAAAGAAGAGTTTTCAATATCTGCAATGATTTTGGGCTGAGACTGAGAGCATTTTTTTGATGCCAAGAGAGACGTACAAATCACTACTGTTAGATGGGGAGAATTGAACTGGAGAAGTCACTAATAAGTGGATCCTTTTGCTTTCCCCAGGACCATAGGGTGATCCTAGAACTGTAGAGAATTGTGGACATTTCAGGGACTCCAGATTTGCCTCATTAGCCTGTGTTGCATAAACCATTGCTCAGGACTGGAGGAGACGTGGAAACTCAGTGTGTCTCTGTGGGCTCACCAAGGGGATGTTGGAGCACGTGCCAGTTCTGGATGGGGATGGGTTGAGTATTAGTTTTTTTCTAGATTATGCTGTGGTAATAGACACACCATGGCATGCTCCAAATGGGGGTTTTACAATAACAAAAGTTTACTTCCTGCCCACATGATATTCTGCTTGTGGTGGCTGTGGGTTGACTGTGGCTCTGCTCTGTGGGTCTTCTTTATTCCAGGAAGCAGCTGTCCCTATTTGGGACATGACATAGGGCAGAGAGCAAAAGGCGAAATGGGTGAAACACACAATAGCTCTTAATGTCCCTTCCACTTATTTCGCTGGCCAAAGCAAGAGGTGTGGCAGGGTCCCATGTAAACTCTCCCCACAGGAGACCCTGCAAGCTACTTGGCAATGTAAATCCTCTTACAGGGGCAGGGAGCTGGGGTATGGATAATCAGGAGCAATAGTACATCAATCACAGGCAGTAACCATCATGTGGGCTCTAGCCAGCTCCCTCCACCAGCCTCATGTGGCCCAGACAGGTGCTTCCTGGTTTTAAGAACCTCTGGAGAAAAATGATGCCCAAATTGTATATAAAAGTGTTGCTCAGCCTGTGGGGGTTACATAGTAGTACAGAGAAATCGGACAGGTGGAGTGAGCTGGTTGTGAAGACCTTTCCTCTCATCTTTGCCCAGCAAACTCCTACTCTTCCTCTGGGGTCCAATTCTAATGCCACCTCCTCTAAAAAGCCCTTGGGGATGGACCCTCCAAGCCAGGGTTGGTGCTCTTCCTCTGTGCTCCCACTGCCCCTTTGCTTTTCTCATTTCGCAGCTACTCAAGTGTATGCGATGTCTGTTTGTGTGTCTGAATCCCCTGAGAGCAATGGTGTGCTGGAGTTGGCTCCTACCAGCTGTGAGAGTTGATGGTACACATCTTTTCCCAGCTCTTTATGTTCAGTGGTCACGTGTAGGTAGCTTGAAATTGGCAATGGTGCGATATTTACATCACGGAAATCAGCAAATCCTACAGATAAAGAGCATTTTCCTCCGGAAGTGCCAGTTGTTAAATAATTATTGTCAGCCATTGCCTTGGACTGTGGACAACATGAGGGCTGGACGGTGCCTTGCTCATCTCTGTCTTCCTGTTGAGTCTGATGGGGGTCTTGGGTGTTCCACGAGGAATGACTGAATGAGTGAGTAGGGGGATGAGGGAATGAATTTTTGGAGATAATGGAGTAGAAAGTGAATGAATGCATGTCGGGCTGGATTTTGAGTTTCCATTGGGTCTGTCTGTCCTTCCTCCCAGGCCCTCCTCCTTCTCCTAGGCCCCTGGCTCTGAGCTCATTGCCCTAGGGGAGGTATGTGACAGGCAGGACACAGAAAGCCTGCAAGCCTTTCTGGCCTTTGTTCTGCAAATCTCTGACTTTTAGAATTGAGAGTGTTTACAGAGGAAGTAAAGGGGAGAAGAAGGATAAATGTGAGTACCTCTAAGAAACATAAAGGGGAGGAGGAGAGAGACAGCACCAGGTCTCTGTGTCCCAGGCAGCTTTGCTGGGGAGGTAACAAGAGCCCTGGGGGGAAGGGCTGTGGGCGCATCCAGGAGATGTTGCATTTTGGTGGCAGAGGCAGCCAGATATGCAGGGTCAAGTGGGGGCTCCCAGGTATAAGCAACGTGAGTCAACTCTCAGGGACTAAGTGCCCTTCCCTGCCTGGGCCCCACATCTTGACATCATGTAAGATTCCAGAAATGTGGAATGACCCCAGAATCTTGGGGTAAGAAATTAAATTACAGGAAACAAAGAAAGTGATGTTTCTAGCATCCCCTTGCTCCTATGCGGGTTCCCATGATTGAGACCTGGGATTTATACTGCCACTCATGAATAATTTAGATCAGAGGTTGGCAAACATTTTCTGTGAAGGGGCATATAGTAAATATTCTCAGCTCTGCAGGCCATATGGTCTCTGTCACAATTATTCAACTCTGCCATTGTGGTGCAAAAGCAGCCACAGACAATACGGAAGTATGAATGAGTGTGGCTGTGTTCCAGTGAAACTTTGTTTATGGACACTGAAATTTGAATTTCATATAATTTTCATGTGTCTCAAAATCTTCTTCTTTTTTTAATTTTCCCCCCAAACATTTACAAATGTAAAGAGCAGTCTTAGCTCACAGGCGGCGGCCAGATCTGGCCCAGGGGCCATACGGTTTGCTGAAACCCTGATGGAGAGGACTGTGTGAGTGAGCAAATGTGCGCGTTGATCAACAAGGCGGCAGGGCACTAGCACCTGGCAGAGGGGGCAGGAGAGCACCCTCACCTGAAGGAATAGTGAGAACCTGTCTGGAGCGAGAACACTCCCTCCTTTTTCCCTCTGCACCCTGCACCCCCACCCAGCCCTGCTACTGGCTCCCTGGGCCTTGATGCCATCTGTGGCTATCCAAGGTGCCTGCCTGTAAGAGCTGGGCCTTCGGTGGGAGGATAGCTGGGCAGCTGGACCCAGCAAGCTGGGGGGGCCAGCCATGTTCAGTCTCCGGGAAATGAGTGTGGACACAGCACAGGCCCGGTGGGGCTGCCCACCCTGGAATGCCTGGATCAGGTTCCTGGCGGCGTCTGAGCTCTGTAAACACAGTGGCTGGACAGGCCACCTCTCTGACGTCCATTGAAGGCAGCTCTGCCCAGGAGGAAAGCAGGATTGGGTCTGACAATTTGACATAAGCCACGGGGCAGTGTCCAGAGGCTGGGGAAGCCCAGCGACCCCCCTCCCCAATGTTTCCATGCTTGCTTGAGTGGCAGCTGCTCCCAATTACTGTCCTCTGTGGAGCGAGGGATCTTTGGATTGGGAAGCCCCTCAGGGATCTAGGCTGCCCCTTCTGACAAAAGTGGAGAAACTGAGGCCCAGCAAGGAACACACACTTGTTAATTGCTGCAAGACTAGAGCTAGAAGCTTGGTCTCTGGCCTCCCACAACAGGGCTCTGGAAGATCTGAAGCAGATCCCTGGGTGGCAGCTGGGAACTTGCCTCTCAACCTTCAGCTGCCCCTGGTAGGGGGTTCCTTTGGACCCGTCCAGGAGCACTGGTGTGGTAGTCACTCACAGCCAAACCATACACAATGTCAAGTGTGCACACTTAGACGAATGGACATAGAGATCACAGTTGATGAACACCCACTAAGCACCAGGCTGTTAAATGCATAATATATGCCAGCCATCTCTTGTGCCTTTTGTGGCCAGGCTGCTATTCACGTGGGAACACACTCATGGTAAATGCAGGCACATGCACACTGACGTGTGCACACAATCACAGAGATGCATGGCCACGACCACTGTATTAGTACAGCCCCTTGTTGACATGCTCATCAGCAACTGTGTCTGTCCATGTATGCTCTTGTCAGGGACTCATACATACTCACCTGTGCACATGTATGCACACACACACACTCCACACTCTCTCACACTTTTCCACTGGCAGCTGTGGCAGGTGTGCTGCCACCTGGACTTGAGATTAACAGTTCTCTCTGGGGTCTCTAGACTTTCACCTTCTTGTTCCTGATACATTTCAAAGTTCTGCTGAAAAGTTTGAGGACAGGGGCTGAGGAAGGGGGCTGAGAATGGCAAAGCATTCAGCAAATGGAATAGCAAAGCAAGCAATTTAGAAAATTCTTGTCATTTTGAGCTCTTCCCAAAGATGCTTACGGGAGCCATAAAGATGCTCATGGCACCGGGCCTGCCGATGTCCAGCCTTGGGCTGGTCTCACTGCCAAGGAGCAGGCCTCCAGCTTCCTCAGGCCTAGCCTAGTCTCTTCATTGACACCAAGCCCACCACCCTCTGGTTGCTCCACCCTCCACTGGGGGTCCTGCTGGAGAGGGCTGTGCACGCTCAACCCACTCTTCCCCAGACCAGGCTGCCCCGGCTGCACACACCCTGCTGTAGGTTGATATGATGCAGCTAACGCTGAGTGCCAGGCACCGTTTGGAGTGCTTTATATAGATTGGCTCATTGTCACAACAAACCTGTGTGTTACAAGGCCGGGCATGGTGGCTCACGCCTGTAATCCCAGCACTTTGGGAGGCTGAGGTGGGTGGATCACAAGGTTAGGAGTCTGAGACTAGCCCGCCCAACATGGCGAAACCCTGTGTCTACTAAAAATACAAAAAATTAGCTAGGCATGGTGGTGGGCAGCTGTAATCCCAACTACTCAAGAGGCTGAGGCAGGATAATCGCTTGAACCCAGGAGGCAGAGGTTGCAGTGAGCAGAGATCGATCTGTGCCACTGCACTCTAGCCTGGGTGACAGAGCGAGACTCTGTCTCAAAAAAAAAAAAAAAACAAACAAACCTGTGTGTTACAGACTACAGCTACATGCATCCTGCAGACAAAGAAACAGAGGCACAGAGAGGGAAAGCAACCGATCCTAAGCCACAGGAAATAGAATAGCCAGGATTCACATCTCAGCATTCTAGCTCACCCTCTTAATGGGTGGTAACAATCACTCTCTTAATCTCTCTGTAGTGCCACCTGTTAGGACACAGGGCAGGTTAACTCCAAGAGGTTCCAGGACTTCGAGACCCCAGGGAGGACTGGGAGGAGGAGATTTGTACATCTTATGGGCCTATACTGTGTGCCATGCCCTACTTTGTGCACTCCCTGTCCTGGGAGGGCCCATTGGCCTTGCTGCCATCAGATTCCACCCCTCAGGTTCTTTACACTGCAAGTAGTGGATCCCTCTTCTAGCCCAGATATGGTCCTGCTAGTTCAACACCTCTGGACTGATGCAGTCTCCTTCAGGGTCCGTATTATAAGAGTTCCCACTGGATATAGCTAGGGCTGGAAGTGAGAATGCTGCACTGACAGGGCTGGTCTGTGCAGTCACCTGAGGTTGAATGTGCAAAGGGGGGACACAATTCCCAAACCCGTTCTTTCCTGCCCTGGGTCTTCTTCTCCCGCTTGCATGTCTCATGCATGGCTTAAACTTCCCCACCTCTTACAATATGCTTATACTGTACACTCTCCGTTACCTCCTCCAGCCTTCAAAGCTCACAATTGCCAACTCTTCTGAGAACCTTCCTAGATCACACAGCTGGTACTGGCAGTCTCTGTAGGTCGCTTTTGCTCTGTGTCTGCATCTTTATATAACCCCTCAGCCTGCCTTGGGTTGGATAGTTGCAACTGATTCTCTAGGTACTTATTGAGTGCTGCCTATGTGCTAGGCACTGGAAATACAGCTGTGAGCAAGACAGACATAGTCTGTACTTTCATGGAACTTCCAATCCTTCCTTCCTACTGGAATTAGGGGCTCTTCCACCAACTGGACCTTGTTAAATTTATTAATTTCATTCCCAGTGCCTGACACAGAAATAGCACAGAATAGGTGCTTAATGCGTGTTTGAAGGATGGAATTTGTAATCTTGGTTCTTTATGATGCTTTAAAATTAATTTAAAAACAAATCAACTAATTTAAAAATTCAATCTGATTTACCATTCTAATTCAGTTTGTTCTGGGAAGAGAGGGGTCCCCCAAGGGGCAGGGTGCAGGCTTGGGACCAGCCCTAGGCTGGTGGGGTGGGCGGGGATGGCCATCCTGTGGTGGTTCTGGCAGCAGCTGCAGAAGTGGACACATCTTTGTCTCTAGCCTTGGCCTGGCTGCCTGCCCACCCTCCCGCCTGCCATCCACATGGTGGAAATACTGACGAACAAGGCCCTTCCTGTCTTCCTCTCTTTCCCCCTTTTCTAAAAATAAGCTGGAACCTTCCCCTCATCTGCCCCCAATTTTCTCCTGCTTGACCCCGACGACCTCATACCCTCAGATGAGGCCACATGTGTGCCCACTGCTGGACAGATGGGCTGACCCCGCAGTGCAGATGGTGGGAGTGAGGAACCCGCCCTGGCCTCTGCCCCAACCCAGCCAACCCCTCCAGCTATGCCTTTCCTGGGAACAAAGCACTGGGCCAGCCCCTGGACTGCCGGTGGGATGGGAGAGAACTTGTTTATAACAAAAATCTCCACCCGGGTTTTATGAACTGTCATGATAATAATAATTGCCTACATTTGTATACAAAGCACTTTCACATCTGTTATCTCCTTTAGTCCATGCAATAACTCTTTGAGATTGCTATTATTGATAATGCCCGGAATGAACACATTAGGAAACCAGAGAGGTTCATTTACTTCCTTAAGGTTGCATAGCTAGGAAAGAACAGCACCAGGATTCAAATCTATGTTTCTCAGATTTAAAATTCTGCACCTTTACACTCTCTCTCCTGTTTGCCAATGTCTGAAATAGACAGTGGTTTTGCAACTTTGTGCAGAGAGATTTTTTCTTTTTTTTTGAGACAGGTTCTCCCTCTGTCACCCAGGCTTGAGTGCAGTGGTGCAATCTCTGCTCACTGCAATCTCCACCTCCCAGTCTCATGTGATCCCCCCACCTCAGCCTCTCAAGTAGCTGGGACTACAAGCGTAAGCCACCATACCTGGATACTTTTTTTTTTTTTTTTTAATAGACGGGGTTTTGCCACGTTGCCCAGGCTGGTCTCAAACTCCTGAGCTCAAGCTATCTGCCTGCTTTCAGCCTCCGAAAGTGCTGGGATTACAAGCATGAGCCATCATGCCCGGCCCAGATATCTTCATATCATTCTTTTAGTTGCTATTTGTTGAGTTGGTATTAGTTGCCTACTTGTGTGTCAAGCACTGTGTTGGGAGCTCCACCCTGACACCAAGAGGAAGGAATTATTTAACTCACTTGGAGGAGGGAGCTGAGACTCAGAGATGGAATGAGACTTGCCAAGGCCACTGATGCCCGGTGAACTGGGGCATCAGTGTTTGGACTGAGGGCTGCCTGACTCCAGAGTTTTTTCTCTGCAAAACAATTCACAACAGTTGGCATCATGTGCTACCTTTTCTTGTGAAGCAATTATTAATAATTTGACAGAACATCTTTTGAGTGTCTGCTCTGTGTTAAGCATAGGGACACAGGGATGAGCGAGACCCACACATCCTGCCCTAGTGGGCTTTATGAATTAGTGGAAGATGGACATGTAAATGGCAATTATGGCGCAGAGTGATAAACCGTTATTAGCCATAATAGTAAGCTTTGCACAGTGTTTATTGCTCACTGAGGGCCCTCAAGGGAAATCTGGCCATTTCCATGTGATGCTGAAAATGGTCTGCTGGCCTCCCTGTGGCTGCAGCTTCATGTCTGAGCCTCCTGGCCTGGCATCCCAGGCCACGGTGATGTGGTAGAGCCCACCTCTCCATCTTTGTCCCCTCCTGGCACCCTGCCTCACTTTGTGCCAGCACCACCTAACTGCTAGAGGTACCTCACACACTGGGACTTTCTCACCTCGGCTGCTTTATCCTGCTGGGCCTCTGCTGGAAATGCCTCCTATCTCAGGCCCCACTTTCTCCTGGTTAACTCTTACCATGCAAAACTCAGCTCAGATAGTACTGCCTGCCCAGGATACATGCGGTGATTGGAAGGGGGGGATTTTCCTCTAATTGGAGATGTGTGAGCTAAGGATGGATGATCAGGGCAAGGAGACAAGTCACCTAATTTCTATGGGTTTCAGTTTCCTTTTCTGTGAAGTGGGCTCAAGAATAGGACTGAACTACAGGAAGACAAGGGGCTTGCTGGAGGGAAGCACAGTAGCCTGTGGGAGCAAAGTGGAGTGTAATCCAGCCTGTGGGATCAGGAAAGCTTCCTGGAAGACTCAACACCAAGGAGAAGCCTCAGATGATATTAACGGCTAAAACGTAATTGTGCTTCTTATGTGTGGGGTGCTGCTCTCAGCCCTTTGTGTATGTTAAGTCATTTAATCTTTGTGACAACTCTGTGAAGCAAGTGCATCTCATTACACATCAGGAAATTGAGGCACAGGGAGATTAGGGGACCTGCTTAAGGCCACACAGATAAGAAGGGGCAAAGCCTGAATTCTAACCCAGGCCCTTGGCTCCAGCATCCATGCTCTAGCCACCTACCTACTAAAGAAGGGGAAGAGCAGTGGAGGTGGAGCCCAGAGCCCAGCACCAGGGCCATGCTTGTCTTCCCACACCCTCTCCCCTGCCCCTGCCTCCCAGCCTCCATGCTGGAGTGGGGTCCTGGATGAAGAGTCAGTGGGGTTGTTCTCCTGACTGGGCCCTCGGATTCATTTCTGTCTGGAAGCCAAGGGGCCTCACTCAGTTGGTGAGGAGCTATGACAGAAATGACTCTCTTCTTCCTTCCATTTGCAGGGGCTTTTCATGCCTTTCAAAGCACTTTTCCTGTCTGTGATCTAAGCCCATTTTTACTAATAAAGAAAGAGGCCAAGAAAAATCAAATGATCCCAGGACCCTGACCACAAAGGCATGATTTGCTCCCTCCCTCCCTCCCTCCATCTCTCCCTCCTTCTCTTCTTTCTTCTCATTTTCCTTTCCTTTTCTCTTGCCATAACTGTTTATGTGGAGGAGGAGGGGAATAGGAGAATGAAATAGGTAGGGGTTATAGAGTGGGAAGAGTATTGGACAGGAGTCAGAAGCCTTGATTTTTGGTCCTGGATTTGCCATTAATTTACCATATGACCTTAAACAAGTCACTTTTTCCATCTTGATAACTTGGGGTAGGGGGCTGTCACATTCATTCTTTTATTTGACAGAATTGTTGTAAGAATCAGTTCAATAATATTTGTTCTTACATCTGGCCATCTATCCACCCATCTGTCCATCCATCTGTCCGTCCATCCATCCATCCATCCATCCATCCATCCATTCATCCATCTGCTCATCCATCTACTCACTCATCCAACCATCCATCTGCCCACCCACTCATTTAACCATCCACCCATCTACGTCATCATCTATCTACTTATCATCCATCCACTGCCTCATTTACCATCCCTTTCACCTATCTACCACTCATCTATCCACCCATGCATCCATCATCCATCCATCCCCTGGGTCCCTGCTCTGTACCATGCACCATAAGAGAAGGGCTGTACCATTTCAGGCCTGGCTCAACTGCCATCTGCCCCGGTGATTTCCTAGCTTCTCTTGTGGAATCTGAAGGCCCATTCCTACTTTTTTCTTGGAAGAAATGTCTGTGCCTCCAGTGTCACACTCACCAGATACCTTTTGTCACAATCAGTCCTTAAACAGACTGGGAGGTCCTGAAGGGCAAGGACTGAGGTTAATTCAGCTCACTGTTCCCAGCCTTGTCCAGCCCTCGCCCTATATAAGCATCAATGACTGTTCTCTGAGTTCATGTCTGTTGAGCCCCTCCCACCGCCCCCATCCTAATTCATGCTCAGCTTTCGAGGATAGTGTGAATTAGAGTGAGGAGCCTGGAGTCAGATGGTAAACAGTTGCCTCGATGTCCTTTTCTCTTGGGAACTTTAGTCTTACTGTTTTTAGAGAAACATTCTTACTTGCTTGCTTCAGAGATCCAGAGAGGCTGAGTCCAACCCAGGGTTACACAGCAAGCCAGTGAGAGACTTGGAATTGAAGCCTGGTCTTCTCATGCTAATGAACAATCCCCACAGCCTCACTCATTCAGATGTTGCCCATGGAGACCTGCCACATGAGCCGCCAGGAGTGGGAGGCAGCTCTGAATCCCCAATCTTCCTCTCCACCTTACTGCCCCTGGACCTGCCCAGTCAGCCCAAGAAGCCCTGTGGTACCAAGACCTGCTGGCTGCCCTGGCAAGATGTGGGGCTGGATCAGGATTGGAAGGCTGAGGGCTTGTTATTTTCGGGCTCAGTCCTGCTCCAGAGCTGCCAGGCCTCTGCTGCCTGGTGGGGACAACCCAGACTTTCCTGGTTCTGTCCAGCTGTGGCAGTCCCCAGACCACGCTGAGTGACGGGTCAGGCCTTCCCCAGCGCCTGTGATGTGTCATTGGTAGCTGTGAGCTGGCCCCCCAGCTTCTCTGCTCCCAGAGGCCAGTCTCCTTAGGGAATGTGCACTTGATGGGCGGGCTGTAAACGAGCTGTCAGCAGAGGTGGTCTCGCCCATCCCTCTCCTCCCTCCTGCCCTCCCTCCCTCCGAGTCTCAGAGCTCTCAGCCACACTGGAAGAATTAAGGGGCGGCTGATGGAGGGAGGTGGCTGGTTCTCATGGCGGGGAGCGTGCATAAGTCCTAACACATTGGCACTGCGTGTGTGTGCTGGCCGCGGGAAGAGGGCCCTGGCTGTGTGGACACTGTCCTGGGGGGCTTGGTGGGCACGGCCTTCCCAGAAAGCCTTTCTCCCCAACTGGCCTCAGGACCTTTCTGGACCAGGGAGATACCTCCAGTATTTTTCTGTTTGCATTCGTTATAGATTCTGCTCATCTTGTGTGGAAAAGATCCAGCCTGGGGCCTGGCTCTTGGGTACTGGGTCAGCAAGATCCACTGATGTGTGGCCTTGCAGGAGCCCTTTCCTCTCCATCTCTTTGTGGGGCTTCTATGATCACTAAGAGCTGTTGAGTTGACAATCTGGGATGCGGATCTACATTCTTAGAAGTGCTCACATCTACTCTCTTTACCCTCCACAACAATCCTGCAGAGTTGGTATTCTCAGACCTACTTACAGATAGTAAGATGGAGTCTCAGAGAGGACAAGGCACATGGCCAGAGTCACATGGCCAGAAAATGGCAGAGCTGGGATGGAAACCAGTTTGTCATATTACAAAGTCCATGCTTTTTAACTTCTCTGTGTCCTTCCGGAAATCTGATGTTTTATAGGTCTCAAGTGCCTGCTGTATACCCAACCCCATGGGGCTGTGGACCAGGTGGGGGCTGTGGCTCCTGCCCTCATTGAACAGGGAGCCCAGGTCCAAGGGCACAGACAGCGTCACCCAGGTTGGGGTCTCCTGTGTCTATAGGAGTGGTCAAGATGGCCAGGGCTGCTGGAGTAGGCACAGCCAGCACCCCTGACTGACACTGCCAGGAGGCTGGAGGGGCGCCAGATGAGATCCCCAGGGACGGTGCTGAAAGGGAAGGGGGTTATATAGATGTTCCTACCCCTGCTGCCTCCCTCTCATTTTTGTGATAATTCAACAAGGCCTCCACTCCTCTCTTTATATCATTAAGAAGTCATAGTAGCTAAAGATGTACAGGATGCTTGCTACTTGCTGTGTGCTGCATGAAACCTTTTACACGCATGCTGTGATTGAAACCTCACAACTACACTATGGATGAGGTCCTATTATTATTCACATTTTAGAAATGAGAGAATAGACTCTGGGGCAAAGCTTCTGGCTCCAAGTCTTATGGTGCTAAGTAGCAGGGCAGGGATTTTATTTGACCCCAGGTCTGTGTGGGACTGTGCTACTCTCTCCACACAGGGCCACTTCCTGAGGAGGCAGCAGGAGCAGGAGCCGCCACCAGCCCTTCCCAGCCCAGCTTAGACCGGAAGCAATTAGATGGGCTTTGTGAGGCCTGGAAGGAACTTGGGCCAGGGGATCAGGGCACCCCTGGACCTTTCTCTGGTTCTCAGTCTGCTTCTCCGTCAAATGGGGTAGCTTCCTCCTTCCCCCGGCCTCTGGAGTTTCCTGGGAGATGGGTGGGCTTGAGGTGTCGAGAATCTGCCCCAAGATGAAACGTGGCTGGAGATTCTGGAGTCTGGACCATCGGGAAAAGGCAAGACTGTCCCAGTCCGGAGGGCCGTGCATCCTTTGTTGGCTCTATGAGCATCCAGCCCTCACCTCGCCAAGCGCCAGGGCTGGAAGTGGCAACACATGGATTTGATTGTTTGGGAAATCTGTGTGGGGGGCCTGGGGTGGGGGAGCAGGGGTGGAACAGCTGATCAGCCTAAAAATAGCAGAGCCTGGAATTCTGAGGGTGCCCCATTCCAAATTTGGAAGTGGCCTGTAATGTTCTCTGTATCGGGCACCCTATGTGGGTGGCTTTTTGATGACTTGGGCAAGCACCATTATGGCAGCTGCACTGGGACAGGGAAGGTCTGGGCTCTGCTCCTGGCGCAGCCTCTCCCTGGCTGAGTGACCTGGGCAGAGAAGGCCCATACCTTCTCTGGACACCTGCTGTTCGCCTTGCCCCAGCTGCTTGATAATTTCTGCCCTGGTCTTCTGGCAAGGTGGTTAGAGAGATGCATTTGGATAAATGTAAACTGTGAAGTGCTGCATATACGTTTGTGGTCACCGGAAAAAGGGAAGGCACCCTGGGAGGGAAGATTTTATTACAATGTCCGGGTATAGCTTCCAATGCCTTCCTGTCACTCCCGGCCTATTCTCCTAGATATTTCCTATTGCTTCTTCATAGAAAACGCTTCCTTTGATGGAGCTAAAATCAGAATAGCACCCCCGTGGAACTGGCTGTGCTGACAGGTACTGAACTTTCTGTCACTGGAGGCATTCAAGACATAGACAGACAATACCTGGCAGGGATATCATTTATGGCTTAGACTAGATGCTGATGAACTTCCTCTGACCCTCAGAACCTGGTCTTCTGTCCATGGGGGCTACACTCTACCTATTATATCTGACTTGGGAGTGTCCTGCTCAGATCTGGGACAGACCCACTACCCTGGGGCCCCCTGCACTGCTGGAGACTATATGACTTCAGCACCCTCACTGCCCATCAGTGTTCATGGGTCCAGTCTTCACCACACCAGAGCCTCCTCTTCTGGACATACTCCAATGCTTTGGTTATGTAATCCCCCAGGACCTCAGTTTTCCCCGCAGAATAGAGATGTTAACGCCAGGCATTCCAGCTTCGCAGAACTGCGTAGGGACAAGATGACATCATCTCGCAGGCACCTCAGAAACCACCAAATTCCCCTTCACTGACTTTGCTCTGGAGGATAGGCTGAGGTCTGGGGAGCAAGGTTCTGCTTAAGGTCGTATATGAAACACTGGCAGACCTAGCCCTTAAATCCTGGTTTCTCAGTCTGCAGTCCTGTACTTGGAGCACGCTCATGTACTGAGGGGTCTCACATCATGACGAACCCCAGTTTGAGTCTTGCTAGTCACTGGATGTGTGGTTGGGGCAAGTCATGTCACTTCTTTGTGCTTTGGTTTTCCTATCTGGGCGCTATAATGTCCCCTTAGGGAGCTGCAGAGCAGATTGGAAGAGACAGCATGTGGGAGGAGGCCAGGCTCTAAGAAATCAGACTGTGGAAGCAGCATGGGGCTGGCAGTTTGGAAATGCCCCTGAGCTAAGAGACAAGAAGGTAGAGGGGACTAGGTAGCAGCAGAGCATCTTGAAGGAGTTGGGGTAGGTAAGACAGAGGTTACAGGAAATGGCAGACATTTTTGTTGAATTAAACCATTAGGAGTGACCCCCAAGGGGTAGGGAAGGAGTCTTGTCTTCAGAGGATCTCCTTGTTAAGGTCTGACTCATCCTGCAGTCCTGCCTGAGCCACTAGCAGAGCTGGCTTCTCCTCCCGGGCTTCCTTGAACTTTATGATACCTGCTGACAGAAAAGCTTTTCAACACAATGGGGGAGATGAACAAACTTGGGTTTGAAAGCCTTACTAACTGTTTGACCTTGGGGGAGTCACTCATGAAGCCTTAGTTTTCTCAACTGTAAAATGGGCACTAATAGTGTCAACCACATGACTATGCTGTGAAAATGAAGTGGCTTAATATTGAGAATGTGTATAAACAAATGGAGCCATTGTTGTGATGACAATGATGACATCCAGTTATTCACTCACTCATTCATTCAAAAACCCCACAGTGCATTCGTTCTCTGAGTTCTTGATGGACGCTGGAGACACCACAGGGGTCAAACGCTCCCTGACTCTCAGGAGCTCAGAATCTAAGTGATCAATGTGCAAACCCACAATTCCAACTCAAATATAGTGCAAGTTCCTGGGGTTGGGGGGTAAGGGAGGTAATCCTGTCAGATCCAGAGGACACATAGGAGACCCCAGGCTGCCAGCAGTCAGGGAAGGCTTCATAGAGAAGGAAACACTTAAGCCGAGAGCTGAAGGAGAAGCTGACTTCGCTCAGGTGGACAAGCTAGGAAAGACACCCCAGGCCAAGAGCACAGCATCTGCCACACCCAGAGGCAGGAAAAACAATGGGGACCCCTAGGCAGATTGGGGTGGCTGGAGCATAGAGTAGCATCCCGGACCCAAGACCCCACTAGGGTCTCAGGACCGTCTCCTCACCCAAGTGGCCATGGAGAGCCACAGCCAGAAGGACCCTACAGGAGGGCTGCGTTTTGATGATGATGATGATGGTGTGAAAATGACTTTTGCTGGCAGCACTGTCTAGGCCCTGCTTGCTGAAGAGTGCTGCTTGCAGTTGGCTCGCAAACGGTCGCATAGGTTGGAGATGCACAGGCAGTAGGAAATGGAGGCACTCAGTGCTCTTGGTAAATAGGAAAGAGCTCTGCAACCAAGAATGCCCATCCAGGAGGGCCCTGAGGCTGCTGAGTTCCCCCCATGGGGCTATATCCACCACTCTGTCCCCTGGACCTAGCACAAGGTGGCGTCAGTACTGTGAAGTGAGGGGGACCCTCAGAGAGGGACAGGGTCACACAGTCATCCCCACCTGCCTGCTCCCGCTGGCCTTTTCCATCCCATCCATCTGGTTAGGCCGCTGCTCCCACTCCCCTGACAGCCTGGTGGACAGCATCCTCACAGAGGAGAGCTGGTAGGCTAGGCTGGTGGTCCCCACTGTGCTCCCCAGCTTCTGACCCACTCCCCTCACCCACCCTGGCTCCCAGGATTGTCCGTGGGCAAGCGGCAACCTTCCAAGGAGTCTTCGAAGCCACCCTTGTCTTCTTGACGAAAGGCATCTGGGGTCTGCCAACCCCTCCTCTGCCTGAGAGGGAAACACAATACGCCGATAATGATCTAATATTTATACAACGCCTTTCTACCAGATGCATCCCAACAAAGTTTACAAGCTGTCCCTGCTGACGGCGCAATGTATTCCAGATCCTCTCCAGCCCCTGCCCCGCCCCCGCCCCACGGCCCCCACTCCCTCTTGGGCCCAAATGCCAGCAGAGGCTCATAAATCCACCTGAGGGATAGGAGAGCCCAGCTGGCCTGAGGGACCGGCCCTTCTCTGACCTTCTCAGGCACTGCCCTGCAGGGGCATCATTTATGCTCATGACTGGGGGGAAAAAAGCTGGCCCAAGGAGGGGCAGGGCCACACTCGGGTTTTGAAGTGTGGCCAAAGCTCACAGCACCCAGCGAGCCTCTCCCCTAGCCCTCCACAGCCTCAGACCCGTGGGAGGGACAGAGGGAGGGCCCGGCTGGCCGGGCACAAATGTTCCTCCCAGTCACTTCCTCTGCAGCCGGCTCCATGAATGAGGATTTGTGTTCCTTCCCTCCCCATAAATTGCCCTTGGTCACCAGGGCCATGTTCTGTGTCAGAGTCCCTGACCACCAGTCTTGGACAAAACCTGCTTTGTGAAGTCCGGGTGGAAGACAAACAAATGATTATTACCTTCATTTATCCCCTCCCCCCACCTTTTTTTCTTGGCCTGGAGTTAAGACCTTTTTTCTCTGTCAACAATCTTGACTTTGTTCCCCGAGAAGGAAACAGCTCTGGGAGCGACTTGCAGAGATGCTGCTTGCAAGAAAACCGTTTGGGAGGAGGGTGAAAAAAGACAGAGGTTACAGGAAATGGCAGACATTTTTTGTTGAATTAAACCATTAGGAGTGACCCCCAAACCAGAGCCAGGCAGAGGGAACAACTGGATACATTTAGGTCAGGACAAGCAGCCAAGTGAGGAGCTGAAACCAATTACCATAAATGAATGTTTCTCTTTTATTCACGACCACCGTGCCTGTTCCCAGGATGCTCTTGGGCGTCTTATAAAAACAGATGAACTCTCTGGTTTTGTTCGGGGAGTTATTAGCTAATGCAACTGTTGGGCAATTTATCAAACATTAGCACATGTTGTGATTAATGACCAAGAGAAGTCGTCACCGGCTGGTCCAAAGCCGTAGAGGCTGCCTGGACTTCAGGGCTTAGGGTAGGGTCTTCTCCTTGGTGAGAACTTTATTTAGGATGTTGTTTCCCTAAAAGTAACAGCCATCCTCAAGTCCATCCCTTCTGTAGGGTTCTTCTGGTCATGACCCACTTAGGTGAGGAGATGGTCCTAAGATGCTGGTGGGGTATTGGGTCCAGGATGCTGCTCTGTGCTTTGGCTACCCCAATTGGCTTAGGGGTCCCTATTGTCTTTCCTGCCTCTGGGTGTGGCAAATACTGTGCTCTTGGCCTGGGGTGTCTTCACCAGCTTGTCCGCCTGAGCAAAATCAGCTCCTCCTTCAGCTCTCGGCTCAAATGTTTCCTTTCCTGACTCCTGGCAGCCTGGGGTCTCCTTCTGTGTGTCCTCTGGATCTGATGGAACTGTCTTTCCTCACACTCAATATTCGAGTCGGAACTGGGGATGTGCAGGTTGATCACCTAGATTCTGATCTCCTGGGAGTCAAGGTGTGTTTGATCCCTTGTGGAGTCTCTAGTGCCCAGCCAGAGCTCAGAGATGGGTTGCATGGAGGGTTTTTGAATGAGTGAATGAGTGAACGGCAGACCCATATACAGCAGTGTGCTCCTGTGACTTCTTAGGCTGTCTAAAGCATGAAAGCAAAAGTTTCGTGGTTCTCCCAGCACGGGTTCACCCTATTGTGGAGCTGCAGGAAACAGGCATCCATCTGAGAGCCACACAGGGGAGGAGTCTTACTGAGTGTGGCAGTGGTGCAGCTACTTTCTTTCTGCAGGCCTCAGTCTCCTCATCTGTGAAATGGGCTAGTAACATATCCAGAGCTTCTTGAGAGGAAAGTTGCAGAGGGCTGCATGGTTTTGGGGACATTTCTAATTCAAAAAGAGAGGGAAGGAAGCAAACTGAATTAAAGCTGTTCTACTCTTTGCCCTTGAGTAACTCTGACTTGAAGAGAGGGATGGTTCAGCTTCTTCATAGGCCGGGCATTTGGCTAAAATGACCCCCTGTGTCGGGGTGGAGGAAAGAGCTGATCTTCAGAATCAGGAGGAGTTGCATCCAGTCCTGCTCAGCTGTGTTCTTGCTGTGTGACCTCACACAATTCACACCATCTCTTGGAGCTTCAGTTTTGGTTCTGAAAAATGGGACAATAATACTTCACACCCTGGGGGACATCAGTGTCTAAAAAGTGCTGAGTTCAGCTCTTGGCCCAGAGCAGGGTCTCCTTAAATAGTAGCTTCTGTTATTGTTATTAAATATATTAACAAATGTCACTGGCAGGTGAGAAGCATCTTTGCTGTTTGTTGCAGACAAGATATTTAGTACCACTCTTGGTGTTACAGAATTAACAATCTTCCTCCCTGCTAATTCCCCCATATATGTTTCCAACCTAGCAGCGGCCCCTTTGCCAGGCTGCAGCGGGCCTTTCCCTGCTGAGCTGCACTATCCCAGCCTGCTGGGGCCGACATCTGCCAGAAAAGCAGACCACCTTCTCAGATTTTCCATTGCAGCTGGGAGAGAGACAAGGAGGTCGGGCTGGCAGAGCAAATTACAAAGAAACCTCTGGCTCTAGCTCCCACTCTAGTGGGGCAGGCCCCTCATGTGGTGGGCGAGGCACTGCCAAGGAGCTGGCCCCAAATGGGTCTGGAGCAGCAGGCGTCCACCCACCAGGACATGTAGGAGCCCCTGAGTTACCCTGGGTGAGCAAAGAGCAGGGAAGTATGCAAGCAAGGCAGAGAGTGTCTTCCTGTCTGCAGAGAAGGGCCAAGGTTTGAGTCCAGGCTCTGGAAGACTTCAGGCAGGTTGCTTCACCTCTTCCAGATGCAGCTTCCTCTGTCTGTAAAATGGGAACAAATGTGGGTCCACAGTCCCTTATCTGACATGCCAGAAGCCAGATGTATTTGGAAGTCAGAACTTTTCAGATTTTTAGAGAGTAATGTTGTATATACCATACTTTATAAAACAGCCACAGCCGGGTAAGGGGAGCAGCCTGTACACAAGTGCTTGCTGATTTCTGCAGTGAAATGGATGAATACTCACATTAAGTAGAATTAGTAAAGATCATAAATAGCTTCATGTAGGTTCAGGCTGGGATTTTTGACACAAAAACAATTTGCCGCAAATTTATGGAAAAGCTCTACTTTTTCTGATCTTCTTGGATTTTGGAATTGATAACAGACTAGGGACCTGTAATGTCTGTGCCATGGGCTTGTGGTGAAGACAGCAAGAGAGAGTGGGCGTAAGGCAGCTTGCAGATTCTCAGAAAATGGGAAGTATTGGTTCCCCCAGACTGGTGGTTCTCCACCTTGGCTACATATTGGAGCCACCTGGGGAGCTCTAAAATCTATGCTCCCCAGACCCCACCCCCTGGCAGCATGAAATCTGCAGCTGTGGGCCTGTAGCCCTGGCAGTGATGTTTCAAAGCACTCCTTGGGTGATTCTTTTCTTTTTCTTTTTAATCTTTTTTTAAATGAAAGCTTTATTGAGACATAATTCACTTACCATACAATTCACCTATTTAAAGTGTATAACTTAATGGCTTTCAGTATTTCAGAGTTGTGTAAGCATCACCACCATCAATTTAAGAACATTTCATCACCTTAAAAAGAAGCACCATATTCTTTTGCTTTCACTCACTTACTCCTCCACCTCCCCAACCCTAAGCGACCGCTCATCTACCTTCTGTCTCTACAGGTTTCTTATTCTGGACATTTCATATAAATGGAATAATATAGTATGTATGTTCTTTTGTGACTGGCGTTTTCCACTTAGCATAACGTTTTCAAAGTTCAAGGTTCATCCCCGTTGTTGCATGTATCAGTACTTTATTCTTTCTATGGCTGAAAAACCTAATTTGCTGTATCCGTTTATCTGGTAGTGGAGATTTCGGTTGTTTCCACCGTTGACTATTATAAATAATGCTGCTGTGAACATTCGTATGCAAGTTTCTGTGTGAACATGTGCTTTCTTTTCTCTTGGATATGTAACTAGGAGAGGAATTACTGGGTCAAATGGTAACTCTATGTTCAACTTTTTGAGAAACTGCCAGACTTTTTCCCAAAGTGGTTGCGCCATTTTATATTCCCACCAGCAGTGTATGAGGGTTCTGATTTCTCCACGTCTTTGTTTTCTCGGACTTTTTGATTATAACCATCCTCCTGACTGTGAAGTGGTATCTTATTATGGCTTTGATTTGCATTTCCCTGATAATTAATAACATTGAACATCTTTTTATGTGCCTATTAGCCATTTTTCTATCTTATTTAGAGAAATGTCTGTTCAGATCCTTCATCCATTTTAAAATTAGCTTTTTAAAGTTATTGAGTTTCAAGGGTTGTTTATATGTCCTAGGTACAAGTCCCTTGTCAGACATATGATTTACAAATATTTCCTCTCATTCTGTACATTGTCTTTCCTCTTTCTTGATAGTATCCTCGGAAGCACAAAAGTTTAAAATTTTGGTAAAGTCCAATTTATGTATTGTTTTCTTTTGTTGTTTGTGCTTTTGGGGTCATGTCTGAGGGCTCATTGCCATATTCAAGGTCTCAGAGACTTATCCATGTTTTCTTTGCAGAGTTTTATAGTTTTGGCTCCTACATGTAGGTCTACATCCATTTTTAGTTAATTTTTGTATATAATGTGAAGTAAGAGTTCAACTTCATTTTTTCGCATATGGCTATCCAGTTGTCCCTCCATAGGTGGTGCATGTACAGTTTGAGACTCACTGCATTAGATCGTTAACCCCAGGAAGGCTGAATTTGTGTTTTCTATGTCCTAGAAAACCACAGCAGCAGCACAAGAATGAGTGGATGGATGGGTGGATGGATGGATGGATGGATGGATGGATGGGTGGGTGGGTGGATGGGTGGATGGATGGATGGGTGGGTGGATGGATGGATGGGTGGGTGGGTGGATGGGTGGATGGGTGGATGGATGGATGGATGGATGGGTGGGTGGATGGATGGGTGGATGGGTGGATGGATGGATGGATGGATGGGTGGATGGGTGGGTGGGTGGGTGGATGGGTGGATGAGTGGATGGATGGGTGGATGGGTGGGTGGATGGGTGGATGGGTGGATGGGTGGGTGGATGGGTGGATGGATGGATGGATGGATGGATGGATGGATGGATGGATGGGTCATGAGGGCAAATGTGCAGTGAGTCAGAGACTCTGAGTGTCACATCAGAAAATAGGTAGGTATTGATGAAGATCAACCTCCTTACTAGGGAGAACCCCCTCTTGGTATGGCAGAGCTTGTCCAGACTCTTTTACTTTACCGTTGGTGGTTAGGAGCTCCCTCTCCACAGAGCTAGTCACTGGGGAGTCGTCTTGTTGACCCGTAGGAAAGTTTATTCTCACACAGAGCTGAAACCTGCCTTCTTCATGTCTTCGCCCCTTCCCCCAGCCCTGGCTCTGCCCTCTGGGGCCCCCTGCCTGTGCTTCAGCTTCCTTTACTGTGGGCCAGCTCTGACGATTGTGTGACAATGAGGGTGGCTGGCTGTGGCTTCCTCTCCTGCAGGCTGAGCAGCACCTACTTCTCACAGGGTGGTATTGTCAGCCCCTCATACCCTGACTGCCCTCTGTGCATCCATCTCAGCCATCCCTGTTCTGCCACAGGGCAGGCCCAGGACCTGACACAGTCCACCAAATGGCATGTAACCAACCAGCTCAGAGAAAAGCAGGTCGTTTTTTCTCCCTCCTTTTGGCCTGTAGTCTGAGCAAGCAGTGTGTTTCTGTTGCTATTTTTCTTTTTTTTTTTTTTTTTTTGAGACAGAGTCTCGCTGTTGCCCAGGCCGGAGTGCAGTGGCGCGATCTCGGCTCACTGCAGGCTCTGCCCCCCGGAGTTCACGCCATTCTCCTGCCTCAGCCTCCCGAGTAGCTGGGACTACAGGCACCCGCCACCTTGCCCGGCTAATTTTTTGTATTTTTTAGTAGAGACGAGGTTTCACCGTGTTAGCCAGGATGGTCTCGATGTCCTGACCTCGTGATCCGCCCGCCTCGGCCTGCCGAAGTGCTGGGATTACAGGCGTGAGCCACCGCGCCTGGCCTTCTGTTGCTACACACTGCTTGCTCAGATTAAGCTTATGGTACTCATTAACAATATATGCAATGTATTATTTTATTATGCTATATCGATATCATCAATATTATTATTAATGGTATATTAGGCTCTATTAATGCTGATGATGATCATCTACTGAGTGTTTACTCTGTGCCAGCATTATGCACAGTGCTTTATAAACATTGTCTCATTTGATTTTTTAAAGGGATTTATTTTTGTATCCATTTTAGAGAAAAGTGAGTCTCAGAGGGGTGAAGTAGCTGACTCAAGGCCACCAAGCCTTTGCACCTGTGTTTGCCTTCAAAGACCCTGATTTCGAGCTCTGTGCTATCCTGCCTCCTGATGACTGTCCTTCCTGAGGGCGGTGCTTCCCCCAGTGTTTCCAGCCTGCCTCTCTGTTTTTGCTCACAGATTTCTGACCAGTCAAGGATGAGCAGAAGCAGAGTCCTTAGTATTCCATTCTAGCCCCTGCCCAGCCTAAATAATAATCCTTCAAGATTGTGCAGTGGCTTGGAAGCATCACTCACAGGCATTGTCTTTGGACCCCTGGCACTTCCTCTGGGGACTGAAGAGGCAATCACCATAGCACCTTCCCTTTCCTGGCAGTTGCTGCATCCCAGAGCAGGGTCACCAGGCATGTGGAGCCCACCAACCCTTCAAGGAAGAGTAGGCAGGGTATATTGTACAGATGGGCAAAGAGCCCAGCTGGAGCCAGAGGACCATGTTTTGCAGCCTTGCCCTTCAAGGAGGCACTGGCTGTTCTCACACTGCCAACCTGGCACAAGCCTCTGTGGCTATGAGCAAGTTGGGTGTGGCCTGCAGAACCCTTGGAGGCTGGCACGTGTCGAGAGAAGAAAGGTCCTTGGAACCACTTTGCAAGTTTATTAGGCACATTTTCAAGGCCCAAACAGGCTCCAAGAAGTTACAGAAATAGCTGGTGATTTATTTCCAGTCAGTGTAGTTTGACCAATTCAATTCAATTCACTATAGGATACTAGAAATAATTCCTATCTTCTCATCACTCTTTAACTTATTCATTCAGTGATTCTCTCCTTCTTTCATCACTATATTCAATTATTTTTGCCTGTTCCCTCATTCATTTTCTCATTCATACATTTACTCTGATATCTACATAGGTCTACTTCCTTACCTCTTTTAAGTCTTTTTCTCAAATGTCACATTCATAGTGAGGCCCTCTATCTATTCTATCCCCCACCACAGAAAAAGCCCTTTTCCTGTTTTAATTTTCTCCATGCATTTTCCTAATATACTATCTAATTTACTTATTTGTTTTTTCATTGTCTGACTCTGCTGATTATAATAAACAGAGATTGTGTCTATTGCTTTTATGACTAGGTCCTCAGTGCCTAGAATAGTGTCTGGCACATAAGGGGATTGATAAGTGTTTATAGAATTAATGAATCTATTTATTTTATTCAAGAAATACAGTTCTGAGAGTCTGCTGGATAGAGAGTTGTTTTTGAAGGGGGTCAGGATCCAGGAGAGGTGCTTGGGATAGACGCTCGTGGGGTGAACTTTGAAGGCTGGGGATGCTTGTGTTAACAGAGGTAGTGATGGGTGACTGGTGGATCATTGTAGGCTGATGGGACAGCTAGTACAAAGCAAGTGGAAAAGTACAGGCTGTGTTTGCAGAGATGCTCCTGAGGCCAAATGGCTGGATTTGGTGAGTCATTGAATGTAGGGGCTGAGGGTGAGGGAAGCCTTGGGGATGACTGAAGTTGTGTGTTAGAGAGTCTGGGTGGAAGTGATGTCATTAACCAAGGGAGACATTGGGGCTTCAAAAAAAGGAAAGACAATGGCTTCAAGACCTCTCTTTTGAAAGCAACTTTCAATTACAATTTGATCCATGTTTTTTGCGTTGTGTTGATTTTATTTTTGATTCACATTGTCTGCTTCTGCCAGGCGCCTAGAGAAGAGAGTGTTTTGGGCACCTCATCCATCTCTGCTGTCTTACATCTGGGTGTCTGTGAAATGTGGCTTCTTGGTTCGAACGTGAAAGGGGTTTGCACAATGGAAGACCCGCCCATGGGCTTTCCTTCGCCGTGGCTGGCATGAGCTGTGGCGAGACTGGGATGGGAAATGAGGCATTAGAGTTTGACACTTGGACTTGATTGCCTCCAAATGATTGTCTGCCTTTTGAAAATTATAGAGAAGCCTGCTTTGGAATTTTGAGCAAACATCAGCCACAGCTCCACAGCTATGGATTTTATGTGAAATTACAGCCAGAAGAGGAGAAAGAGGGAGAGGGGCAGCTTGAAGACTCCCTGGGAGAGGAGTCTTTGAAGGGCTGTTCCCTGGCAGAGCAAACAGATCTGTTCTGCAGGGTCCCTGAAGGAGGGGACAAGGAGGAGGCTCTAAAGCCTATAAAAAGGCCTTCTCATAGTCAGATATTCCCAAAGATGAGATGGGTTGACTTTGAAAGTAGTGAGCTCCCTGATCTGTGAAGTATGCAAGCAGGGGCTGAACAGATAATTATTAGAGAGCCTGCAGAGTGGCTTCTTGTTCTAGGTGGGTAACTGGAGTGGACTTCACTCTGAGGTACTTCCAGGACTCATGTTCTAAGCTGCTAAGAGATTTCAGAGATTAAACATGTTGCATCATTGCCGTTGCCCCTCTTCCAACTCTGAGACATCCTCCTCCTCCCACGATCCAAATCCATGGCCTTGAATGATGGAAATTAAGACATCAAGAATAGGTCATAGTAAAAGTGTTCCAACTAATGAATGAAAAAAAAAAGACAGAATTTGGTATCACCCACTACTTTGCAATACCCACCGAATTAATGGAGCTAGACACTGAACATCAATGGCTGCCAACAATCTCAGAAAGAGGCACAGCCAGACCTTGTGTGGTGCCGATGAAAGCGCACAACTCCACCTATCGTCTTGCCAAAGGGGTTTGAGCCTAAGTGTGATCTACTCTCTGGATCCAGCTGCAAATTTGAAGGAAAAACAGGACAGAAGCACATGGTGAATGGCATCATGAATCGGCAAGCAGCAAAATCCAGACTATGGAAACTCTTTTTTTTTTTTTTTTTTTTTGAGCCGGAGTCTCGCTCTGTCGCCCAGGCTGGAGTGCAGTGGCACAATCTCGGCTCACTGCAAGTTCCACCTCCCGGGTTCACGCCATTCTGTGCCTCAGCCTCCCAAATAGCTGGGGCTATAGGCGCCTGCCACCATGCCTGGCTAATTTTTTGTATTTTTAGTAGAGACGGGGTTTCACCGTGTTAGCCAGGATGGTCTCGATCTCCTGACCTCGTGATCCCCCCGCCTCGGCCACCCAAAGTACTGGGATTACAGGCGTGAGCCGCCGCGCCCGACCTGGAAACTCTTTAGGTCAAAGAGCCAGGGTACTTCCATGGAAAAACTGTCAGGTAGAGCAAGGGATGGAAGTGGAAGGCTGGGGATTACAAGAGACCTAAAAGACATCAAATATAGGAAATGAACATGACTGAATGATAGTGTCTAGGGATGTACATTTAGGTGATCAAATTATAAGGAAAAGCAAGAAAATAGTAATTATAAAAGTTAGAATTGGTGCGGTGGCTCATGCTTGTAATCCTAGCACTTTGGGCAGCTGAGGCATGTGGATCACAAGGTCAGGAGATCAAGACCAGCCTGGCTAACACGGTGAAACCCTGTCTCTACTAAAAAATTGGCCGGCCGTGGTGGTGGGCACCTGTAGTCCCAGCTACTCGGGAGGCTGAGGCAGGAGAATGGCGTGAACCCAGGAGGCAGAGCTTGCAGTGAGTGGGTGACAGAGTGAGACTCCGTCTCAAAAAAAGAAAAAATAGTTAGAATTTGTGGTTACTCTTGGAGAAGAGAGAGGAGGCACCTGGAGGGGCTTCTGTGGTGACCGACACAGCTTTATTTCTTACCTTGGGAATGGTTACAAAGGTATTCACCTTGGAGTGATTCATTAAATGATATGTTTGCTTTGTATGGTTTTCTGTTATTTTACAATAAAAGGTTGAAAAGACTAAGTCACAAATATGGCATTCTGGTCTTACCCCCCAAGCGCCTGTATATTGGCAGCCCTTGTCTGCTCAGAGTTGGATGACCCTGACTGGCAGCGGTCTCTTTCTTCCAGTTTCCAAGACACTCTGAAACACAGAGACAAAGAGCTAAAGAAAATGGAGAAACATCCCTTTGATGGAAAAAAAAAACAAAAAAAACCACATTGCTTAAAAACATCAGCAACAGTAATAATAACAGTAACAAAAAACCCATCCACGAAATTTACAGGTCTCCAGTTAAGCTGGTGCATCCCTTCCCTGGATGAGAATGGGTCTGGGTCCATGCTGGGGAAAGGTGTTGGTGGTGATGGGGGTAGCTGGGTGCCTGTGAGAAGCCTGAGGCTGTCTCCTCTGTCTTTCCCATCCCCTGAGACCACCACTGCCTGGCAGTATTGGCCTGGGAAGCTCTGCATGGCCTCTGCGCTGCTCAGTCTCCTGGGAGAGGTGCTACTCTGTTTCCTGTGAGATAAGGCACAGGGACATATTTAGATAAAAGCAAAGTGAAATCGAAATCCCTTGGGAAATCCCTCGGGAGGGGTGGTGTGGAGAGCTTCCAGAGCCTGCTCAGTGGCTCCAAGTTTTACAGTCTGGTGAACATGGAGCCTGGCCCTTGTCTGCGCTGAAGGCAGCCACCAAGGCACCAGAATTGCGGGTGTGTGTGTGTGTGTGTGTGTGTGTGTGTGTTGGGAGTCCTGAAAGGGACAGGCTTACTTGACTGCTGCTCTCAGGGGCTCACAGGAGGACTTCCTGGGATGGGCCTGGCAGAGGCAGCAGCAGAGAGAGAGCCCTGCCACTGTCCTGAACACGGCAGTGTGATTCAGGGAAGCCATGTGACTTCTCTGGTCTTCTGCTGTCTCATCTAAAAGAGAGGGGATGAAATAAGATGGCCCGGACTTCCCTCTCAGTTTTCACAGTGAGGGACTCTAAACTGCAATATTTCTCTGGCTCATATTTCTTTGACCCTCACGCTGGGTATCAAAGAGCTTTCTTTCTACAAAAAGCCTGCAGCTTATGCTCACACCTCCCTCCTGGAGGAGGTGCTGAGATGCCTTGATATCTAACCTCCTCATTTCTTAGAATTGTTGAAAAGAAAGTGCATCTCTAGCTTTCCTGACTCACTCAGAACCTGTGGTGCCCACACATGTTGTGAGAATTAGGAAGAGGTGCCCCTGTGCAGGCCTTGCCTAGCATGCTCATAGTTAGGCTGCTGGAGGGGGGATGGTGTCTTTGGAAAAATTGAAAAGAGGAGCCCTTTTCGCCCCCCACCGCCCCCCAGCAAAGGACACAGCCTTGTGGCAATGCACATAGCTTGCAGAGCAAAACAAGAAATGAATTTTTCAGCCAACATTCCCCTCTTGGCAGGGTGTCTTGAACAATGAACAACCTGTACAACTGCACATAATGGACTGTTACACTGCTTTGGGCTTCTGAAGGGGCCAGGCATCCATTCTTGCTCCAAGAAATGAAAATAAGCAAATAGAGAGGAATCTTCAGAGAATTCCTTTCCACATGAGCTCCAGTGCTCAGCATGGGGTCTGGGAGAGAGTAGGATCATGGATTACTCTACATCATGGTTACCAACTTCAGCTAGGACCCAATCACAGTCTGCAGCCTTTCTGGTGAAGTACACAAGTTCTCTTCTATCTTCTCAGATCTTCACCCACCCTTTCCATCCTATCCTCTTACCCAGAAGACACCTTGTTCCCTACTCACAGAGATGCAGAAGGTGCCACATGAGACTTTCCTCAGCTTCCCACAACCAAAGCTATGTCTAGTTGCACCCTCACCATCATCCTTCCTTCCTCACCATCTCCAGCCACTCAGCCCTTCTCTGCATTCTCTGGATTTCTTCCCGACTTCTTCCCCTGCCTGACTCCTCTCTTACACCATTCACGTCTCCCTTAAGCATAATTTCTTCCAGGGTGAAGAGGAGGTGGTAGGGAGCTTCCCTGATGCGCTGTCTGCCCCTGTTAGAGGAGAGGTCTATTACAAACTTCAGTAGCTTTCTTTTGCATAATACTCTGTGCATTTGCGATTTACTTCTTCAGTTTCTCTTCTTCCCTGACAGACTGTGGGTGCCCAGGGCAGGGATGGTAAATGCCTCCTTCACTTGCGACAGCTTCAGTGCCTAGTCCCTAGCCTGGTATGTGAAATGGGGGGCAGGGCTGGCATTTGCTGTCTGTGGCTGAACAAGTGTGTGACTGTGTGTGAAGTGAGGTGTAAATGAATTTGGGAATGAATGCTCTGAGTTCCTACGGCTCGCTCCCCTTGACCTCATTTGCAGCAGGGACCCATGGATCCCACAGAGATAAAAAATGGAAGGAACAGTACTGATTGTCCGAGTCCATCCTGCTATTCTACCGCATAGGAAACTGAGACCCAGAGAGAGTAAAGAGGAATGGGCCTGCCTAATGTCACGTGGCCAGGGAACAGCAAAGACTGAGGTCCAAGTCGGGCTCCTTGCCCTGGTCTAGGGCCCAGAGGAGAGAGGTCGTTCAAGAGAAAAGTTCTTGGGAATAGCTCCTGTAATACTGAGTGGTACCTCCATGTGCACAGCCGTTTAAGCTTCCGAAAGACTGCCACTGCACCCTTTCACTAGCTCTGCGAGATAGGCCGTGCATGGCTGGCCAGCCCCTCTGTTCAAATGGAGAAACTGAGCCCTGTGCTTCTTGAGTGTGGCTGTGGCTGCTGCTTCCCTCCCGTATTCCTGGAGAAGATCACCTCAAAGGAAGTGAAGATATTTTTGAAAGTGTGTGTGCGTGTGTGTGTGTGTATGAAATGGGGGAGTTTTCAGCATCAGCTGAGGATGGAGAGGGCGGCTGGGTCGGGGGGGCCTAGAATGACAGGTTAAGGAGTTTGGGTTTTGCCTAGCGGTGGAATGGGAGCTACCAGTGGTGTTTGGTCTGAGGGTGCCATGCTGGGAGTGGGTTTTCAGGAAGGCATCTCTGGTTTGTGGGAGGGTGGGAGGGTGGGTGTGAATCTGAGACTCAGGTGGGGGGCGCAAGCTTGATTTCTGTCCTCTGTTGGGTGGGCAGCTGGCAGGCTGCTGGGCAGGGCAGGATGGGTGGGGGGCGGATAGTGGGGGTGAGCTCCTTAAGAACATCGTCAGCCTTCAGCCTGTGGAAGGACAAAGAGCCCATGTTTGGGAGCAGCCAGCCAGCATGTGTCCCGGGACTGGGCTTCCTAGCCACACACTCTCCTGTAAGGAATCCCACCTAGAGCTGTTCCTCCCAGGCCCAGCACTCTGGGGATCGGGGAAGGCAGGGCGTGGCCGTTTGCACTGCTGGGAACCAGGTGGGATGTCCGGGTCCCTTTTACTGTACTGCCGGGGGCACTGAGGGAGCTTGGTGTGTAGGGTGTGTGCCCGTGAGAGTAAGATGGACTGGGGGCACCTGAGAGAGGTGTGTATGAGTGTGAGGCTGTGTGTGCATGTGAACAAGAGGACATCTCTTGCAATGTGTGTGAAGCTGAGTGTGGGTGAGTGTGAGATTGTGTGAGGCCTCTGTGCATGAGCATGAAATGGCACAGCAATGACGGTGTGTGTGTGTGTGTGTGAGTGAGTGAGTCTGTGAGGTGAAGGTAAGTGTGCTTGTGTAACTTTAGTGTGTGTGTGCCTGTGGGGTGAAGGGGTGTGTGTGTGTAACTCTGTAGTATGTGGGTGGTGTGAGCCTGTGAGATGAAGGTGAGTGTGCATGTGTAACTGTGTTGTGTGTGTAGTGTGTGTCTATGGATGAAGGTGAGTGTGCGTGTGTAACTGTGTTGTGTGTGCTGTGTGTGTGAGTCTATGAGGTGAAGGTGAGTGTGCGTGTGTAACTGTGTGTTGTGTGAGTCTATGAGATGAAGGTGAGTGTGCGTGTGTAACTGTGTTGTGTGTGTGTCTGTGAGGTGAAGTTGAGTGTGTGCATGTGCGTGTGTAACTGTTGTGTGTGAGTCTATGAGAAGGTGAGTGTGCATGTGTCACTGTGTGTAGTGTGTGTGTGAGTCTGAGATGAAGGTGACTGCGCAACTGTGCATTGTGTGTGTAGTGTGTGTGTCTATGAGATGAAGGTGAGTGTGCGTGTGTAACTGTGTTGTGTGTGTAGTGTGTGAGTCTGAGGTGAAGGTGAGTGTGCGTGTGTAACTGTGCTGTGTGTAATGTGCGTGTGAGTCTGTGAGGTGAAGGTGTGTTTGCGTGTGTAACTGCATGGTGTGTGTGCGTGAGATTCTGTGTTGTGTGTGCATAGCCAGCAGCAGGTAGAGGCAGGGAGGCCTGGTGGAGCACACCTGCTTCCCGGTGACCCCAATTCTTTCCAAGGGTTTTCTTCCTTTGAAGTGGGCAGCAGGAAGGAGGGGCACTGAGAGCTGGCAGTGAGGGGCCAGCTCAGAACCCAGAAGCCCTTTTCAGGGGATCGAGCATCTGGGCCTCATAGGCCCTCGGAGATCCTGCTGCCCGGCTACGGCTCACCTGCAGCGCCTGCAATGCCGTCGGGGCTGAAAACAGGCCAGTGTTGTAGCTGCCTCCCCGCCAGGGCCTCTGCCTGCTGCACCTGCTGCCCTGACCTGTGTGCTCCCTGTTGTAGCTGAGCCCAGGACTGGGGCAAAGAGGCTCAGGAAAACCTTGCCAGGTGAGCAGTTTTTGGAGCTGGCAGCAGCCCTGGCTCTCAGCTGGGGCAGGGACTCAAATCCCAATTTGGGTCTTTCAGTGGAAACAGACAGTGCTCAAAATAAAATGACACAAAACCTGGACTGGAACTCAGGAGTCGTGGCCCACAGGCCCACGTCTGTCGCAGACCTGCTGGTGATCTTGAGTAAGCCCCTTGCCCACTCTGGGTGCCAAATGGATGAGCCTGGATGCCCTCTCAAGATCAAAGGGAACGATGAGGCCTGTCTGATCTCCCAGCTTCAGAGGCAAAGTCCTGTGACCCATTGAACGTAATTTTATCTCCCAGCTCCTGAGCGCAGGTGCTGAGTGGGATTCAGTGAAGGGCTGGCACACGGGGAGGGCATCAGGAAGTGCTACAGGAACTGGAGTGGCGACTGATCCCCTGGGGCTACTGGGTCTATGCCCCAGGGAACTGGCTGGGCACAGACTTCATCCCCAGGCTCTGGGAGAGAGAGGGAGAAGAGGAGGCAGGGCTGCCACTAGCCCTTAGGACTTGTTCGTGCGAATTAGAACAACTACAAAAAGGCGCTCAGTGGGTGGAGCATCCCGGCAAAACGGTACTGGTGAAGGTTCTGCGCGCGTCTGCCAGGTGCCAGGGAAGGTCTCCCAGCGGTCTTGCGCGGAAGGCGTTATCAGCCCGGCTTATTAGATGAGGCGGCGCCGGCAGTAGAGGGGGCCGTCTCCGCAGGGTCTGCAGCGCCGGGGCCCGCACCTCCTGCTCCGCGGCCCGCCGCCGCCAGCCCGGGGCTGACCTCTCAGAGCAGGGCGGAGGATTTTCACAGCACAGCTTCCCGAGAGAGCGGGATTAAGGGGGAACTGCTCGGGTGGGCCAGAGCCAGGGGCTAGGAGGAGGCCGGGCGGAAACCCAAAACCTCCGCAGCTGTTTCCAGTTTGCCGCCCTGGCTGGACCGCGGTGGCTGCGTGCAGAGCGAGCAAGGCTGCGCGGGCCCTCTCTCTGTCTCCCCCTGCCCCGCGGGGCTCTCTCTCGTCCTCTCTGTCTTGATGGGGCTCAGTCTGTCTCTCGTTTTCTCTCCGTGTTTCTAAGATCTCATGGAATCAAAGACATTTTAGAGGTCTCTGGTCCATCTGAAAGGGGGATACTGGGTTCACCCGATCCCACGCTTTGCCTTCTAGAGCTTGCTGCCCTGGAAACCCCCCCAACCCCGTTCCCCCACCCCGACCCCGCCCCTCAGCCCCCAGCTCCCGGCCCGCCCTCCCCGTTGCACTCCCATGCAGAGAGGCGGCCCTCCAAGCCTGGGGTTCAGAGCTCAGGTCAGGAGTCCTGGCAAGGGCTTTGGGGACAGGCTTTGCCTCCCAGCCAAGCTCTGCCCTTCATGCCCACACCCTCCTCTCCTGGGCATCTTTTCCACCTGCTTGCACCCCTAATCCCCAGGCTTACCCCATGGGAGTCCCCATGAGGGGCCAGGGTCCCAGCACTGACTTTATACTCTAGGCAGAGGCAGGAAACCTCCAAGCCCCGCTCCCACCCAGGAGTCAAACCCTGGAGACAGCTCAGGCAGAGACTGAGCAGTAGTGGAGGAGCCAGGGCCTGCGCTCTGGAGTCATATAGACCTTGGTGCAAATTCTGCTTTGCTGCTTACTAGCTGTGCTCCCTTGAGCAGACACCTTGAGCCTCAGTTCTAAGATGAGGGTGTACTCAGGAAGCAGTAGGTGCAGTGCTTGGCGCAGAATAGGCTTCACGGCACAAGGGTTCTGCTCAATCCCTCTACAGCCCAATACTCCATATGATCCCATCACTCTCCTGTTCTAATGCCTTCTATGGCTCCCTAGTACCTATAGAATAACCCAAATCCCTCTATTGACAGTACAGGCCTTCCATGATGGCTTCCAAATCCACCTTTCATGCTCTTACCTCATAAGCACTAGACAGAGGCTGAAACAACACACTCCACGTTCTCCTACCGCCATGCTTTTCTTCAGTCTGTAACTGTCACCAGGAACACATTTCCCACAACCTGCTGCTTGCCCACATATTTATGCAACTTAAGGTCTGTAAGGCCTTGCCTGTTGCCTTCCCTAGTCAATCTGCCAGAAAGGAGTGGTTTATTCCTTGCTTCACTTGACCATGCAGCTTCGCAGACTATCAGCCAGGCCCTCAGCTGGGCAATGGGGTCAGAGAAGAGCAAGACCAGCCATATACTTGGGTAGCTCCAGTCTGGGGGGTTGGACCAGCTTCATCCCTGGCATCTGGCAGTTGCAGTGGTCTGCCAGGGAGGGGAGCATGTGGGCAGGTACTGCTGAGGGCAGCTGGCAGGAGCTGAAGTGGGTACTCTCCAAGAGCTGGCTCTGGCCCTCTCTTCTCTCCACAGCATGTGTCCCCACCAGACCTCATCACTTACCAACTTATCCCCAGTAGAACTCCTGGGTTGAGCCTTAGAGTTTAAACTTCAAGTCACAAGCCAGGGGCTGAGGCCACTAGTTTGCCACCTGATATAGTTTGGGTATTTGTCCCCTCCAAATCTCATGTTGAAATTTGATCCCCAGTATTGGTGATGGGGCCTAATGGGAGGTGTTTGGGTCATGGAGGTGGGTCCCTCATGAATGGCATGTTGCTGTCCCTGAAGTAATGAGTGCATTACTATTAGTTGACTGGAGAGCTCATTGTTTAAAAGAACCTGGCACCCCCGCCCCGCTTTCTTGCTCTATCTCTTTCTATGTGATACACCTGCTCCCCCTTCACCTTCTGCTGTGATTGGAAGCTTCCTCAGCCCTCACCAGAAGCAGGTGCTGGTGCCATGCTTCTTGAATAGCCTGCAGAACTGTAAGCCAAGCAAACCTCTTTACTTTATAAATTATCAAGCTTCAAGTATTCCTTTATAGGAATGTAAAATGGACTAAGACCACCTTAGACAGGAAGCCCCTCCACAAGCCGGGGTTTCCAGCTCCCACTAGCTCTCCTTTAGGCCAAGGAACTCAACACCCCCAGATGGGTGAGGGAAGAGTCAGCTACACCCATGTTTGAATTTTGCTTTCATTACTTCCTTGCTTTAAAACCTTGGGCAAGTTCCTTATCCTGCTATAGCCTCAGCTGCTGCTTCTGGAAAATGATGATAAATAGAGATAATATAATAGGAGGTAATATAGAGCAGTGCTTCTTAAACTTTAGTGTGCATAACCTGGAGGGCTTGTGAAAACAGATTGCTGTACTCCACCCAGGAAATTTTGATTCAGTAGGTCTGGGATGGGGGTCCAAGAATTTGCATTTCTGTCCTGCTCCCACATGACAGCTGATGGCTGCCAGACTACAGACCAAGTGGCACTGATGTAGAAAAAATGGACCAATACTGTTGTATTAGTCCATTCTCACACTGCTATAAAGAACTAACTAAGACAAGGTAACTTATAAAGAAAAGAGGTTTAATTGACTCACAGTGCCACAGGCTGTACAGGAGGCATAGCTGGGGAGGCCTAAGGAAACTTACCATCATGGTGGAAGGGTGAAGGGGAAGCAAGCATGTCTTCAAATGGTGGCAGGGGAGAAACAGAGAGAGAGAGACGAGCGCAAGCGCAAAGGGAGAAGTGCTACATACTTTCAAACAACCAGAACTCATAAGAACTCAATCACTATCACGAGAACAGCAAGGGGGAAATCTGCCCCCATGATCCGATCACTTCCCACCAGGTCCCTTCCCTAACATTGTGGATTACAATTCAACATGAGATTTGGGTGGGGACACAGAGCCAAATTATGTCAAGTGTCAGTTGCTGTTACAGTGTTCCATGACATGTGTCTGGTGCTCTCACCTCTTTGGGACAGAGCCCTAATTTATCTCTTTCCTGCTGACTTGGCCCACCTCACCTGGCTGGGCCTGGGCAGCAAACACTCTCCCGGCTGCTGGCCCAGCAGCCTGTGTTGTCAAAGTCAAGTCCTTATAAACCTGACAGCCGCCCACAAGGCCACAAGATGAACAGTCATTTTAGCTCAGTTCCAGAAGAGACACAGAGGAGCCAGGCCCGGGGTATGGGGTAGCCAGGGAAGAGGAATCAGCTCAGGCCTATGACAACCCTCCCAGATCACTCACTGAGGCTTCTCCTGGGCTCTGTGGCCACCCCTGGGCCAGGCCACAATGTAGACCCCTGCTATTAAAGCATGTCAAGAAGCCACTTTAATTCTCAAACTAAAAAGTCACAATGGCGGACATCACCGAGAGCTGGCTGCTTGGCACTTTGGGTAGTGCTTGATGTGCATTTTCTTTAGTTCTGAAAACAGGCTTCTGAGCTTGCATTATTTTTATCCCTTAAAACTTAGAAGTCATTATCCTCAGCAAACTAACACAGGGACAGAAAACCAAACACCGCCATGTTGTCATTTTTAAGTGGGAGCTGAACAATGAGAACACATGGACACAGGGAGAGGAACACCATACACTGGGGCTGTGGGGGCAGGGGTCGGGGGAGGGGGAGCCTTAGGAAAAATAGCTAATACATGCTGGGCTTAAACCTAGGTGACGAATTGATGGGTGCAGCGAACCACCATGGCACACATTTACCTATGTAACAAACCTGCACATCCTGCACATGTACCCTGGAACTTAAAATTAAAATTAAAATTGGCCGGGCGCGGTGGCTCACGCTTGTAATCCCAGCACTTTGGGAGGCCGAGGGGGACGGATCACGAGGTCAGGAGATCGAGACCACGGTGAAACCCCGTCTCTACTAAAAATACAAAAAATTAGCCAGGCGTGGTGGCGGGCGCCTGTAGTCCCAGCTACTCAGAGAGGCTGAGGCAGGAGAATGGCGTGAACCTGGGAGGTGGAGCTAGCAGTGAGCCGAGATCGCGCCACTGCACTCCAGCCTGGGTGACAGAGCGAGACTCCACCTCAAAAAAAAAAATAAATAAATAAAATAAAATAAAATTAAAATTAATTTTAAAAAAGTTCAGTGACGGCCGGGCGTGGTGCCTCACGCCTGTAATCCCAGCACTATGAGAGGCCAAGATGGGCGGATCACGAGGTCAGGAGATCAAGACCATCCTGGCTAACACGGTGAAACCCTGTCTGTACTAAAAAAAAAAAAAAAAAAAATTAGCTGGGTGTGGTGGCAGGCGCCTGTAGTCCCAGCTACTCGGGAGGCTGAGGCAGGAGAATGGCATGAACCTGGGAGGCGAAGCTTGCCGTGAGCCGAGATCACGCCACTGCACTCCAGCCTGGATGACTGAGCGAGACTCCGTCTCAAAAAAAAAAAAAAAGTTCAATGACTTGACCTAGTTCATATAATGAGAAGACAGTACTTGTCTAAAGACATAGATTGAGTTTTTTTGTGGGGTGAGAGGCTAGGACCAGGAATCCTCCCCCAGGGTGCTTCCTCTTTTCCTTACATACCTATGACCATGGTGATGGTGGCATGCTGTCTTGGTGGAAAATTTGAGGTAGCTGTACCAGGTGTGCCACCAAGACATGAGGGGCTGGCTGTCGTTGTAGTACTGGGTGCGTGAGTGTGTGTTCTTATTTTTTGAGTCCTTACTACACGCCTGACAATACACGCGTCTTATTTGAGCCTCAACCCACCCCTAATGTAGCAACCATCCTGATCCCCCTTTTAGAGATGAGGTCACTCAGAGCCATCTTTGGTGCTTATCTCCCCAAACATGGAGCCTCTGTACACCTCGGGATTCCACATCCCCCCTCTGACAGTACTGCCCTCACAGAGTGTCCTGGTGACCCCGGGCAGCTGTGCCCCTCTCTTGGTCTCCTCTTCCTTAGTCAAATAGGTGGTGGACCATGATCTTAAAAATCCCATCCATGATGCAGAATGATAAGTGCCCTAATCATGGTGATACCCTGAGACTGGTCATGGCCCCAGGCATGGGGCACTATTGGTCGCAGGGGCACATGGAGAGTAGGTGCAGCATTGCAGCTTTTCTTGAAGGAAAATCTTTTGTCCACAAAGCACCTTTATTCTGTGAAGCTATGAAATTCTTGTGTATGATTATTTAGAATTTGGAAAAGGAAATAGACTCCATTTTTGTTCAGAAAAATACAACACCAAAATGTCTATAATGAAAGACTTTTAAAGCCACCACTAAATGTGTAAGGCTCCTGACTTCAAAGGCAAGGCAGGAAGCATTTGTCCTCAGGGCTCAGAAATGGTGGGTGAGGCTTGCCTTTATACTCGCCTCCAAGGCTCTAGGGAAGTTTGAAGATTTGACTTCAGCTTTGTGCAGTCAGGGCCTTTGGCACTGCTTTTAGGTTTTATTACCCAGACAGAATGTGTGTGAGAGTGTGTGTTGACCTGTCTGTGGGCCAGAGTGTGAGCCTGTGCCAGGACGAGCGTGTATTTGTGGTATGTGTGTGCTTGTAGGTGACACAGGCTGCCTGTGACATGCATGGGAGTGTTGAATGTGTCTGACTTTGTGCCTGGGTGTGTGGGGTGGCCGGCGTGGGGTAAGCGACTCTGGAAGGCCTTGGAGCTCCGTGTGTGTTGCCGGGCTCTTCGGGAGTTTGTTGTGGGTTTGTAGAAGGCTATTATGTGAGTGGTGACTGGATAGCAAAGCTGACTGGGACCTGATTAGGACACTAAACAAATACAAGAAATGTATGATCTTCTAAATCTTCCCAGAGCTGAGGTTTGGGTTGATAAAAAGGCAACAGTTTGAAAACAGACCATCAAACGAGACCATTTCTGATCTACTTTTTTTGCTTTAAAAAAGAAACAAGCCCCAAATGACAGTGCAATTAATGCAAAAGTTCTGGCTTTCATAGAAAAGACATCTCTCCCCAGGGAGTCCAGGGCACAAAGCCAGTCATGAAGCTAGAAGGAGGAGTACAGGGGCCATAGGATTATGTGGCATTCTTGAATTTCTCCCACATTGCCCTCAATGGGTCACTGCCCATCCTGTTGCCACTGCAGGGTAGAAAACACCAGTGACAGTGATAATAACACGTGCAGTGAATGGATCAACCCTTGAGCTTTCCACCTCCCCAGTTCCCATCAATCCTTGACTGCATCTGAGAGATAGATGATTGCATCTGAGGGAGAGAGCTAACAGACCAGGAGGAACAATAATTTAAAATAAGCATAGTAAGAGTCCTCAAAGAGACAAAGTGGGATATGGGGACCATGAAGCACATCCAAGTAATTACAGAGGAGAAACAAGGGGAGCTTGTGTATGAGAGCATTTATCACCAAAAACCTTCACTAAAGGAACTTCTAAAGGCATATTTGGGAAGAAGGATATTGAACCCAGAAAGAGGGAATGTGATGCAAAAGGGAGCGCTGGGTAAGAAAAGTAAATATAAGGATACATTTAAGCAAACACTGGCTGTCAAACAATAATATAATATTAAGGATTATGACTAATTGGGGGTCAAAAATCAATGTAGAACTAAAATACTGGAGAATAATATTGTATAAGATGGGAAGAAGAGTAATTTAAGTTGAAGCATCCTAAAGTCTTCGTATTGTTGGGGAGGAGGAAAAATATTACTTCATTTTAGATTGTGTTAAGAATGCATGTTAACAATTTAAAGGTAACTAGTAAAAAAGTAGAAATAAAATGTATGACTTATAAACCAGTAAAGGAAAAAATGAATTAAAGAAAAGCCTTGATTAATTCAAAAGAGGATGGAAAATGAAAGTAAATAAAGAAGCAAAGAGAAGCAGGGTAAGCAAAAAGCAGAAAATAAGATGGTAGATATAAACCCAAATATATGAGGAACTGCAGTAAATGTAAATGGATTAAAATCTCTAGTTAAAAGATAACGATGGTAATATTGGGCAAAAATAAACAAATATGTCTATCTACCCCATTTTGGCTGTATGCTGTTTACCCCAAACACACTTAAAACATAAGGACCCAGAAAGGTTAAAAATGAAGTGTTGGAAAAGGATGTCGTGAAGATAAATAAGACTAATGAATGATCCCTTAATCACCAAATCCAGCAGTTTATTAAAACATTGTGACTAGTTGCGTTTATTTCATTAATGCAAAGATTATGTAACATTTTGAAATCTATTAACTCAATCCCAAATATTAGCAAGTTAAGAGAAAAAAAACCAATGGTCCCAATGAATTAAGAAAAAGGATTTGATGAAATTCCATATCCATTTATGATAAAGATCTCAGCAAACTAGTAATATAAGGGATATTTCTAAACCTGAAAAGAGGTTTCTACCAAGAACTTACAGCTAACACAGTATGTGGTGGGAAAATATTGAAGCACTTTCTTTAAAATTAGGAATTATGCAAGGATATCTGCAATCACTGTTTCAATTAAACATTGACCTGGAATTCCTCACCAGAATAGTAAGGCAAGATAAATAAATAAACTAGATTGTGATTGATTATGATAGGATATAATGATCTATGTAGAAACCTAACAGCATCTATAGACAAATTATTAAAATGAATGAGAACTAAGTGAATTTGCTCACTACAAATAAGATCAATGTACAAAAATCAATTGTATTCCCATATACCACAACAAAGTATTAAAAATAAACATTTAAAAAGATAGCATTTATAATATGCACAGAAAACATAAGGTACTTAGGAATGAATCTAACAAAATATATAAGAGACCTTTTGGGAAAAAGTATAAAACTTTAAGATATCGAAGATCCAAATAAATTAAAAATATATAATATTAATGGATAGGAAGAGTCAATGTTATGAAAGTGTCAATTTTCTCTAAATTAATAATATATTTATTAGGATTAAAATAAAATACCAACAGTGCGTGTGTGTGTGTATGTGTGTATATAATTTTTAAAACTTATTCTAAAACTTACATGAAAGAACTAAGGTTCAGTAACAGTTAAACAACTGAAGAAAAGGAACAAGGTGGTTAAATTTGCCCTAGCAAAAAGTAAGACTTATTTTAAAATCTTGGTAATTAAGACAGTGTGTACATCTGGAATAGATATGGTTGTATAAATCAGCATATTTCTCCTTCTCTTAGAAATCATCCAAAAGCAACAAAAAGGATGAAAAAATAAACTCTATTTTTGGCAAAACTTGAGGACAGGTATTACCCAAGACTCCCAAATATGTGTAAGAATTGTCCAAAGAAGCTGAGATTAGGAAGAAAATAAATAGGAGGAAATGAAGAGAAAGAAGCTCCCAGAAAGATCTCTTTGATGAGATAGCTAGGCAAAAATATTCTTCCTAAAGGTAAGGGGTATATATTCAGAGATGCAAAAGCTATATCTCCTATTTTCAAAAACAGGTGCGATAACTGGAGTGAAATGTGCTAAAGGGAAAAGACTTCTTGGACTTGATTTGGTTGAGAAAAACTGAAGATGCAGGGCTAAACAAAAAATCATAAGGGTGAACCTCTTTTCAGAAGCAATTTGTTTCTGTGGCAGTAGAGAAGAGGCCCTTCTAGTAAAAACCAGCAAGTAAGGGATTCCATCTTGCCCTAACCAAAGTATTCTCCTGTCTGGCAGTGGAAAGTCTAGGAAAACTGAACTCAACTTATTTAGTGCTAGCAAAGATTTTTAGTGCTATGAGGAGTAATAACAAGGATCTAACAGGGCATCAATACAAAGATATTATAAGAAGTGCATCAATACAAAGATAATTTTGTGTACTAAGATAAAAGGAAGATATTCAGAAGTTTATTAATGGACAAAGACTCCTCCCCAGAGAAAGGTTGCCACAGAGCAGATAAAAATTGGGACCAAACATTATCATGAATTTAAAAACTCTTTTTGGAGCTATTGCCTATATGAAGTAAGATAACAAAGCAAAGATGAAAGAGCCCAGGGAAGAAAAGGTATGATTATAGAAAGAAAAAATACATTAGCTGGCAAAATCCAAGAAAGGAGTATAAAAAAAAATCCAGAAATGAAGACAGCTTAGAATGAGTACAAAGGAGAATGTACTTTGAGGAAAACAGTAAGTGAACTAGAGGATAAAAATGAGAAAAGCAAGCAAAATGAAACAGAAGAATATTTTTAAAAAGGACTGGGGGAAAGAAAATGATTAATGTATAAAACAGACAACGGGGGCAGTTCCAAGATGGCCAAATAGGAACAGCTCCAGTCTACAGCTCCCAGTGTGAGCGATGCAGAAGACAGGTGATTTCTGCATTTCCATCTGAGGTACTGGGTTCATTTCACTGTGGCTCGTAGGACAGTGGGGGCAGGACAGTGGGTGCAGCACACTGAGCATGAGCCGAAGCAGGGTGAGGCATTGCCTCACCCAGGAGGCACAAGGGGTCAGGGAATTCCCTTTCCTAGCCAAGCAAAGCTATGACAGATGGCACCTGGAAAATTGGGTCACTCCCACCCTAATACTGCGCTTTTCCAGTGGTCTTAGCAAACGGCACACCAGGAGATTATATCCTGCGCCTGGCTCGGAGGGTCCCACGCCCACGGAGCCTCACTCATTGCTAGCACAGCAGTCTGAGATTGAACTACAAGGCGGCAGCTAGACTGGGGGAGGGGCGTCCGCCATTGCTGAGGCTTGAGTAGGTAAACAAAGTGGCCGGGAAGTTTGAACTGGGTGGAACCCACTGCAGCTCAAGGAGGCCCGCCTGCCTCTTTAGACTCCAGCTCTGGGGGCAGGGCATAGCCGAACAAAAGGCAGCAGAAACCTCTGCAGACTTAAATGTCCCTGTCTGACAGCTTTGAAGAGAGTAGTGGTTCTCCCAGCGTGGAGTTTGAGATCTGAGAACGGACAGACTGCCTGCTCAAGTGGGTCCCTGACCCCTAAGTAGCCTAACTGGGAGGCACCCCCAAGTAGGGGCAGACTGACACCTCACATGGCTGGGTTCCCCTCTGAGACGAAACTTCCAGAGGAACGATCAGGCAGCAACATTTGCTGTCTAGCAATATTCGCTGTTCTGCAGCCTCTGCTGCTGATACCCAGGCAAACAGGGTCTGGAGTGGACCTCCAGCAAACTCCAACAGACCTGCAGCTGAGGGTCCTGACTGTTACAAGGAAAACTAACAAACAGAAAGGACATCCACACCAAAACTCAATCAATGTGCAAAAATCACAAGCATTCTTATACACCAATAACAGACAACAGAGCCAAATCATGAGTGAACTCCCACTCACAACTGCTTCAAAGAGAATAAAATACCTAGGAATCAAACTTACAAGGGATATGAAGGACCTCTTCAAGGAGAGCTACTAACCACCGCTCAATGAAATAAAAGAGGATACAAACAAATGGAAGAACATTCCATGCTCATGGATAGGAAGAATCAATATCGTGAAAATGGCCATACTGCCCAAGGTAATTTATAGATTCAATGCCATCCCCATCAAGCTACCAGTGACTTTCTTCACAGAATTGGAAAAAACTACTTTAAAGTTCATATGGAACCAAAAAAGAGCCTGTATTGCCAAGTCAATCCTAAGCCAAAAGAACAAAGCTGGAGGCATCATGCTACCTGACTTCAAACTATATTACAAGGCTACAGTAACCAAAACAGCATGGTACTGGTACCAAAACAGAGATACAGACCAATGGAATAGAACAGAGCCCTCAGAAATAATACCACATATCTACAATTATCTGATCTTGGCAAACCTGACAAAAACAAGAAATGGGGAAAGGATTCCCTATTTAACAAATGGTGCTGGGAAAACTGGCTTAGCTGTATGTAGAAAGCTGAAACTGGATCCCTTCCTTACACCTTATACAAAAATTAATTCAAGATGGATTAAAGACTTCCATGTTAGACCTAAAACCATAAAAACCCTAGGAGAAAACCTAGGCAATACCATTCAGGACATAGGCATGGGCAAGGACTTCATGTCTAAAACACCAAAAGCAATGGCAACAAAAGCCAAGATTGACAAATGGGATCTAATTAAACTAAAGAGCTTCTGCACAGCAAAAGAAACTACCATCAGACTGAACAGGCAACCTACAGAATGGGAGAAAATGTTTGCAATCTACTCATCTGACAAAGGGCTAATATCCAGAATCTACAAAGAACTCAAACAAATTTACAAGAAAAAACCAAACAACCCCATCAACAAGTGGGCAAAGGATATGAACAGACACTTCTCAAAAGAAGACATTTATGCAGCCAACAGACACATGAAAAAGTGCTCATCATCACTGGCCATCAAAGAAATGCAAATCAAAATCACAGTGAGATACAATCTCACACCAGTTAGAATGGCAATCATTAAAAAGTCAGGAAACAACAGGTGCTGGAGAGGATGTGGAGAAATAGGAACACTTTTACACTGTTGGTGGGACTGTAAACTAGTTCAAGCATTGTGGAAGACAGTGTGGCAATTCCTCAGGGATCTAGAACTAGAAATACCATTTGACCCAGCCATCCCATTACTGGGTATATACCCAAAGGATTATAAATCATGCTGCTATAAAGACACATGCACACGTATGTTTATGGTGGCACTATTCACAATAGCAAAGACTTGGAACCAACCCAAATGTCCATCAATGATAGACTGGATTAAGAAAATGTGGCACCTATACACCATGGAATACTATGCAGCCATAAAAAATGATGAGTTCATGTCCTTTGTAGGGACATGGATGAAACTGGAAAACATCATTCTCAGCAAACTATTGCGAGGACAAAAAAACCAAACACCGCATGTTCTCACTCATAGGTGGGAACTGAACAATGAGAACACATGGACACAGGAAGGGGAACATCACACACGTAGGCCTGTTGTGTGGTGGCGGGAGGGGGGAGGGATAGCATTAGGAGATATACCTAATGTACATGACAAGTTAATAGGTGCAGCACACCAACATGGCACATGTATACATATGTAACAAACCTGCACAGTGTGCACATGTACCCTAGAACTGAAAGTATAATAATAAAATATATATATATACAGGCAATGAAGATTCAACTTGTGGACTTTTGGAGTCCTCAAAGCAGTTAACCAATATAATAGTACAGAATGAATATTTAAAGCTTAATTCAAGAGGCTATTTCCTGAAATAAAGTAGGCTTGACTATATATATTAATTCATGGCAATACCAAGACATAGTCTGGTAAATGTATTATACCTTACAGATAAAGGAAGAATCTTGATAATCCAGGTAAGTTTAGGTCATGTATAGAGGAGAAAAAGAAATAAGAATAGCCTTAGATTTATTCAAATTAACTTTTAATGTTATAAGACAGAGGAGGAACATCTACAAAATCCTCAAGATACGAAAATGATACCTGAGGGTTTTTATATCCAGCCCAAGTGCTCTTCAGTGAACAGTTCTTCAGTTATAAAGGCTATAGACAAGCAATTTTGAACGTGCATGATTTCAGCATAATCAACCAATAGTTAATTGGGGAAGTTGGAGCAAAATAACTAAAAAACTAAAAAGAATGTGAAGATTAGGCTGAGGAATAGAAGATAAATATTGTTTAAAAAATATAGGAATGATACAACTAATATAAATTATGAGAGGATCAGGAGGAAGATTGAAGGTAGAGTGTTTGCTGTTTGCTTAAACTTTTATAACCAAGAGTAAAAGCATGTATTTTAAAGCTGATAAATCAAGTGATTGAACTATATGCCTATTTAATAGTACAGAAGTATACACTGAAAAGGTAATATTAATGACAGAAATTGAGAAGTGGAGAAAAGAAAAGGAAAGGAGAAGAAAGAAGTACACCACTTTATCATTGTTCATAGGAGGGAACTAATAGGTGCTATCTAAAGAAGTAGAGAACTAAAGAAGTTATATAAAGTCCTAAGTATAAATATAACCACTAAAACAAAAATGCGATTTTTCTAACTGTCAAAGTAACTTCACACACACACACACACACAAATAAAGAAAAGAGATCTCATAGTAAAGAACTTGGCAAAGTAACATCAATACTGAAAAATATGCAGAAGCCAAGACCAAATACATCAGTCATATTAATAAATGTGAACAGGCTAAAATCACCTATTAAAAGAAAAAGACTGTCACGAAGAAAGAAATTCTAAGCAGTATAAAAGAGACATATTATACCTAAAGCAAAGCCATTCATATAGATTTAAAATAAATGTTTTGGCAAAGGTCTATCCATCAAATGCAGACATGAAGAGAGAGATCATAATTAGACAAATAGGATCTCAAGTCAAAAAGCATTAAATGAGTCAAAGACAGACATGTTATATGTAAAGGTTGCCATTTGCAATTAACATATTTATTATCCATTGACGCATATCAAATTACCCTAACATTTAGCAGTTTAACCCAATGAACATTTATTATTTCATACAGTTTCTGAAGATCAGGAATCTTGGAGCTGCTTAGCTGGGTGGTTCTGGCTTGGTTCAGGGTTCCTCAGAAGGCTGCAGTAGGCTGCTGGCCAGGGATGTAATCAGCTGAAAGCTTTACTGGGACTGGCAGATGCAGCTCCAAGCTCACTCATTTGCTGTTGGGGCAGCAGAGAGAAAGGGGAAGGGAGGGAGAGAGAGAGAGAGAGAGCATACCCGAGAGGAAAGTCATGGTGTCTTTTATAACCTAATATCAAAAGTAATAATGGCTGTGATATTTTCATATTCTATTGGTCATAAAGACCAACCTTGATATAATGTGGGTGTGGACTACACATGTGTGATACCAGGACATCATTGTCCATAACCGCTATAGGTATCTATGCACAAAACAATACAGCATCAATATTCATAAAACTGAAACTACAGGAGCTACTACAAGGGGAAGTAAACCATAAATACATGATTAAGGGAAGACTTAATTCAGTGATCATAGTATATGATTAGGCAAATGGACAAGAAATAGCCAAGGATAGAGAAGACTAAATATCATTTTGAAATCTATATTCCAAAAACAGATAATCTACCATTTAAAAATTCAATTGGCCATAAAATGTTTGTGACAATTAATGTAAGACCAACAAGAAAACCTTGATAAATTGCAAAAATAAAAATAAAAATATTAATAATATGGACACTGTAATGTTCCCAACAGAAAGAAAAGATAAATGTTTAAGGTGATAGATATCTCAATTATCCTGATTTGATCATTACACCTTGTATACTGGTATCAAATCATCAACTAGCATATATCAATACAAAAGTAAAAGTGATGGTTTAGACAATATTCTCTAATTCCAATAAGTTTAAATTAGAAATTAATGCTAAAATCAGAAAACAAAAAAGCTCCTCTCTATTAAATCAATTTTCACACTACTATAAAGAACTACCTGAGTTTGGGTAATTTATAAAGAAAAGAGGCTTAATTGACTCAGAGTTCTCCATGGCTGGGAGGCCTCAGGAAATTTACAATCATGGTGGAAGGTGAAGGGGAAGCAAGGCATGTCTTACATAGCAGCAGGAGAAAGACAGTGAAGGAAGAACTGCCACTTTTAAACTTTTAAACCATCAGATCTTGTGAGAACTCACTCACTATCATGAGAACGGCATAGGGGAAACCACTCCCATGATCCAATCACCTCCAACCAGATCTCTCCCCTGACATGTAGGGATTACAATTTGACATGAGATTTGGGTGGGGACAGAGCCAAGACATATCATTCTGCCCTGGCCCCTCCCAAACCTCATGTTCTTCTCACATTTCAAAAGCTATTGTGCCTTCCCAACAGTCTCCCAAATTCTTAACTCATTCCAGCATTAACTTGAAAGTCCAAGGCCAATGCTTTATCCGAGACAACAGAAGTCCTTTCTGCCTATGAGCCTGTAAAATAAAAAATAAAAAACAAGTTAGTTACCTCCAAGATACAATGAGGGTACAGGCATTGGGTAAATGCTTCCATTCCGAAAGGGAGAAGTTGGGCAAAACAAAAGGGCTATAGGCCCTATGCAAGTCTGAAACCCAGTAGGGCAGTTATTAAATCTTAAAGCTCTAAAATAATCTCCTCTGACTCCATGTCTTACATCCAGGGCGTGCTGATGCAAGGGTTGAACTCCCAAGGCCTTGGGCATCTCCACCTCTGTGACTCTGCAGGGTAGAGCTCCTGTGACTGCTTTCATGGGCAGGTGTTAAGTGCCTGTGGCTTTTTCAGGTGTACAGTGCAAGCTGTCAGTGGATCTACCATTCTGGGATCTGGAGGATGGTGGCCTTCTTCTCACAGCTGTACTAGGCAATGCCTCAGTGGGGACTCTGTGTGGAGCCTCCAACTTCACATTTCCCCTTCACACTGCCCTTCTGGAGGTTCTCCATGAGGACTCCACCTCTGTGGCAGACTTTTGCCTGGACATCCGGGCATTTCCATACATCCTCTGAAATCTAGGTGGAGGTTCCCAAACCCCGATTATTCTCTTCTGCACACCCACAGACCCAACACCACATGGAAGCTGCCAAGGCTTGGGGTTTGCACCATCTGAGCTGTACCTTGGTCCATTTTAGCCACGGCTGGAGCTGGAGCTGCTGGGATGCAGAGTGCCATGTCCTGAGGCTGCAAAGAAGAGCTGGGCCCTGGGCCTGGCCCATGAAGCCATTTTTTCCTCTGGACCTCCAGGCCTGTGATGGGAGGGGCTGCCACAAAGATCTCTGAAATGCCCTGGAGACACTTTTCCCATTGTCTTGGCTATTAATATTTGGCTCCTTGTTACTATGCAAATTTCTGTAGCTGGCTTGAATTTCCCCCCAGAAAATGGGTTTTCCTTTTCTACCACATGGCCGGGTTGGAAATTTTCTAAACTTTTATGCTCTACTTCCCTTTTAAGCATAAGTTCCAATTTCAGATCATCTCTTTGTGAATGCGTACAACTGTACACTTTTAGAAACAGCCAGGTTACATCTTGATTGTTTTGCTGCTTACAAATTTCTTCCACCAGATACCCTAAATCATCTCTCTCAAGTTCAAAGTTCCACAAATCTCTAGGGCAAGGGCAAATCCTGCCAGTCTCTGCTAAAGCATAGCAAGAGTGACCTTTACTCCAGTTCCCAGCAAGTTGTTCATCTCCATCTGAGAGCACCTCAGCCTGGACTTCATTGTCCATTTTACTATTAGTATTTTGGTCACAACCACTCAACAAGTCTCTAGGAAGTTCTAAACTTTCCCACATCTTCCTATCTTCTTCTGAGCCCTCCAGACTGTTCCAACCTCTGCCTGTAACCCAGTCCCAAAGTTGCTTCCACATGTTCAGATATCTTTATAGCAGTACCTCACTCTCCCATTACCAATTTTCTGTATTAGTCCATTTTTACACTGCCATAAAGAGCTATCTAAGACTGGGTAATTTATAAAGAAAAGAGGTTTAATTGACTCACATTTCCACATGGTTGGGGAGGCCTCAGGAAACTTACAGTCATGGTGGAAGGTAAAGGGGAACCACAGCACCTCTTACATGGTGGCAGGGGAAAGAGAGGGAGGGGTGGAACTGTCACACACCTTTAAACCATCAGATCTCATGAGAACTCCCTCACTATCATGAGAACAGCATGGGGAAAATCATCCGCATGATCCAATCACCTCCCATCAAGTCCCTCCCCCAATACATGGGGATTATGATTAGACATAAGATTTGGATGGGGACACAGAACCAAATAACATCAGCCTCTATCTGGAAAGTGAAAACAATCAAACAAAGACTTTGACTCAACAGCCTTGGGTCAAAGAGGAAATATGAGTTGAAGAATATTTTAAAATGAATTTTTATGGAAATACTCCATGTCAGAGCCCATGGCCTATGGTTAAAGGGGTGCACCCAGGCCAGTGTTGCTTGTGAATGAGTGGGTAGGGCAGATAGAAGCCACACTTTCTAATACCTAAACCTTATCAGCAATAAAATGATATTTTGTCCTCCATCTGTTTTATTCTCAGTGGGTTCAGAATTTGGGCAAAGAAGAAGGATGTTATTTGTTGGACTGCCTCTATACTACTAAACAATGCAACAAGGCAGAAGAAAAATATTAGAGAGACAAAAGCTGGGAAGGAGGATGTAACATGAGCACTACTTGTAGATGATTATATACCTGGAAGCCCTGAAGAACCTACAGCGAAACTATTGCCAACAGTAAGAGAATTTAGTAAGAGGGATACATAAAGTTAAAAAACAGTAATTAACTACCGTCATGTATAAATATAACCATTTGGAAGACAGAATGAAAGAAAAGATCTCGTTTACAAGAGTAGTGACATTGACAACAACAAAAATAAACTACCTTTCAGTAAAGTTAAAGGTAGGAGCAAGTCCTATACAAAGAAAATGTTGAAACATTTCTAAAGGACACAAAAGAAGACTTGAATAATTGGAAAGACCATGTTTTTGGCTAGGAAGACTCAACATCATAAAGATGTCAATTCTCCCTAAGTTAATTTCTAAATTTAATGTGAGCTCGATAAAATATCAGCGGTTTTATTTTTTAGCCAGACAAGCTGATTCTAAAGTTCATGTGAAAAAATAAAGAAAGAGAAACATTCAGAAAAACTCTGAAGAGTACTATCAGGGGACTAGCTCTACCAGATATTAAAACATAATAGTCTCAGTAATTGAAACAGTGAGGAACTGATGCATGAGTAGCAAGACAGGCCAATCAACTATAATAGAAAGTCCAGAAATAGAAGTGACTACACATATGGGAGCTTAGTATATGAAAAAAACTGGCTTCTAAGATCAGTGGGAGAAATGATTAACTGTTCAATAAATGTGGTTGGGGCCATTGGTTGGCCATGTGGAAAAAAAATAAAGTTAGGTTCATACCTAGCACCATATACCAGGATAACTTCCAAATGGATCAAAGATCGAAAAGACAGAATAATGCCACAATATGCTAGAAGAAAACTTGAGAAAATCCTTTTGTAATCTTGGGATCAGAAAGATCTTTCAAATTATGACCTAAAATAGAGAAGACCTTAGAGAAAAAAAAAAATAGAAAAATTACACTACATTAAGGAAATCTTTATGCCAAAATACAAAGCCGAAGATAACTTAATTGGGAAAGAATATTTGATACTCATTTTATCAGAAGGTTAATCTCCCTAATTTATAAACTGGTCATAGAAACCAATGAGATAAAGAATCAAGAACTCAATAGAAAAATTGGCAAAGGATATGATCAAGTGGTTCACAGAGAAACGTTCTACCTCACTCATAATAGAAATGCAGTGAAAGCAACACCCAGATACCATTTTTCACCTGTCAGAATGATAAAACAATCCAAGAATTTGAAATATATACTCTGTTGATAAGGCTGAGGAAACAATGCTGTTAGGGTATAAACTGGTCTGGTCTCCATGAAGGACAATCTGGCAAAAACCTATTCACATTAGAAATGTATGTATTCTCTGATCTAACAAATCTAAGAATTTAAAGGTAGATTTGCAGAATATGCAGAGGGAAGGGGCATATGCAGAGTTCTTTGTAATAGTTAAGATTGAAAACAACCTAAATATTCATCAATAGGGGAATAATTAAATAAACTATAATACATATATTATTCCCATACAAAAGAAAGCCATAAACCTATACAAAACATGAGGAATCTCTCAATGTATTCACATGGCAGATCTTCAAGGCATACTGTTAGGTAAAAAATCAGTGTAAATGACACATGACAATTTGTATGAAAAGATGGAGGGATAATTATATATTTATATTTGCTTGAATATATGTAAAAATCTGTGTTTATCTGTTTAGAAGTGGGATGGGGGAAAGAATGTGGGATGGACACTTTTTTTTTTACATCTTATTTTGCCTTATATAAATGTATTACCTATTAAATAATTAAATGCTTAAAAAAATCTCATAAATGAAAACATTTGATACTTGGTACAGGATTAAATAAATAGAGCAACAGATAAGAATAGAGAGCCTAAAAACAGACCCGTACCCCTACAGAAAATTTTTACATCGGGGTTCCTAACCCCGGGCCACACACTGGTACGGATCTGTGACCTGTTAGAAACCGGGCTGCAGAGCAGAAGGTGAGTGACAGGTGGGGAGTGAGCCAGCCAGCAGGAGCAAACCTTTGTCTGTGTTTACAGCCACTCCCCATTGCTCGCGGTACTGCCTGAGCTCCGCTTTCTGCCAGATCAGCAGTGGCATTAGATTCTCACAGGAGCACAAACCCTATTGTGAACTGTGCATGTGAGGGATCTAGGTTGCATGCTCCTTAGGAGAATCTAATGCCTGATGATCTGTTACTGTCTCCCATCACCCCCAGATGGGACCGTCTAGTTGCAGGAAAACAAGCTCAGGGATCCCACTAATTCTGCATTACGGTGGGTTGTATAATTATTTCATTATATATTACAATGTAGTAATAATAGAAATAAAGTGCACAATAAATGTAATGCCCTTGCATCATCCTGAAACCATCCCTTCCCCCATGTCTGTGGAAAAATTGTCTTCCACAAAACCGGTCCCTGGTGCCAAAACGATTGGGGACCACTGTTTTACATAACGGAGGTGACATTCCAAACCAGTGGCAAAATGATGGGCAATTCAATCAGCTGGGACAAGTGTTATCTACCTACAGATGGTTCTCGATCTATGGAAAAAGTAAAATTGTTCTGTTAACTCTCACTCTAGGCAAAAATTAATTCTAGAATCAATATGGAAGAATCTGGAAAACCAAAACATAACAGTTTCAGATAAAAACATAGGAGAATATCTTTCTGACCTCAGGGATTTCTTAAAAAGTTTACAAAAAAACCAGAAACAAGTATGGGAAAACATGGATAGATTTGACTACATTAAAATTCAAACATTTATATGCATCAAAAGACACTACAAACAATGTAAAAAGAGAAGTTACAGACTAGGAGAGGATATATGCCACACATTCACAAAATAGTGATGAGTGTGCAGAATACATCAAAAACCTACAAATCAATTAGATAATGCCAAGGACCTACAGAAAAATAGCCAAAGTATGCCAAGAGTCAATTCACAGAAGAGAAAACCTAAATGGCCAATACATATTTGAAATGGCGCTTGGTCACACTATTAAGCAGTGAAAATCAAATTAAAATTACACCATAATTATATTATGCACATATCAGATTTGCAAAAATGTGAAAGTCTGACAATTTCATATGTTGAAGCGACTATGGGGCCATAGGAGCTCTCATACACTGCACATGGGAGAGGACATCTGTGAAACTACATTGAAGGGCAAGTTGGTAATATCTGATAAAGATACACACACACACACAAACACATCTCATATATATATGAAATTCTCACATAAGGAAGCATGCACAGGAATATTTCTTCAACATTGTTTGAAAGAGTAAAAAAGGCTGGGCGCGGTTGCTCACGCCTGTAATCCCAGCACTTTGGGAGGCTGAGGTGGGCAGATCACAAGGTCAGGAGATGGAGACCATCTTGGCCAACAAGGTGAAACCCCATCTCTACTAAAAATACAAAAATTTGCTGGGCGTGGTGGCACATGCCTGTAATCCCAGCTACTCGGGAGGCTGAGGCAGGAGAATCGCTTGAACCTGGGAGGCAGAGGTTGCAGTGAGCCGAGATTGGAGTCTCAAAAAAAAAAAAAAAAAAAAGAAAGAGTAAAAAGAAAATGCATGCAACCTAAATGTTGATCAAGAGCAGAATTGGTGAATAGGTTGTATAACTCTATACTGTAAGGAACTATGTGTCAGTGAAGATAAAAAAAAAAAAAGACCCAGAGCTACCCGAATCAATGCGGGGAAATCTCACACACACACTATTGGATGAAAACAAAATAAAACAAGACAAAACAAAAAAACAAATCGCAGAAGGATATACAGTAGGATAATATTTGTATGAGGTTTAAAGGCAGGCAAAATGATACTATATAATGTTTATGTTCGCACAAACTCAAAAACATGCAAAATGATACTATACAATAGGTGAAGGAGTATAAGAGCATAAGATATAAATGGAAAGATACATCCTATCTGGGAGGGTGGTTACTCTAGTTGGAGGGAAAGGAATGAGGTTGAGGTGAGGTCCTCAGAGGCCTTGAATTGTATGTATATTGTTTTTATTCTTATCAGAATGGTGGGTATTGAATGCTCATTTTCTTATTCTTTGTACCTTCTGATGTCAGACATATTTTATAATTGCAAAAGATTAAGTGTTCCTTTACGACAATAACTAACTAGAAAATTGAGTAAGTCCCTCCTTTTTACAATAACAATAGAAACTATAAAGTAGGAATTAAGAGTGTGCAAGAACTTTATGAAGAAAAATTTTAAACTTTAAGAAAATATCATAAAATAAGGCCTTAAAAAAGGAAAGAGAAGCAACATGTTGATGAACTGCATAGCTGTTAATTCTCCCCAAATTAACATATAAACTCAGTGTAGTATTATAACATTTCCCTCTCCCCTCATGCTCATCCTATTCTTTGAGAAAGACAGTTGATGTTTTCTTAGTTTTATAAGCCAACATGTCTGAAGCACTGAGCAGTGTCTCATACACAGTAAACACCATCACATGAGACTATTATGATGGTTCAGTCCACCACCTCATAACGTGGACTCTTGCACTTTGATTTTTTTGGGGGACTCCTAAAAGATCAAGGTCCTTTGAATGTTAGCAGAATAAATGATAAACCACTGATTCATCAAGGGTGTGTGTGTATGTGTGTGTGTGTGTGTCTGTGTGTGAGAGAGAGAGAGAGAGAGAGGGAGAGAAGTAGCTATGAGAGAGGTTATCATTTTCAATTTACTAAGGAGAAAATGGGACCTAGAGAAAGAGTTTTATTCAAGTTGTGCAGCAGTTGTGCTGAGAAGGAGAAGGAGGAAAGGTTGTGGAAGGGACTGGTGAGGCAGAAAGCTGGGACGGGAGAGAAGAGAGAGAAGGGAAGGCAGAGTGAGGTTGCTGAGGAGGTAAGATTCCATTTGTGTCCCTCTGCTGGTTCACTGGTGATGGAAATAGTATTTGCTTTTCCCACTCATGGTCAAGGACACCTCCACCTCCTCTTCTGAGGGAATTACTTGTCAGTCTTCATGGAGCTGTTTCATTTCCCCACTGCAGTGGGGTTCTTTGGCCAGCTGGGCACTTCCAACTCTGACCGCATCTCTCTGCACTCTCATGAAAAACCACAAGTTCTTAAATGGTCCCAAACACAATGTCAGTTCCTGGGAGTTTCTACTGAAGGAAGATTATTCATGACACTTGTTAAAGATGGTAAGGGAGACTTTTTCCAAGTGGGACTATTGCAACGGGGGTTTTGCAGGAGGGAGACAGATCAGGCTCAACTCCGAATACAGCAGGACAAATGGAGAATTATAGCCAAGGAGCAGGGCGAGGGGCAGTGTATGGAAAATTACTAAGAGGAAAGAAACATCAAGGGGAAGAGGGATTCTGGGTAACCTGACTCAACAGGTTTCTTGCTGAAGGCAAGCTGGGTGATAAGCTATAGAGAGTGGGGATGAGGAATTTGATCATATATGGAGGGTGATCAGAGGCTGGGGATTTTCACTAAACTGATCAGCAGGATTCTTGCTAAAAGCGCACTAAGCAAGCCAAGGATAGGGCCCTGATTCAGAGCCTAGTCCAGAAGAGGGCTCAGAGGAGCTGACTCAAGATCTGTCAAGGAGCAAGTCCTTGTCATTTCAGCCAGGAGAATTCCTGGGAGTTTGGTGAGGGATGAGTGCCTGGGCCCTGCTTGGAGCAAAATCCCATGACTTCTCCCGGGCCAGGCCCTTGTGAGACATGAGTCCAGCAGAACAGGATCATCAGTGGGACTGGTGTAGGTCTCCAACCTGGGGACAGATTTGCCAAGGATCTCAAGGCCCATGGGAGGGCTCTCCGTCCCGATATCATAGTCACCCCATATTGTCCATTTCACCCGCCCCTCCATTGGACACAGTTGCGTCTGCATGCATAGGAAGTGGTGAGCTGCTCTCTGGGGTAAGGCTGGAGATTCCTTGACTAAAAACATGCCACCCCTGTGGAGGGGACAGAACAGCCTCTCACTACAAGAGGATAGAGCAGAAAGTAGGGAAGGACACTGGTTTCCCTTCTGAATTCTGCATTCTGAATTGTTTAATCTTTACAATAACTCTATGAGGTGGGCATGACTAATTCCTGTTCATAGAAGAAGAAAGTGAGGCTCAGAGGGGTGAAGTAACAAGGCAAGGAAACATAGTGAGCATATGGGGCCGATGGTGGTGGAGTCAAGAGCCAAACCTACAGACATCTGGTTGTAAAACTAGCTGTTTCTGGTACTATTCTACGATGCCTTGTGCTGGAATCACATGGCAGGGAATAATGTTAGAATTACTTTCTAAAACACTTCAGGCTGGAGCCAGAAAGACAATGACAGAATCCCAGAGCAAAACCTCGGAGATTACAAGGAAAGGACTCTCAAGAAGGGACCTAGTCCATGTCCTGATTATCTCAGGACATGAGGTCCTCTGGTCTTGCCTCCAAGTTTCCCTTCAGGTTGTAAATGCTCAAGCCCACAGCTCACTGAGCTCTCTGGAAAACCAATTGTTCACCTCTAAGCCTGTTTCCCCCATATCACAATCATTATCCTCTGGGATGTGGGTCTTGGCCCATGGCATGGCTGCAGAGCCTAACCTCAGGCATGGACACCTACAGTTCCCACACTGGACTCCTGTGAAGTGAGAGCCAACATCTTTGGTAGGTGAGGATGGTAATGTTTTATAGGAATGGTGGTGGGGGGCATGCCTCCAGGCCTGGGGCACAACCCTCTGTTGGAAGGAAGGGATCATACTGAGGGAGCCAAATCTGGAATCTGTTAAAAGTCGTCATCTCCGGTCCTCAGTTTTCTTGTCCATCTTCCTAACTCTGGCACCATACAGGTGGGTGTACATGGGTGTATGGTGGATGTATATGCTTATGGCAAGTATGTGTAGATAATATTTACTTTGTGAAGTGCCTCCACTCTTCCTCATCCTTTTGCATTAATTCACTAAATCATGCAATCCAGTAGGAAGAGCTGTAAGCCTTTCCTTGGGTACCAGCACCTCTGGGATAATGTCATAATGTCCAAGCCCCTCTGTAGACTACACCAGCCCTCCCTGACCTGGCCCTGATGGCCTCTTGGCCTCTTCTCTTGCCATTCGTACTCACCACCTGTACTACTCCCTCACCTCAGGTGCTTGCCATTCTCAGAGGCACCAGACTTACTTACCTCTACACTTTTGTACATGTCTCTCTGCCTGCAATGCCCCTTCTCTCCCCTATGTCTGGCCAACACAGTCAAGGGCCACTTCCTCCAAGAAGTCTCCTCTAACCTGACCAGAGTGGGTTGGCTGTGCTGGCCTCCGCTGAGGAACTTCCCTACACTCACCCCTGCCTTTGCCCCACTGTAATGACTCATTTTTGTTATTCTTCCCCTAGACCGTGACCTCCTTGTGGGAAGTGGGTCTAAACCATTGGGGTGTTTCTAGAGCCCAGCCCAGGGCTGGGCACAATGGAGGCATTCAGTGAGTGTTTGATGAATAAATGAATGAATGAATGAGTGACATAGTGCCGGGGTTTGTGAATGCTGGCCTTGGAATCCTGCTGCTTGGGCTGGAATCCCAGTTACTGAACTTGTTGTATGTGACTGTGAGCAAGTTACTAATTTTCCTATGCCTCAGTTTTCTCACCTGTAAAATGGGGCTAAATAAGAGAAACTACCTCACAGTGTTGTTATAACAACTCAATGAGTCAATACATGAAAAACGTTTAAAATGGTGCATGGCACATGGTAAGCAGCACAGTAAATATTAGTCATAATTATTGCAACTAAATCATTTATTCATTGATTCAATCATCACTCACTTTTTTCCATAAAAAATTTTCATCTAGTATCTTTTCTGTGCTAGGCACTTGGCTGGGCCTTGGAGCCACAGATAAAAATCAGGCAGCTCTTGTCCTCAATATGGAATCAGGGGAACACAGAAGCAGATACTGGTAATTACATCCCCAGGGAGGGATGCCCAGTGCTTAGAGGGGCATGGCTCAGGGCCAGCAGACAGAGACCCCGCACTTGGAATAGACAGGCCTCTCTCCTCCCAGAGATCCCTGAGGACAAGGCAGCTCTCGGGAGAGGGATATGTGTAAGTGAAGGCTGGGCCTGGAAAGCCTGTGGGGTCTGGGAGTCTCTGCTTGGCCTTCATGGACAGCTGAGCCCTGAAATCCAGGGCCTTTGATTTTTCATTGACTAATGCTGCATTTCATTGAACAGAAGCTTCCTGTTAAACCAAAACAGATGAGGTTTCAAAAATAATTCTAATTGATTCCATTCCTAAAGTTCACATCAGTAGCTCTCAGACCCAGCCAAGAGAGAAGAGTTGTGTGTGTGCGTGTGTGTGTGCACATGGCTGTGCATCTACATGCACAGGTGTGTATGATAGATAACAACAGCAGTCACTTTTCAAACACGTGTGATGCATTTTTCCTATTTGACTTCATGTAGATTTCACAGCACACCCGGTAGATAAGTGCTATTATTAGCACCATTTCCAAATAAAGAGACTGGAGCTCAGAGGGCTCAAGTAACTTGCCCAAGATCATAAAGCTATAAGCGGTAGAGTCAGGGCTTGATCTTCTTTCTCACTTCAAAGCCTCAATTCCTAGCAACATGAGGGAAAGATTAGGAGAGGAGGAGGCCACAGGGCGATGGAGTCACTGAGCCTGTTTGACCAGGCAAGGAACCTGAGAGGCGTGGAATGACAATGAAAAACAATCATGACACATGCCATCTAGTGACCCCATCTACTACTTGCCAGGCTCTGTCACTGGTGATTTACAGATACTAAATCCTCACATTATTTCAGTGCAATAAGTATTATTTCCACTTTTCAGATAAGAAAATTGAGGTACAGACAGATTAAAAAAAAATCATCCAAAGCCATATCACTAGTGAATGTTTCCGTTCCCCCAAACCCTTGTTTCTTTGTAGATATTATGTACATTATATACACGTGTATATATGGCGGGGAGGTATGAATTGGGCCTGTTTCTTCAGAATATTGCATTTAGTTCTCATATTATGAGGTGTGAGCAGCTTCATTCATTTATCCATTTGTTCACTCAACAACTCCCCTGGGCCCAGCTCTGTTTCAGGAAGTCAGAGCAGACAAGATGGACAAGATCTTTGCTTGTCAGAGACAGACAATATGCTCCTGAGTTGAGATAGCAGGAGGGCTCCAATTGGCTAGGGATTGGCTACTTTGATAGGTAGATTTAGGAAGGGAGAGCATTTACAAAAATAAAAAAAGAGCTGACTATGTAATGTTCTTGGGGAAGAGTGATTCAAGCAGTGGGGCAGCTACTGTAAAGATCCTGGGGCTGGAACAAGCTGGGTGTGTTGGAGGACCAGAAAGAAGGCCAGGGTGGATGGTGCTGGTGACAGGGAGCAGATGATTCCAGAGGCAGAAGCCTGGATTAAGTAGGCCTTGTAGACCAGCACAAGGAGGTTGGATTATGTTTTAATTGCAGTGGGGAGTCAATGGAGGGTTGTAGCAAGTGTGTAGCTTGATCTGATCTCCATTTATAAGGATTGCTTTGGCTACAGAGTGGAGAATGTTGAGGGACAAGGTAGGGAATGTGGAATCAGAACAACCTGTCTGGAATCTACTACAGTGTCCAGGAGAAAGATGACAGTGACTGACTAAGATGTCTCAGTAGAGATCAAGGAGGGTGGATAGATTTGGGATGTGCTTCTGAGGAACAGTGCTTTCTGATGGATTAGATGAAGGGCATGTGGGACAGAGGAATCAAAGATGATCTTTATGTGAGCAACCTGGGGCAGGGTGGAGACATTTACTGAGATGCAGGAAGACTGGGGAGTAGGATTTGGCGGTAAATCAGGAGTTGGACAGGAAAGTGGAAGATGCCAATTAGAAGCCTAAGTTGATGCATCTGGAGTTCATGGCTATGGATTTAGATTTTAGAGTCATGGTCAGAGAGTCAATATTTATAGCCAAAACACTGGCCAAGATCTCATAAGGGAGAGTAGGGGACAAAATCAAAAGGAGCCAAGGGAAACCCAATGCATATCCATGAGTCAGCCATGGTTCTATTTCAAACTAGAAAGTCCAAAGTCCAGCCTTACGTGGATCTTTCAGGGCAACCATGGGGAAAGCAATGGGGGCTTCCAGGGGGGAGATCAGTGTTTGATCTCAGTCTGCTACTTTTATTATTCCCTAACTTCAGTGACTGTTCTTCATTGTGCCTTGGTTTATTCATCCGTCCAATGGAACAATAGTGCTCACCAGAGAATGGAATGAGTTAATGGCTGTGACAGTAATACAAGTATGAGGGACTGTACTGTTGCTTTGGGGTGAATTGGGAAGGAAACAAAATGCTTCAGGTAATTTAAGGTTCTGGTTTGAAACTGGAATTTCAATAGACCATGCTAATTGTAAATCCCAACCAATTTCAAAGCATCCTCAAGTAGTCTCCTTTAAGGACTTTCTCTAATCTCTCCAGTGCAGTGATTGACACCAATGCTACTCTCACTCCTGGCTGTCCCCTGGGGTAAAGGAGGAGGAGAGGGAGGAAGGAATTATCTGATTGCCAAGGTTGGGAAAAAAAAAACTAGGCTTGAGTACCTGCTCACAGAGCACTTTCCCAGGTGACCCAGCCTCCTCTTATCTCCCAGCACCCCCACCCCCCCATATATATATACACACACATATGTGTGTGTGTGTGTGTTTGTGTATAAATGGAGTCTCACTATGTGACCCAAGCTGGTCTCTAACTCTAGCCTCTAGTGCTCCCCCACCTCAGCTTTCCAAAGTGTCGGGATTACAGGTGTGAGCCACTGCACCTGGCCAACACACTCATCTTCTACGTGGGTGAGCCAAACCTACTACCTTGTGGACTTGTACTTTCTCTCCTCCCTTTTGCCTTCCTTCCTGAGGATGCTAATGAATTGGCTAGAGAGCCATAGGTAGTGCTTCTGTTCAGCTCAAGTCCATAGATTGCCCTTGGCCTCTCTGTGCAAATCCTGTGTTGGGCCTGAGGAGATAAGACAATCCCATGAGAAACAACTGGGAATAGATCCAAGAGGGGATCAAACCCAGTGTGGAGTGTGTCACAAGGATCCTTCCAGTGCTGAAATAGTGGACTGAGACAGCCAGGGACACACCGACCCTGATTCCTCCTCTGGTCCCCAAATCCCCACATCTAAGTTGCAGAGTAGACATCTCCACTGCAGCCTCCAAGTTAACATGGTCCCGGCTGAGCCCACTGTCTTCTCCATGCGCCCATGGAGTGTGTGCCACTCACTTCTGTCTCCTCCTAAACTGTAAGCGCTGTGAAGGGAAGGAAGGTGCCAAATTTGCATTGTTTCCTTAGTGTAGGGTGTAAAGCTAGTGTGGAGCTGGCCTGCAGAGGAGTGATGAATGAGGGAACTGAGGCCACAGACCCTGAGGCTACAGGGCCCGTGGAGAGAAAGGGACTCAGCAGGCAGGCTAGTGGGGCACAGGGAGTAGCTCAGGATGGGCTCAATCCTATTGGGTATGGTGCTTACAAATGGCTGTAGGGCTTTCTGAGAAGTGAAGGAGGACTTCTTGCTTGATTAGCCCGTAGTCTAGCTCTAGAGTCAGAATCACAAGAGACCGAATGAATTGGCCATTTACATGGGGGAAATTGTAAATGGGAAAGATAAACGTTGGAAAATTAGGCACTGACCCATGGGCTCACCAGTGGGACAGGGAAATCTGAGCCGAGCTCATGGAAAAACTATAACCAGAGCAGGCTGAGCTGCATAGTCCCAGAAAATCAGATGGGGGCAGCCATAAAACATGACCCCTTTGAGTCAGCCAGGCCAAGCTGCACACTATTTTTAGATGCCAGGATATTTTTAAAGCATTTCTCTTCCTTTAAGTGCTGCCCTTTGCCCTTGTGGGCAGTGTGATTAGGGCAAGTCACTTAACTTCCCTGGTCTTCCACCTCCCCGTCTGTGGAATGGGGTTTTCTCTCTCTCTCTTTGTCTACCAATACAAGTCTGCTTGGGTTAAGCGAGTTCTAGAGAGTGTTTTTTGCTAAAACATCCTAGATACTCTGAGATTTTTGATTCCCACCTTCACTTCCCCTCTAAGCCCTCATCTGACCAGGGAACCATGTGTAATTTTTCTCTGGGTGTCTCTGGCCAGTTCAGTGCCCACATGGATTTTTGTTTATTATCATTCCGACATGGCTGCCGGGTTCCCATCCTAACTTTCAGACGTCATGTCCTCCAAAGTAGGCAAGACCTTAAAGATGATCTTGTCCATCTCCCACTTTTATAGTTAGAGAAACTGAGATCTACATAAGGGCAGATTTAGGACATGAGTGTGGATCTTCTGACTCTGAGTGTAGGACTCTGCCCAGCCCATGGCCTGCCTCCCAGAGCCTAGAGTGTCCTGGGCAGAATAAGATGGGGAGGCAGGAGGGAATAGTGGCTGGTGGTCCTTGGATCTCACTTCTTGGGATTTGGTCAGTCTCTCGAGGGACTCCTTTGCATCTCATTTCCTCCCATCCATTTTAAGGGCAAGTGGCTTGTAAAACAGTACAACTTAGGTCATTCATAGCTGGGAAGTTTGGAACGGGTTATGAAAATGTGTGGTTGGAGTAGGGAGATTGTTTTTCTTTTTCCATTTCTCTTTTGACTTTCTCTTCCAAGAGCTGAACTGGAATTATCTGGAGTCCAGAAAACTCCCCAAAAATGAATGCCAGCAAGCGCCCCATTGTGGAAAACTGTGAGGAGTGGGCATCACTCAGGCAGGCATTTCCGGGAAAGGTTGGGTGTACACCTTCACAGGAGTCTGGGTGGACTGTGGAATTCCAAGGCTACAGCCTCAGAAACATATCTGAGACATTTCTTAAGAAGAACGAGAACATGGAAGAAGTGAAGGAGATAGACAACAGGAAAGACTCAAACTGAAGCTGAAGTTTGGGAAAGAGAGAGCCCCACAGGAGCAGGGAGGCGGCCAGGGCCAAGGTGGTGGGGCTGTGTAATGTTGGGGAAAGCGCTTTTACCTGGGTGTCAGAAGGCCTTGTCCAGCCCCTACTGCAAACTCTGCAAGACCATGAGCATCTCCTGACCCTTGCTGTCCTCATCCCCAAAATACAGAGGCTGGTCCCTGACCTGCTCAAATGGCTGTTAGTCCATGGAGATTCTGGAGTGATAGCATCATGTAATGGTCTAAATAAAGAAAAGGAAGCATTTTGGACATCATTGTTATTATTTGTGAAGGATGGTAAATCTTCATGTTGGGCCTTGGGAGAATCACGGCAGAGAGAGCCTGGCCTGGGCCGCCATAGAGCCCTGAATGGGCACCTTGCCCCAAGGCCCTGTCCTATGGATCCAGTGTCCAGGACAGGTCAGTGACATAGTCTCCCATGTGCAGAACCAAATGGTACAGCATTTCTCACTGTATGGGCCCACCTGTCCACCATCTAATGGAGTCCTTGCCCCAAGCCTACAAAGCAGGTACTGCAGAGATCATTGATATGATCTTATGGTAATTTGCTCAAAGCCATGTAGTTACTAAATGGAAGAGGCAGACCTGGAGCCCAGACTTTCAAATTCTGACCACTGGGCCCCTTGCCTCCCTAACAAGTGAGTACCAGCAAGTTGGCCTGTAGCCACAAACAGAGTAGGTGTCACTTGTTGGCTCTTGCTGGCCTGTCTCCACACTTATTTTGTGCCAGGCACTCTCTTAAGTGCTCCACAAGCACAACAATGCACTTTAATCCTCACATCAACTCTAGGAAATCAGTGCTATTATCATCCGTGTTTTCTGCGGAAACAGAGGCACAGAAAGAGCAAGTCATTTGCCTGGGGTCACACAGCCAGGAAGTGGTAGAGCTGGGATTTGAACCCAGGCAATCTGGCTCCAACACCCCATCTTCTTAAACACTAGCTATATGCACATTCCCTGGAGGAATTTCTTGGAATAAAGTGGCATGTGATGACTATCTTATTCTTTCCTCAGATCAGCTCATAGCAGGAAGGCCAGAGAACCCCAGGCCTGCGGTGGGAAAGGCAGTCCCTCTGAGTTCTAGCATGAGGTTTGTTTAAGTCTCTCTTGGTACTGGGGAATCTCATGTGCTGTGGGCCAGTTGACAAGAGCACTCTTGCCTCCCAAGCTCCTCCAACTCTATATGCAGCACCATCATCTGCCTAGTTCTGTGAGCCATAAACCAGGGTGTGATTCCTGATCCCCCACCCCTTTGCTCTCCTTCCCCATAGCCAATCCATCTGTGAGTCCCATCCATTCTGCACCACCTGGTGCAGAGCCAGCCTCTTGAATCTGTCTACCTCTTCCTGCTTCCCCTGCTGCCACCTCCTGGACTCACAGCCTCTGCTTCCCCTCTCACCCCCCAATGCTCCATTCTCCACACAGCTGCCGGAGGGATTTTCTTAAAATATAAATCAAATCATGTCACTCTTCAGCTTAAAAACTCTTCATTGCACTTAAATAAAATCCAGATTTCTGGCCATGCCTAGAAGATCCTGCACGACCCAGCCCATTAACCTCAGCAACTTCATCTGTGCCTCTTTGCCTCTCACTCGTCAGACTCCAACTAGGCCAGTTCCTTTCAGTTCCTGTAACATACCAAGCAACTTTCCTCCCCAGGGCCTTTGCACATGCTGTTCCCTCTGCCCACACGGTTATCTCTCGCTGTTCCTGAGGCAAATCGTCATAAATGCCATGTTCTCAGGTCTTCTCTGGCTGGCCTCTTGTTGGTTTTCTTCATATCTCTTGTTATGGTTTGGAATTATTTTAGTTGGTTGTCCATTTTTCTAACCTTTCCCTTTAGAATGTAGAATCTTCAAAGAGAAGGATTCCTATTGAATCACCTAGCATCAACTGGCACATGGTAGATATGCATAAGTACTGTTGGATGAATGGATGGATAAATGAATCCTGGATAACCAAAAGGGAGTCTATGGAAACTTCCCTTTGCCAATTACCTTCTTCCCCTGCCCACCCTGGCCAATCTCTCCACTCACAGAGAGCTCCTCTCCTCCCTAAAATCCCTTGGGTGGTGGCATATTCACCCATTTTCCTGAAACAGCCTCACCATTCCTAGCCCTGGTCAAGCTTTCATTAGCTTGTTTGATCTACATGACCAGCTCATTTGGTTTGGCTGTGTCCCCACTCAAATCTTGTTTGGAATTGTAGTTCCCATAATCCCCATGTGTCATGGGGGGGGACCTAGTGGGAGGTAATTGAATCATGGCGGTGGTTACCCTCATGCTTTTCTCTTGATAGTGAGTGAGTTCTCATGAGATCTGATGGTTCTATAAAGGGCTTTTCCCCCTTTTGCTCAGTACTTCTTGCCGTCATGTGAAGAAGGACATGCTTGGCTTCCCCTTCCACTATGACTGTAAACTTCCCGAGGCCTCCCCAGCCATGTGAAGCTGTGAGTTAATTAAACCTTTTTCCTTTTGAAATTACCCAGTCTTGGGCAGTTCTTCATAACTGTGTGAGAACGGACTAATACACCAGCCTTTAAGGAATATTCCCATTTTACAGGTGGGAGAGTGAGGAAAGGTCATGTCATTTGCCAAGGCAACAGGGATAAGAAGTGAAGGAGGCAGGCAGTACTCTAACCCAGGCAACCTGAGCCTGGAGCAAATGCCCACGCCATGGCCCATGTCCACTTTCTGTGACAAGCACATGGGTGTGTCCCTCCAAGGTACAAGACTGTTGAGTGACTTGGCATCTCACCCAGTAGTGTTTCCCAAACTTGCCTGGTTCATAAGAATCACCTAGGGCACTTAATAGAAATACAGATTCCAGATTCCCGGGTCCCTTGCCAAGGGGCTCTGTCTCAGTAGGGCTGAGGTGGGGACCTGGAAATCTGTATTTTTAAGAATTGCCACAGGTAATTCTGATGATCATGAAAGTTTGGAATACACTGGCCTAGAAGATAAAACCTCTACTACACAGCCTAGCCTACAAGGCCTTTGCTGTGGCAGCCATTGTTCACTTCTCTGGCCTCATCCATCCGTGACACCCCCTGGGCCAATGCTCCATTCTTTCTATGCCTGTCTACTCACTGTTGCCAGAAAACCCATATGGCATCCAGCCCCTGTGCCTTTGCCTCTGCTGTGTCCCCCACTGCAATACTCTCCCATCTTCTCTCTCTTGCCTCTTCCTCCTCCCCAGATGAGGAGGAAGTTCTGCTGAAGTGTCCTGTTCCTCAAGGATATTGTATCTAGATTGGACCCCTAGGGCAAGGTTGCGACTGGGGCTTAGAATTTCAGAACTTCAGAGCTGGAAGAGACAGGGAGACCTTGCCATCTAACCTCTTTATTTGACAAGTGAGGACACTGAGTCCCAGAGAGAGGAATGGACCTACCTGAGGTCACAGAGTGCTATGGCAGAGCCAGGAGTGGGTGGATCTGGGGACCCACCTAAACCCTACTTAATTCAGTTAATGTTTCAGACTTCCTTCTCAACTGAATATTTCTAGAAAAATCCATTCTCTGGTCATGAAAATTCAGGGCAGACAGTGGACTTCTTAGTCACTCATTCAACCAACACTGAGTTCCCACTGTGGGCCAAAGGGTAATGTTGGCTTCACACCTTGGAGCTCACAGATCAGGGCAGGGACCAGGTACAGGGGTCACGAGCCACAGTCATTGTGGTTGCCATCATGTAATAATGTGTAATGGATAATTCTAATTGAGTGATGACTCTATGCCAGCCTTTGAATCAATGTTTACTTCTCACTATAGCCCCACAAGGTAGATGCTATTACCATCTTCATGTCATGGCAGTGCCTGCTCTGACCTTCAAGTCAGGGCCCAATTTGGGGATCCATGGAGGAGAGCCTTCCCTCTGCTGGCTGGAGCAGGGAGAGCTTTTTGAAGAGGAGTGATGAGCTCACCTTGAAGGATGAGTAGGTTGGACTTGAAGATGTGAGGTGGGGAGGGCGTTTCAGGTAGCAGGAAGAGCATTTCAAAAGACTTGGAAGAGGGGACATGTTTAGCATGGGAAGAGGTGAAGAGGGTGGAGCGGTGGTGTTGGGGATCCCAGCAAGAGGGCAGGGCCAGGTGGGAAGTCAGCCCTGCTTATCCCTGAGGGCAGCACTCCTGGCCTGTGTTATCTCCACAGCCATATTAACAGCACCATCAGCAAGGCCTGGGGGTGTCTCGGAACTTGGAAATTGGGGCCAGGGAGCCTGGTGAGGCTGGGTTCTTAGTTGCAAGGCCCTGGCAGCAGTGACTTTTCAGGGTTGTCTGACGGGGGTCTTCACCCGGGTGACTATGCAAGGTGAGGAGAAGCAGGCATTCCACTGTGCTGGCCAGATAGGGCTCTGTAAATGCCTGTGGAATGTGCATGCGTGTGTGCGTGGTGTGGGTCTTCAGGGGGTTGTGCAGGCTGTGATCTCTGTGTGTGTGCGTGCATGTGCATGCACATGTGTTTCTAGGGGGTGTGCTGCCTGTTCAGCTTTGTGAACCTGTGTGTCTGTGAGTCTCTGCAGGCGGGTGCATGCGTGTGTGTGGCGTACATGAGAGCTGCGGGTGTGGGGCCGTCCTGTGTGTAGTTGCTCCCCTCAGCTGGTGTTAAACACTCTTTGGACAGCTCAGTAGGTAAACATTCAATAATGTAATTTGGAAACCCATCCCCAGGGCTCTGCTGTGTGGCCAGGCAGCTGGCTGGTGGTGGCCGGATTAAGATATTAGCGCATTAATGCCGTATCAAAGCCCAGCACCCTCAGCCTCGGGAGTGTCTGCTGACAGCCCTGCCATGCCCAGGGCTTCATGGGCCGGCCGCCCCCGCCACATCCCTCTTGGAATCACAAGGAGGCCTTGTGTTCAGAGCCCACTCTGAGAGCTGCAGGGCTCTGCAGACATGAGCTCATGCCTGCCGGGCCCTTCAGGAGGAGGTGGGTGGCCTGCCCAACCACCAGGTCTCTTCCCCACCGCAGGGGCCAGGCCATGGGAGCAGTGGAAGCTGGCCTTTGGGTCTGAGCTGGTCTTTTGACCTGGCCAGAGTAGGTGCTTATGTGTTTGCTGAATGAGCAAATGACTGAGTCTCTTTCCAGGAACTTTCTTAAAATTCCTCAATAGCATAGGCCAAGTCCCTCTCACCTTGATACTCCCAGTGCCCTAGCAGTTCTTGGTACTCAGTTATTGTGTATTGAATAATAGACTGCTGGACTGCTGACTACTAGAGGGGTACTGGACTGGAAGTCAGGTGACCTGGATTTGAGGCCTGATTATTACCTCTAAACTGCTTGGGTGGCTGGGAATGGGGTGGGGGGTGGGGCGAGGCAGAGGACCCTTTACCTGACTGGGGACACCGGGCTCACCGTGACATAAACAGTGATTCTGATTCTAGCCTTTAGTGTCACACTCTGTGGGTATGCAGGTGGTGGCTGGGTCTGACTCCTTTTCCCTGGGAACCGAACATGTGGAAGGTTTAAAGTATTGATGGAAATCATTGTAAGGGGACGTCCTCAGGACTGACAAGAAGGAAAGGGGCCAATGTACAGATTTCTACTGAGTAGATGGGCTGGGGAAGGGAGGGGCACAGTGCTCAGATAGATGAGTGGGGTGTCTGAGGCTAGGGCCATCTCAAAGAAAATTTAGCCTGATCCTCCATTGTATAGCTCTGCAAACTGAGGCCCAGAGGAGAGAAGGGGTGTGCCCAAGGTTGCTCTCCCAGAAAAGCAGTGTCCATGCTAGGACTGGGACCACTGCTGAGTAGAGGGAGTCTGCTGTTCCTGGCATCTGAGGCTGCAGGGAAGAGGCTAAATAAGGAAAGGGAGAGGGTAGAGAGTGAGGCTGGGCACTAAACCTCAGGCTGGTGAGAAACTTTACCTTTTCATCCATTTGCCTGGGGCCTGCCCTGACCTCAGGTAGTCAAGAAGCATTTTCTGGCCATTAGACTGCTAAACAATGGCCAGTATTGTCAGTAATAACAGTAATAGGCCAACAGGATTAGTGATGGTAATAAAAGCTACCTTTGAAAAAGGCCTCACTGTATGCTGGGTGTTATGTTAACTGCTCTACACATTTTGTCATATTAATCCCCAGAAAAACCTTATTCTCACAAAAATCTCAGAAAGGGACAGTTATTTGCCTCAGATAACAGTGCCGGTAAGCCAAGGAATTCCTTACCAGTAGATAATACTGTGATCCCTTGAGGTCTTGGGCTTGCTGCCTCTGGCACCTGAGCAGGGGCTGGTGGCCCCTTTAGGGGAGATGTGGAGGGGTCCCGGTTTTCAGGCCAATGAAAAATGGGGGAAAATATCAGATCTGATGACTTGTGAGTCTATCATTCTATTCCTGGAAGAGCTTCTGGCTGCTGTGAATCTGTACTCTATATGAAAGTCAAGGAGTTTGAAGACTTATGTTAACTTCTACCAGCCATCATGATTGTTTGCTCCTCTGACCTTGAAGGAGGTTGCTGATAAAAATAAGGAAACTGTCCCAGAGCCCCATGTCTGCTTCCCAGACCAAGGAGGAGCCAAATCCACCAGCAAATGAGGGACAGAGTGGAAAGGACACACTTTCTGCCTGTGGGGACTCTTGCTTCTTGGCGTCCTAGTTTTTCAGAGTTGGCGATTCTTTGGAGATCACTAGCTTGAGGCTCGCCTGCTGTAACAGAGCAAGTTAACGGAAGAGTCATACTATGGAATCATCTCATCAACTCATTTTTACCCCACTCAGCTCAGCTTACTTTAGCTCAACTCAGCTTAAATCAATGCAGTGGAACTCAACTCATCGCTCAGCATGGTACACATGGAGCTCAACCAACTCATCTAACCCAAACTAAACAAATGGAGCAGAGCTCAATCCAAACCGATTAATCAAATTGTACCCAACCCTCAACTCATCGCAACTCGACTCACATTCCAGGCAGGAGAGACAGCATGAGCAGAGACATGAAGGCAGGAACACTTGCTTGGGGGAAAACAGGAGCATAGTGGGCCAGGGCAGCCTGACCGGAACAGCGCAGTGGAGCCAGAAGCACCAAAACGGCACCGACTGGGGGGATCCTGGGGGTTCTTACTGCCACGCTGTCCTGCAGGGTCAGGCAGACAGTTGTGTCTGCCTCCACACTTGCCTGCCTCTCAGCTGATGCTGTGAGTTCCTTGAAGGAGCTCCACTCCGCAGAAAGAGGGGGTACCCCAGAGCTCTGCTGAGGAGCTGCGAGCAGCAGCAGCTGCCTGCTAGGCCTCTGCTGTGGTCTTGAGGAGGACGCTGTGAGGGGAGGTCTAGCCGCTGCCCCTCCCACACAGGCTTTCCTGGGGAGCCACTGAGATTCTCCATAGTGTGGCAGAATCTGGAAGAAGAGGTTGCCTTCCTTTTCCAGGAGCTCCAGAAAGGAAGGGGGCAACCACCCCACCCTGAATGGCTTTGATCCTGGCCATGCCACTTGTTAGCTCTGTGTATGGCCCGTGGCAGGGCACATAGCATCTCTTAGTCTCCATATCTGTCAATGGAGCCCTCATACGTTATCATGAATGTCTAATGAGGTGGCACCTCCTAGATGCCAGGTGCTGTAGCTTGAACTTGGCTCATGCACGGCACTTGGCATCTAGGAGCTGAGGACAAACAGCAGAGTCCCCTACCTAACTTCCTGCTCGCCCGGTGGGAAGAAGGCCACGCACCACACTATGGAGAATGACAACCTGGGTGACTATCCCAGCTCTGCTACTTACATCAACCAGTGATCTTAGAACAATTACCCACCCTCTCCTGAGCTTCAGTTTTCTCAAGTGAAGCCAATTCAGCATTTATCTTATGGCATTGACAGGACAGTTGAAAGCACTTGACACAGATCCTGGCACTTAGCGAACATTCAATACATGCTTTCATTATTACCCACCTTCTCCCATTTGAGATGGAAATCAAAAATCAGAAAAAGCTCATTTTCCTCTGCTTTAGGCCGCGACATCTCCACCGGTCTAGTGGGTGTGCCCAGCACACTGCAAGCTCCCTTGCTTCTGATACTCTAGGATTTCTAGTCTATGCGGGGCATGCGTCTCAGGGCCAAGTAAAGGCAAGGGGACGTGGGGTTGGGGGCAGTTTTCCAATATGCTGGGGTGAGCCCCAGAGTGTCCCTGAACCACAACCACTGCAGGGCCCCGAGCCCGCCCCTCTGTCCTCCCCTGGGTCTGTCATGGGAACAGTGCAAACCGATGTGCAGCAGCTTGTGATAAATATGCATGAATGGGCTGTGGCCGCGGCCCCTCCTCAAGTCCATTTGGGGCACCTCAGTGAGCTAATTGAGGGTGGCCATTGTCCCTGGGCTCCCAGTGCCTGGGCCCCGTTTTCACATTCAAGTGCCTGGCCTCGGTTTAAAGTGGCCGAGTGGCGGGTGCTATTTTATTCAACAAAAGCCCCTTGAGAGGGTGGACAGAGAACTCTGTGGGCTGGCCCATTGCCTGAGCCCATTCCTGTCCTGGGCCAGGGGGAGGGGGGGCCACACCAGACCACCTGATCGCAATTGAGGTGGAGGCGGCAGCCTGGGCACAATGGGTGCTCGAGAGGCCGCTCAGCCGCTGGGATGAATAGAGGGGACGCTTTCCTTCAGCCCCCATTAGAACCTGGTATAATTTCCCCCTGAATGGCAGTGGTGTGGGGTGGGCTCTCCAGGATGAGAAGGGGAAGGGGAGAAAGCCAGAGGCCCTTTGAGACCCACCCAAAAGGCCCTGTTCCTTTGCCCCCCTCTGCTACCAGGAAAATGTCCACTTAGCTTGACTGTGCAAGTGGCCTTCATGAAAGGCAGAGAACTTCAGGACCACGGGTGGAGGAGGAGAGTGCAGTCATGCCTTGGGGTGTCTCACCCCCACCCACAACTCCATGGTGGGGGCTCTCAGCTGAAATATAAAGAAGAAGACAACAGCAAGACACCACCCCCCAACATACACACACTCAGTGGGGGCCCCTTTCAAATGCAAGAGCCAAAGACTGGATGGTCCAGGGCATCAGCTCTGTGTCTGAACTATCAGTGGCACTAGCAGAGAGGAGAGGGCAGGAAGAAAGGGGGCTGCTGCACCCTAACTCCATCCACTGACGGGGAGCACATGTGGAGAGGGCGGCAGCGCCGAGGTCCCAGCACCTCTGTCCTGGGTGCTCCTCAATTCTCACAAGCCCACAGGGGAGAAGGGGTCAGTTTGGTGTGATGGAAAGGCTGAGCTCAAATAGCTGTAACGACTTGCCCAAGAGCAGGCACCAGAAGGCAGTGGGGCACAGTGGTGAGGACACAGGGTGTTGGAGGCATTGGCTGTGATCATGAACCTCACAGGGCGTGTGGTCAGAGCCAAGGACAGAACCCTGGGGAACCGAATATGCAGAAAAGATGTGTATTCAAAGAATAACAAGCAGAGAAAGCAGAAAAGGAAGTGGCCTGTGAAGAGGACAGTGGGAGAACTGGAGTGAGCACTGTCCCAGAAACCAAGAGAAGAGAGAATTTCAAGAAAAAGAGAGTAACCAACAGTTTCAAATTCAGCAGAAGCTCAGGCAAGATGAGGACCGAAAGTGTCCATTTAGCACAAGGAGGTCCCCAGCAGCCTTGGTGAGCACTGGCTCCTGGCAGCTGATAGGTACCAGCCAGACTGGGGTGGGTGGAGGGGTGAGTGTGATGTGAGTGATTCGAGAGGTAGGGCCAGAAAAGAGGGGCCTGTGGGGGAATGAGTGAGGGGCTGGGGGGGCGGGGGTTGAACCTGCTCAGAGGCAGAGGGGAGGGGCTTCTCAGCTCTTGGGCCATAACTCAGTGCCATCAGCTGTAGTGGTTAAGAGCTCAGATGCTAGAGTTATGCTGCCTCAATTCAGATCTTGGCTCTACCATTCTCCAGCGATAGGCCTTGGGGTTCCTCTCCGAGCCTCAGCTTCTGACCTTCATCATGGTGTTGTCATGATGAAATGAATCTATGTCACCCCTTAGCACAGTG